>NC_134086.1:136539166-136853676 GCF_000715075.1 Nicotiana tabacum
AGTTTCACTTCTGTAATTCATTATTTATGTTTGTTTGTAATAATAATTTCTATAAACAGATATTGGGATACTAGTAAAACTGGGAGGGGTACTTATACATATCTTGTTGGGAAAAGGGTAGATACCATGCCTATAGGTTATTGCAATGTCTGTTTATTTAGATACCATGCATATAAGTTGTTGCAATGTCAATTTATTTAGATACCATGCCTATAGGTTATTGCAATGTTTGTTTATTCAGATACCATACCTATAGGGTTTAAAATCAATCATGCATTCTAGATAACATACCTGTAAGTTTGATGCGTTGTTTGTTTGTTTATGTACATTCAGATACCCTGCCTGCATTCTAGATACCATACCCATAAGGTTTAAAATCAATCTTGCATTTTAGACACCATGCCTGTAAGTTTAAAAATCAGTCTCTTCATACTAACAAAATTTAAATCAGTTTTCTACATGTCAATAAGGTTTTAAAACTAGTTGCTGCCTTTAGATGTCATGTATATAGGATTTTAAAACCAATTTTTGCATTTAGCTATCATTGTCTATAAGTCTAAAATCGGTTTCTACACCTAGACAACATGCCTATAGGATCTAATGAACCAAACTGCCTGCTTAAAATTGTTTATCGGGTTATTGCACTTCTGATTAATGATTAAATACCATGTTCATAGGACATCATTGATACACGCCTAGGCAAGCCTGTAGGGCTATTGAAATCCTGCAGACTGTAAAACTATGCTTTTGTTATTTGTCTATATTCAACATGCCCTAAAATCAGTAGGCAAACTGATTAGGTCCCCTATTTCCCTGTTTTAACACAGTGTTGCATATATTCTATTCGTCATGCTCACCTAGATATCTTGCTCTAGGGTCCTTTGAAATATCTAAAATCTTGTTGTTTGAGACGTGCTATTAACTGCTTGTGTGAGGAGGTAAAAGTGAGCCTTTAATTGTCCCTTTATGTGAATGTCCTATTTGTTTTTGCTTGTCGCTTAGATTTTCTCCTTTTAAACACTTTAGGAGAGTCTAAAACTGCCTTAATTAGAGGTCCTAAATACCTCCAGGGCCATAAGGAAAGGACAGGTAATGCACGCATAGAGTACATTAATTAGAATCGCTTATATAACCACTAAGGGGAGGATAATCGGGTAGTAAAGGATATGATGACATGTGCGCTAATGCTATGTGTAGCACCCCAACTTGGGGACGATTATCAAGCATTATACAGAAGTGGTCCTGTAGGCTAAAAAACTTAGAACCCCCGTTTACTCCTTGTTTTATATATATATATATATATATATCAATTTGTCTAAATTGCTTTATCTTGTAAAATAACTAATTCACATAGTTTAAGTTCGGTCGGGACCCACCGTTGTGGACCGCGAGGGGTACCTAACACCTTCCCCTCAAGGTTATTTCGAGCCCTTACCCAATCTCTGGTAATGCAAACTGGTTTTTATGAGTTATTTGCTTTAGGTGCCCTAACGCATCTTAAATCCGTTAGGTGGAGACTCTTCAAATTCTGTATCCAATTCCCAAAAGAAAATGAGTTGTTCCCAATGAATGTCGAAACCCGGACTTCGAGAGAAAAAAAGGGGCGCGACACTGTTGTTACTCTCTTCCAAGGGCTTTTCTGATACTGAGGTCTCATAGCAATGTAAAGCTGCTTGATGCTGAACTTCCCTTGCCTATATTATGTGCTCAGATCAGCATTTGAATGCTTTTCAATGAACCAGTTCTTGATATCAAAAATCTTCCTAACAAGCCAACATACCTGCTTAGGAGTATTCATTGTCATGGCATTTTGCTCTTTAATGTAGAAGCTATGGATCCATTGAATCCACAAGGTATCCTTCTTTGCACTAACTGCCCATAACAGTTTGTACAAGGCAGCCTTGTTCCATATATGTATATCCAGGACATTTAGTCCTCCTACCGAGAATGGCATGCAAAATTTGTCCATGCAATTAAGGCTCTCCTAGATGCTTCACCACTTCCTGTCCATAGGAATGTTCTGCATGCTGTAACTATTAGCTTAATAATCTTCTTGGGCAATAGAAACATTTGTGCCCTCTTAATTAGTTGAAACTTTCCACCGTATGAGAGGAACTTGGCAGTCCAACAGTTAATCCGGATAGTGATCTTCTCAATCAATGGCATACATTGTTGAACAGTCAATTTCTTTGAAGACAATGGTACTCTAAGATATTTAAATGGTAGCTCCCTTGCTGTGAACTGCATCTCTTATAAGATCATTTTTTTGAACTCCCTTGTGACACCAACAATGTATAGAGCACTCTTCTCCATATTAGCCTTAAGGCCCGACACCTTAGAGAAATGATATCCGTCCAATAGAAATTTGATAGAAACCTTATCTGCTCTACAACATAGAATCAAATCATCAGCAAAGCATATGTGGGTGATGTTATTTCTGGCCCATCTTGGATGGTAATTAAAGTTTGGATTGACCTTTAAATTCTTCAAAGCCATGTTTAGGTACTCCATCACCAATACAAACAGATAAGGAGACATTGAATTTCCTTGTCTTAACCCCTTCTTTCCTTGGAATTTAGCTGTCACGTCTCCATTTAGTAGCAAGGAATAGCTAACAGTGGTCACACATTCCATTATCAACTGCACAAACTTAACATGCATTCCAAACTCTAGCAGTGTCATCTTTAAAAAAGGCCATTCAGCTGAGTCATACGCTAAGCTTATCACTTTTATCTTTTAGTAATCACTTATTTGTTATCATTTTATATGATATGATTACTATTTAGAAAATAAACTTCTATAAATGTTTTTGCTTATAAAGACTTGTGAGTTATAGTCAACTTCTTGAAATATTTGTAATCTACCAAGTAAAACTATTTTTGTAAGTATTTCACGAATACAAAACTCGACACTAGATATTTGTTAATGTGCTCGCTTTCCTTTCTAAAACTTTGTAAGTATACTAAATTGTAAGTTTTCACATACTAAAATGACAAAATGTAGTATGAAAATGCATGTCAAAGACTACTTCCTTTTTCCAGTTCACCCATGTAGGTTTTTGCTATCGGGTTAGGATTTATTGATTGTGAGAAATGAGAATACAAGGACACAAAGGGGAAGGCATGCATATCACCTTAATTACCTCCAAATATATCTTAAAAGATAAAAATTGAAAAACTCACTACATTTAAATAACATTTCACAGTTAAGTTAAGTGATGAACCTTTTAATTCTGATTATGTAATCTCCAGATTCTGATGTGAAAGGACAATTTTTTTTCTCGCAGTGAAGAAACACTACAAAAAAATGGAATTAGCTACGAACTTCGTCGCTAATCTGTAGATAAATCGCTCGTAGCTAGCATAATTTCTTGATAATGTGTTGTTAATTTGTTGCTAAATAAAATTAGCGACGGATTTTTCTGTTTAGCTACAATATTTGTCCGTCACTAAAACCTGATTTTTTAGTAGTGAAAATAAAAGTACTTCATCTATATCACTTTTATTTTTCGAGATTCAAACTACATGGCTTTGACTAATATTTTAAAATATATATTTTTAATTATATTAACATATGAAATTATAACTAATAGTATTTTTCGTATAGTTTTTGCATATTTAAATTCTAAAATATTATGTTGATCTAATTAATTTAACTTTTAAAATTAAAGTCAAAAGTGACACTTTGGGATGGAGGGAGCAACAAATACTCACATAGTATTTATATTTATATACTAAATTAAATTCACAAAAACACTTAACGAAATATCGTTTGCCTTTTTTACCCTTTAAAATAACTTTTACAAGTGACAAAATTACAATTTAAGTTAGTTTCCTAATAATTAAAACTTTGAAATCAATTAAAATTTGCATATTAATTTTTTTTTCTTATTAAAATAGGTAAAAATTATAATATTTAAAAATTTAAAATCTATAATATTTTATCTTATATAGATCATACTAAATGAAAATTTCAAAATACATCACTTGTACAATACTTATCAAATTAAAACGAAAAAAATTATTTGATACCATATCTAATCATACTAAACCGTACAAGCCTAAATTTATATTATAAAAGCACGGAGCCTCTAGACAGAATGCTAATTGAATTTTTTTTATCCTTTTAAAATAATTGTTTATTGAATAAAAATATAGTGAAAATATTTTACTAACATTTAAGATTTAAATATTAGTTAAAACTTTTACTTATTAAATATTTTCTTATTTGAACTATATAGGAAGTCCAAATATTTAGGTTTTAAAATGGATTATACATAAAAAAAACATCTACTTTAACATACACCTACTTAGTGAATTCAACAACTTTTTCGTCCTATTAAATTTTCATGTTCTAGTAATATTTTCGTTGCTCGCGCACATTTTGTGACAAAGTTATGTAAATCATATATATATATATATATATATAATATAAATTTTAATAACTAAAACCTCACTATATCGGTAACAATAAAACCATTGAAAGGAGATAAACTGAGAAGACATCTGATTCATTTTTTTTTTACTTTATGTTATTTGATACTTTTTTAAAGAATCTTAATAAACGATTCAGTGCTTTAGAAAAAAATTTAAATTTTAAATCTTCCATCTTCAAGGGCTATGTGTTTTTACTTATCTATCTATATCTATCTATCTATCTATACTATATTAAAAGTACGAAGGCCCTTAGCGAAATGTCGTTCGCCTTTGTTACCCTTTAAAAAAAGATTTTTCATTGGGTAAATTTGTAATTTTAAGTTGCTTTCCTAAATTTTAGGACTTTAAAATCAACTAAAACTTGTTTTATTAAATCTTTCCTTATTAAACTAGATAGCAAATCCTAATATTTAGCACTTTAAATTATTAACCTTTTTACCTTATATGAATATCCTTATTTGACGTCTATTAATATTAACGCTTTAAGACTTTATATGAATGTCCTTATTTGATGCTATTAATATTAAAGCTTTAAAACTATATTAAACTATACGATTTTCTTATTATTCAAAACTTTAGAAATTATGCATAATATTTTCTAGAAGTAAAAAAGCACAATAATTCTAGAAGCACAAAAACGAATCAAAATTGACATACTAATGAACAATGATTTCGGAAGCACTAAAACAAATCAAAATTGACATACTAATGGTTTTTAACTATTTGAAATAAAAAATTCTATTCAGCAAAGTTCTAATTATAGTTAAATTTTAAAATTGGGATTAACTAATATTAAGAATTTGATAATAAAAGTTAATTTATTTTCTTTAATGTCGAAAATAAATAATTAAGTTTTTGAATTAACTAATGCAACAAGAGTTCAAGTTAATATTTTTTAAAATTCATTATATAAGTAAGTTTATTTGTCACGTTGACAACTCTTTAAGGTATATAAATTAATTTTTGTAGGAAGAGCATTAATGGTGAAAGAAATTAAAAAGTCAATTTATGACATAAAATTAAGAGTCAAATTGATAATAATATGAATTTGAAGCAATAAAGATGAAATAGTAGATGACCAAATATATTATAAATGAGTTGTCGTTTTTCTTTCTTTCTTGCATTCGGTTATTCAGTCTTATAGGTGACAATGTCTCGCTATATTATCTTTTTAAATTAAGTTAGTTGTAGTAAAATATTATTCAACATTAGTTATTTTTTAAACTTTATATTGTCGCTATAATTTTTTAGGAGGTATAATGTCAACTTTCATCCTAAATTTTTAGAAGACCAAAAGATTTAATTTTAATTTTCAAATTATCATATAAGTCATTTTTAAATCACAAATAAAGCATCCGAAAAACTTGTATAGTATATAATATCTTTATTTATTGAGCTAGCTAAATGAGAACAATATTTATTATGTTAAAAAAAATTCTCTAACGTTTATTTTATAATTTTATATAACTCAAATAAATTATATTCAGTCACAATTCAAAAAGTAGTAAATCTTTTAAGAAGATATTATTATCGGAAATACATATATAGCAGCTACATAAAGCTCTAATTCATGGCCAAAAAAAGAAAACTTAATTTAAATTCAATCCACTATTTAACAAGATCTAATGATTTGAATTGATTTCCTTACGAAAATATGTTGGTGTAATTTTAATTTTTAACATTCGAATGTACTAAATTTTATTTGACAGAAAAGTTGGGAAAAAATACAACAAATACATATTTGATTGCCCGTAGGACTACAATTTGAAGTCAAATTACCTATTGATTTAACATTCAGAAACCTCTTTTTCCCCCCTCTTTTTCGGTCTAAAACTTTCCATTATTTCGACACATATATTGCTATTTTCGGTCTAAAGCTTCCATGGTTAGTTATTAATTGTTGAATAGGCTTTTGAAAGTTATTTAGTTCTCTTTTTGATAGGTTTTTACATAAAAGTTCGATTTTCTTCTATTATATTTTTGTATTTGATATTTATTTATCTGATGATTATAGTATTCATATGATTTTGAGACGAGATTAGAGGAATGAATTCTTTTAGTCTTTTAAATTCATAGTTCTTCTAAATTTTTTATTGGCATGATACCTTAATCATATTATTTATGATCTAAGCTTTAATTATTGATTTAAACTTCATGTCGCTTAGTATTTTTTATGTTCGTCTGTAATTTTATTCACATATTTGATATTTATTTATATATTGTCGCCAGTTTTGGTTGTACAAACTCAGACGACTCAAAAGAAGGGAATAAAATGGTGAGAATAACCCTACATTTTTTAGATGACTATATTCATTTTTCTTATTCCAAAACTCTAATTTTCATATTGTTTTCTAAATTCCCCCTCCCCCCCCTTAAATTACAACAATTGAAAATGTAGTACAAGCTAAGGTTAGTATATATGAAAATTATCACAAATAATCAATGCTAAATTGATAAAAAATATATATAAAATTGGGATGAAGCATTTGTAGTAAAAAAACATTATTTTTGTACATATATTTAAACTAGTTGAACTAAAAAGGAAGTACGATAACTTGTAAAATTGAACCGATATTATAAAATTAGAATATAATTTAAGGTGAATATATTGAATAATTATTGAGTACTTTTATGAATAAATGTTTTATACTGAGTTAGTTGTATAAGATCAATATTTATCATAAGCTTATACATTATTTTATAACTTTAATATAATTTTGTAATTTTCTTACAAAAATTACTATTGAGATGGGAATAGGCGAATGTTCTAAAAAGATTTAACCTAAATTGCACAAAATCGAAAAACTCTCAAACACAAAACCCAAAACCTCGTACTGGCGGCAGTAGTACCACATTTCCTCCGCCTCTTTTGCTTTCTCAGGTACTATCCTTCTCCCTTCTCCGAAATAGACCAATTTTATTTTTATTTTTATAATTTATGTTTTTTTTTTCAATGTTGAAAGTATTTTTTGTGTGCTGTGGCATTTGTTTTTGTTCCAGGGAAATCCATCGGTAAACAATGTGGGCCGCCATTAAAGTTCCATCGAACATCCATGGAGGAATAATTCATTACAACTATAGCAGCAAAAATGGTAATAGCAGTAGTTTTGTCAGAGGTCGAAAATCTTTGGTGAAAATGTGTTCTACTTCTGACCAACATGTTCAGCTCATTCAGAACACGCCTGCAATCGATGCGCTTCCTATAATGGTACTTTCCCTTCACTCTATCTGGCATTATTATTACTTGTTGTTTCAATTTTTCGCTGTAGTAGCGACTTCGCGATGACATTTAATTACACGGGCTAAAACTGTTCTAAATATTTTATGAGTTTGAAAGTTATATTCATCCTCCGTGTAAGGAATTTTTACACTATTATGTCACCTTTACCTATTTTAAGGAGGCTTACCTATAGTGTAAAAAAATATTAACAGTTAGTGTACATAGCTTAAACTCATTTGTTTATACCAATTGCAATTGGTGGTATCAAATATGGTAGTCTCTTCAAAAGTTAAGCTATAGTATGAGCATGAATTTGTTTTTTTAACAATGTTATATGTGAGTACTTTTTAATTCAGATTGATTAAGCTCAATTTTTTTTTTTTTGGTTCTATTTGATGAAATAAAGGTGAATGGTTGTACTGGAAAAATGGGGAGGGCAGTTCTTGAAGCATCAATCTCTGCGGGACTTCAACCTGTTTCTGTATGTTTTAGTGGTCCGGAAGATGCAGGAAAAATTGTGGAGGTGAGTGGAAAAGAGATAACTGTGCATGGTCCTTCGGACAGAGAAAACATCCTGTCCTCTATCTTTGAGGAACACCCGAATTTAATTGTAGTGGACTACACAGTGCCTGCTGCTGTGAATGGTAAGACAAAGATTCAAAAACTTACTTTCGAGTATCTTTTTGCTGTTCTGATATGCTACACATGTATATAGATCTCCTTTTTGTTTTGATTTTATTGTGTTTGATCCCATTGCTCAGATACTTTTGGATATCTTCATCTGAAAATAAGGTCAAGCATTCTCTACAAATTACTTTAGACCCGCTGAATCACTGGTACTGAAAATAAAAGGAAATAAGGATCAAACAATACCGCTGTCCTATTGAAGACAGATGAACATATCCTACTGCTGTGCCTGTACTAAGTCCTCTCTGAAATTTGAGGGGCTTTATTAGTTATAAATGTTGTTTTGTTGTTAATAGTGTGGAATTACAATCTTGAAGGAAGCATATCCACATGTTATCATAAACAATAGGTTAGCAACATTGCCCCTGGGCTTTGGTCTAGTGGCAAAAGTTCAACACGCGAGTGTGGGTTTTAGGCGCACATCACAAGTTCGAACCCTGCGGCAGCTAAAATCAGAAAGGTAGAGGGGCGGGCCCATTATCTATCGAGTTTCGAACTGTGCACCACTGGTATCGGGGATTTCTCCGTTAGAGAAAAAGGTATCGGGGATTTCTCCGCTAGAGAAAAAAAGGAAAAAAGGTTAGCAACATTGGTTGACCTTATCACAAGAAGCAATTGGGGTCTATCCTTGGAAGTATGCTTTTGAATAGATATCCAGTCTCTGGATTCTGGAATGGAAGAAGTAGACAACATCATATACAAGAACTATAGTTGCACAAGAATAGGTGAAGGGGAGTGCAGAATGATTTGGACAGCAGCGGAAACATTTTAGTGGTTAGGTTTTAGATGACACATCACACATGTCTAATATAGAACAACTTGCAGAGAAGATGGTTCCCTTTTTTTTTTTTGTTGTGAAGGTTCTGCTAGATCTTTAAGATATATCCTGCTACGTTGCAACGTGGCAAATTGTGCGTATGTTTTGGAACCTTTAAGGTATTCAGTGCGTGATGCTGGGAAGCAAGCAGTGACTAGCTGGTAACAGCAGAAGCTAATGATTATAGGCAGACATGGAGAACTGTTCCTTTATGAATATTTTGGACACTTTGGTTAGAAAGAAACCACAAATGTGTTGAGAATAAAACATAGAATATTTCTCTTATAAAGTGTAGATGTCTTTATGACTTAAAAATTTTGGTCTACGCGGAAGTTTAGTAATGATTTTTGATAAAATGCTGGACGTTTTAGATTGTCTACATACTCAGATACACAATCATCTTAATGCTAGAGTTTTAATAAATAAAATTTACCAGCATAAGTAGGTTCCTGTGATGTCTATTGCACATGTCTTTAGTGGAGGGGAGAAGAGGATGTGGTATGAGGTATAAAATACAAAAGCACCAAAATGACATCTATCGTATTCTCCGCAGGAGATGCCATTGTAATATTCTTGTTACCACTATGAACCTGCAGATAATGCTGAATTATACAGCAAAGTTGGAGTGCCTTTTGTGATGGGAACCACTGGTGGAGATAGGGAGAGGCTTTACAAAACAGTGGCAGACTCAAAAGTTTATGCTGTGATCTCCCCACAAATGGGAAAGCAGGTTTACCCATTTTGCTCTTCTATTTCCTTTTAATAGTATGCCAGACTTTAGTTTAACAGAGGGTTATACCTTGCCTCTGTTTTAGGTGGTAGCTTTTCTAGCAGCCATGGAAATCATGGCCGAACAATTCCCTGGAGCTTTCTCCGGGTACACTCTACAGGTTTGTCTTCTTCGTCGTGCGAGTTGACCATTGTTACAAGCTCTTGCATATTCAGCCAATGTTTCTTATTGAGACCTTGATAACTAAAACAATTTCGTATTAATTTGAAAAGCTGACTATATTTTGTATGGTTTCATTCTTTTACCATGAAGGTGCGTAGTTGCATTACTTGCATTGGTATCCTCAGTTTCTGATCTCGTTGACAATACATGTATATGAGGTTAACATAAATTCTTTTTCTTTGGAGATTTGCATATATTAGACCCAAATGGCTTTTGAATTTAATGTTGCTATAGAAAATGTTAAGAGCTACTGGGAATCAATTTTACGGCAGACAGCAGAATTGGACTAGTACTTAAGCACTAAATAACTGGTTACCAATTTCACATTTTTCACTAATATCCATCTTCATGGTACATGTTCTATGGATGTATTTAGAGTTAACGACCTCAAAAATAGTAATTGCTTGAGATTGTGTACATGAAGCTGTTAATATTGAAGATATATATTGCGAACAAGCTTAGGGGTAGCGGATATACATGAATTGTTGTATTTGGCATTTCGTGTCCATGTTGTGGCTGGATATCTCAAGGGCCAATTGAAACCACCAGTTGTTTGATTCGTGTGTGATTGGGACACTAGGCCGCTGGATGTTGTTATCTCATCTTGCTGCGTGATTACAATGGCTGTTCCTCACTCATAGAGGAGTTTAGCAGCTGTTCCTTTTACAACTGGGGTTTTGGTTTGCCTTTTAGAGTTCATGGATGGAGAGAAATATGCAGGGCATTAAGGGGTCTGAAATGCCTTGCAAGTATCTGAACTTTAAAATACTCTTTTTCAACTTCAACCAAATACTGTCCAAATGCCTGTTAAATCATTTAGTACCCACCAGGTATCGTGCCTGCATTTTAGGTGACTATTTGCATGCTCCAGGATTAGGCAGAGCAATTTAAAGACTGTCTTTCTTTGGTTTGGTTCTTTATTATTTTCTTCTTCTGATTTGACATATAGTGGACATACCTCATGCTTATCTTACTGAAATATGAAGGAACTGGTCCGCAAAGAATTATTGGAGTTCTGACTCTTTTTGATTGTGCTGTTTAACCTAAGATATCTATATCTAATTGAGGCAAATCTGGGAATCCGATCATATATGTGATGTGCATGCTTGTTGCCTTCCCTAATTATTGGTGTATTTGTGGTGCATTTTTTTTTCTTCTTTGCTTGCCCTTCAATATTCTCTATTTACTGATCCTCTTGCAGTCTTATACATCTGAACATGTTAACAGAATATTCAGTTTGATTTATAGCATCCTGTGATTGGAGTTTAAATTTTGAGCCTCTTTATCAATTTTTAAGGTGATGGAGTCTCATCAAGCAAGTAAATTGGACACTTCTGGAACTGCAAAGGCTGTTATCTCTTGCTTTCAGAAACTAGGTGTTTCTTTTGATTTGGATGAGGTGCGTCTACAACTTTGTTGATTCAATAACGACAGAACATTGTCCAATTATGGTTCTTCCATATCCTCTTCTCCCAAATTTCCATATCTTCCTTTTTATTTCGTCCGGACTTTATCCTTTTCATTAAATGGTGAACTCTCTTAAGAAATAATGATACTCTACGTATTTGATTGTGGTCTTCCACTTTTACGAACGTGAGTTCATCTTTACGTAATTTGACTATTTTCTGATACCACTAACTTTAGCGTCCTGCTTAAATAAGTTGAACGGGAAAGAATCTGATAGCATAGAGAAAAAGTTTGACTTTATTGCTCCATGGAAGTTCTTATGCTTCACATCTCTAAAATGAAGCATCTGAATTCATGGTCATTGACGGAGAGTTTCAGGTCTAGCTTGGAGCCAAATTGAGTCGAAATAACTGCCACAAACAAATTATTTGTGTTTTAACTTTAACCATGTTTTAGATATCTGCAATGGGCTTCATGAGAGGATTTGGTGATAAAGGCATCAGACTCGTACAATATGAATGTATCACCTCCCTCCACTCTTGTGTATTGCTTCAAATGGCCCTTTTGCATTAAAACTTCTCTTTATACTGAAACAAATTTCTGAAACGGTGACGAGATCTGACAGATATGGAGTACAGAGTACATCCACTATTTTTTCTCCGAAGCTATCATCATCCCTGGCACTTTATTGTCATGCTACCTGCTCCTATATCATATCTTCTTCCATCTGGTTCCTATATCTTCCATAGTGCCATTTTGCTTTGGGGTTTCCGACCCCTTCCGCCACCCTTTTCCTGGGACACACATTCCTCTAGTTGCAGATTTATGTTTCTCTTTCTTTCTTGGACATTCGTCTAGCAGAATTCACCATGTTCTCTTAAATCCATTGTGCAATTTCAATACCAGCAAAAAGTCTGAAGAAAATTCTATTTCCTGTACGGCATAAGTGTTCTATTAACCTTGTCTGGGATGGTTTTTCATTCCTTTAAGTAGTGGTACAGAATGTCAAGTTACCGGATATTTTCAAGGTGTGCTTCAAGTTTGGAAGGAAAGAGAGTGAAATGAAAGATACAACAACAACAACATATCCAGTATTATCCCAAACCGTGGGGTCTTGGGAGGGTAGTGTGTACGCAGACCTTACTCCTACTTGTGAGAATAGAGAGGTTGTTTCCAATAGACTCTCGGCTCAGGAAAGCATAAGCACCACATTAATGAAAATATAGACAAGAAGGGACAGTACCAAAAAGCCATATAAAAGCAGAATAAAAACAACAAGATAGTAAGGTGATCAATAATGAAAGAAAACAACGGTTAGTCATAAAAATCTACTACCAACAGAAAGCGAGATTGCGTGCCAATACTACTGTTATGAACACTCTAGGCTACCTACTCTACTACCCTAATCCTCGACCTCTATACATTCCTATCAAGGGTCATGTCCTCGGTCAGCTGAAGCTGCGCCATGTCTTGCCACATTAATGAAATGAAAGATACAAGGTCAAATATATTTTCAGCCTTCTTCGAGTTTTGGAGGAAAAGAGAATGAAAACGAGTGAAGAAAGATTAAATTAAATTGGAGTTGGAGCATATAGAGAAATTCAATTTGCTCTCCAGCGCTGAAAGTGATTTTCTATATAACTTGCATTTTACAAGGTAGAATACCGATTCTCAGATCCCTAACAGAATATTTAATTATCCTCATGAATATTCTGTCAGGTACAACTAATACGAGATCCCAAGCAACAAGTTGAGATGGTTGGTGTCCCAGAAGAACACTTGTTAGGTCATGCTTTCCACATGTACCATCTGACCTCACCAGACGGAACGTAATACTGTCTATCCTTTGCTTTCCCCTATCTTATTTTTGTTGCCAATGTTTATAAATTGAACAACTTTAACTTGGTATCTCCCCTTTTCTTTTTTGATAAGGTTTAACTTTGTATCTCCTTTTTCAGGGTTTCTTTTGAATTTCAACACAATGTTTGTGGTAGATCAATCTATGCAGAGGGAACAGTTGATGCTATACTTTTCCTTGCTAAGAAGGTAATCTGGACAAAAAATGTCTAAATTTGTTATTGGAGCTTCTCATTGCAGCGCTTTCACCATGCATCTCAAGGAACAAATTCAGTTAGAAATAGAAGTTTCAAATATTTTCGTGATGCGTTCTAGCTTTTTACTCTGCATTCACCAAAGAATAACAGTTGATGTTTTCTGAATATAGGTGAAATTGAAAGAAGAGAAGCGAATATACGACATGATCGATGTGCTGCGGGAGGGAAACATGCGATAACAGCTGAGTTACATATGCTGGAGTAGGATGTATAACATTTAGACCTGGGAATGGAGAGAAACAAATGTTGGGTTCAATTTTCATGGATTTGTCCCTCCAGTGGTTCTTGGTGCTTTCGGATCTGTTGTTGCATGATTCTTAAGATGCATCAACCAAAATAATACAAAAATTCTATTATAGCTAGTAGGTTTAGCTACAGCCTCCATGCAAAGTATTATGTTTGCCTCTCTTGAAGAGCTTGTTGTATGCCTTTCCCCCCCCCCCCCCCTTTTCCCTTTGTTTCTTCCATAAGAGAAAGAATGTGATAGGAGGTTCCCAATGTTTCTGGGAAGTACAATATTCACCATGTATTGAGTTTTGGTTATTTTATTATTGAGATTATTACATGATTTACTTTCATTAGGTTTGATTTGATTTTATCTGGTTCAATTATTGTTATATTCCTGGATTAAGATGTAATCTTGCCGAGAATCAATAGTATACCAATGTATGTTTGCAGTATTACAAATCCCAAGCAAGCTCGAGGGTCTTATCAAAGTCTTTCCTTTATTTCTCTCGTTGAGTTTAAGAGTCAAGCGAGTTTTTCTTTGATCACGAATTTTTCATATCCTTTTAAATATTTTAAATTATTAATTATTGTTACTTATAGTACCTTTTATCAAGTTTCCAAATTTGTAAATTTTATCTCTAAAAGCTTAAAAGATTCTATATCCAAGTTTATGGTCAAAATTGAAAAATTTGACTCTCGAAATTTGAACTGTATCAAACAAATTAGGATGGATGGAGTAGATATTATGGTCTATATCAGTCGGACTATGGTCTGTTGGACAAAAATTAAAACGATCTGTATAGTCCTAGTGATGTTTCATATGCTGATGAGACTAGTAGAAAAAATATAGATAGTAAATTGAGTAACTTGTTATGGAATACTTTGTAGTTTAGTTTGTCAATTTGTTTCAATCATGCCAAACTTCTGGTATGGTGGAATAAGTATATGAATTTGACTTAGATATGGTGAGATACTTGGAACAAATGAATCTCTAACTTATGTGATTAAATATATACAATATCAATTATATTCAAGGATATTAATTGGTAGCTTGGGATCCCCTACCCCTCGAGTACTAAAGCCTCAAGTACTTCATTGGTTTAAGCCTCAAATTGAAGGCTTGATCCAAAAACTCAATTCTCTCATCCTTTGATGTTTTTCAGAATTCAATTCCATCTCAACAACGTTGTGATTTGTTCTTTTTCAGCCCCAGCAAATTAAATCAATTCATCACTGTCATTACTCAAAGAGATAAGCCGTTTCTGGTTCAAAACTGTTTCCCTAATTCCCAGCTCACCTGTCTTTTTCCTTCTTTCTGAACACTTGCTCGAGCTTCACCCTAACTTGACTTGACTTGGCTGTATGTGTGGACGGACCAAGTTGATTGCATTAAAACTTGGGCCCAATGCTGGAAACTGAAATTCCAGTTATTCGAACAAGACTCCGGTAAGTCAATTTTCTTCTCAATACATGGCTAATGCTAACGACTTCTCCCCACATTTTCCACTGTACTACTCTCAATACGTGGCACTGTGTTTTTCTCGTTTGTTTAAAATATTCTGAATTGTTTATTATTATGATATGTAATACCTTTATGTACTTTCAAGTATTTAAATTTTATTTCAAAAAACTTAAAGATTCCATTACGACTCTTGAGAAATTCAAACTGTACCACATAAATAAATTGGGTTAAAGGGAGTACTAAAGGTGAAAGGTATATATAGTAGTTTAGAGTTTAAGGTATACGCGTTGACGAAGTAAAAAAAATACTTATTTAAGTAACTAACCTGCTACAATAAATTAAAGTACACTATTTGTAACTTAAATCATTAGTTTATACATGAATGATATTTCTTGCAAATTATGGATGAGCTCAAGACAAATATACCAAGTCTTTCGTAGGACCTATTGTTTTGTTTTCTATGTGATGCCACTTTGTTAGCTTCCTACTTTATTCCCTCCAAAATTTGCTGAATATATACTCTTCACCTTCCTTTACCACAGGATCCATCCACAAAATTCTATATTGAGGGGAAAAACATACTATAAATAATTTTCCATCGCATGAATTCGCTACACATTCTTGTCTCTTCTTTAGAAAGAACAAAATAAATACAAAGTTCAATCAAGTATCTGCGTTATCAACTTTGAATAGTCAAATAAATCATTAGGGTTGTAGGTTAAGGAGTAGTCGAACGTTTTTCCTCTTTGTACCGGCTAGTCTGATAGTGTTTTGTCTAGGACTGCTAGCGGTTTATGTTGTGTTTCACACTTTTGCATAGTATTTGTGTTATTGCTTTCCCCTTTTTTGCCGTCTTTCACGTTGCTGATATTATTTTTGTGGTTTTTGTTGTTGTTACAGATCTATCCGAGGGTCTCCCGGAAATAGCCTCTGGTGGGATTCTACTGGGTTGTTGTTATATATATATATAGAGAGAAAACTATTTTCAAAAGAATAACATGTTGCTTCTTAATCAGTTAGTTTTGTCTGTACAAACTTAATGTTTTTTTTTAAAAAAAAAAAAGAAGACAAAATGATTTCAAGATTCTCATAAGAAAAATTGAAAAGTGAAAAGAAACAGAGTTACAGCATATAATCCCACACTAAAGATACTCCAAGCTTTCTGAATATTTGTAAACGAGAGTTATTTTGAAGCAGAAATTAAGTGAGCAGTTTTCTCTATAATGCTTCACACCTACATATATAATCGAACTCCATTTTGCATCACAGTCTTTAATAATGACTGCTTTCCTGTTAATAAATAAGTAAAATAGGTTCAAGTCTATATATATTGATATAAGAACTAGTCACTTGAAAAGATATTACTAGAAGGAATAGCAGTTTACTACTGAAAATTCCTGATCTATCAGGGCACGTTTGAGGCCAGGTCTACAAGATTTAATCAATGGTGTCTTTTTTATGATAACTTGGATGAAACCTTTAATTAGCATTTAGCTGAACGGTGAACAAGACTTGTGGCTATATAGTAAATTAAGAGAGGAGTTTAACTTAAGTGAAACCTTTAATTTAGCTGATTTGTCCCTTTTTGTATGATATTCTTTATTGAAATGTCTCAAGATATTTGGTGTTATTCGATTACTAATTATATTCACATTTACAAGAACTGAAATATCATTTAACCAAACTGCTGGGGTCTCTTTTGGGACAATTGTTTAGTATGGACTTGTGATGGTTTTCCGTATTCTTATAGTTGGTTTGAAACTCTATATAAATGATAGTATGTCTTTTAACAAGTTGCATTTGCTATTAGACAAAGATGAGAAAGAGAGAGATGGGGAGAATTTTGGCACTCATTTCTTTGTTTCTTCTCTATGTTGCCCTGGCAGTTCAAGTGTTTTCTTTTTCCTTTGGGCATTCACTTTGCTCTTCACATGATTCCATTGCACTTCTACAGTTTAAGCATTCACTTGCCGTGGCGGACTATCCACTTTTAAATTATTATGACTTCTTTTGCCCATATTCTTATCCTAAGACGACGTCTTGGAATAGGAGTAGTATGGATTGTTGTAGGTGGGATGGAGTTACCTGTGATAGATTCACTGGTCATGTGATTGGTTTGGACTTGAGTTGTAGCAAACTTGAAGGAACTATCCATCCCAATAGTAGCCTTTTCCAGCTTCGTCATCTTCAAACGCTCGATCTTTCCCTTAACAACTTTTCGTTATCTCATATTCCACGGGGCATAGGTCAGTTGGTCAGTTTGATGCATCTCAACCTTTCTTATAGTATGTTCGAAGGAGGGATTCCATTAGAAATCTCACACCTGTCCAATTTGGTTTCGCTTGATCTTTCTTATCTCTTCCATCTCCAGTTTAGCCAGGAAGGATTCAACATGCTCTCTCGAAACTTAACCAAGTTAGAGGTACTTTCTCTTTCTTTAGTAAACATCTCATCCAAGATTCCCATGAATGTATCATCCTCTTCTTCTTTGAGATATCTAGATCTTGGATATGGCTTGCACGGCGAGTTTCCAAAAAGCATTTTCCTTCTACCCAATTTGGAAACTCTCAGATTGTCAGGAAATTATGATCTTACTGTTTCTTTCCCCAAGTTTAACTGGAGCAGTAGCTATATGCTAACTGAGCTAGATCTCTCTCACAATAATATTTCTGGAGGACTACCTGGTACACTTGGAAGTCTCAAAGCCTTAAAACTTATGAATCTTCATTGGTGCAACCTCGTCGGACCTATTCCCGAATCCATCAGGAACCTTTCACAAATCACTCAACTGGATCTTTCATACAACCATTTGGAGAGCAAAATTCCTGATGCTTTTTCCAACTTGCAAAAGCTTACATTCTTAGCACTGGATGGCAACGCCTTCACTGGCCTGTTCCCATCTTCCCTTGTCAACTTGACAAAGCTTGAAGATTTGGGATTGAGTGACAATTCACTCAGTGGTCCACTTCCTTTAACTGCTAACAGGCTTCAAAATCTATATCGACTAGTTTTGTCTAATAACTCACTCAACGGCTCAATCCCGTCTTGGATGCTTAGTCTTCCTTCATTGATTGAGTTACGTCTGGAGAGCAATCATCTCAGTGGACCACTTCCTGAGTTTAAGTCCATTGGGAACTTGAATTCACTTCTGCTGCTGAATTTATCTCACAACAACCTCACTGGACATATTCCTGTTGAAATGAAGAAAATGAGCACGCTTGAAGTTTTGGACCTTTCATTTAACCAGCTTACTGGGAAAATTCCAGAGGAATTGACAAGTCTAACATTTCTTGCAGTTTTAAATCTGTCGCACAACCATCTTGTTGGACCTATTCCTCATAGTAATCAGTTCAATACGTTTCCAGATGATTCCTATTTTGGAAACAGTGATTTGTGTGGATTTCCATTGTCAAATGAATGTGGGCATCATAAGAGTGCATCAGTACCAGAATTATTGGTTGAACAAGAAGAAGATGAGCCCAGTTTTCTTACTGAAATGACATGGAAATCTGTCTTAATTGGGTATGGTTGTGGCTTGATATTTGGATTTACCGTCCTGTATCTCATATACTGTTTTGAAAGGCCAAGATGGTTCGTAGACTTTTTTGCAACTATCACTAATGAACTGACATACAGAACAAAGAGGAGAGGTCAAAGACGTAGGAACTTTCACAGAAGAAGACACTAAAATCTATGAGGTAATATTTTATAGTCAGGTTACTGTTTCTAATTCATTCTTCTTCTTGTTTACACAATATTCGAAGGCCCTAATGTTTATTATTGCTCTGCAGATGGCAATCAGAAAGTGTCAAGAAGCAAGAGAGAGGGATCGAAAGGCCACTAGGGTGTGGCTTGAGAAAATAGTGGTATTAGTATAATTCTGCAATATGTGCAAAGAATAAGACAATGCAGATCACTGTTACAGCTTGTTTGGATAATTGTTATGTATAATGTGTCGTATAATATTGTATAGCAATCTACAATATCATTTTGATGTATACAATGTTTGGATATATTGTATTGTTTATCGTCTTTTTATGATGTCATGCACCAATAAGATGAAGAATAAACTTGCAATATTATAAAGAAAAAATAAGGTACGAGATGGAATTATTATATAAAAAGGTAAGATAAATAATAAAATATGATTATTTAATAATAAGGAAGGGCAACATGAGGAAAAAAAGAAGAAGAGGTAGTGACGCATCACACCAAATCGGTGTTCCATAAAGTGAGAGTTTTCATTATTACGGCATAAGCAACTTGTTATTGTCCCGTTTGACTAAATTCTACGTTGGTGTGTTTCGTGCTTGCTTCTCTTTTAAACAATTTTATTTTTAACGTAGCTCACAAGTTTAAGTATCTTCTCGCGCTTATAATTTGGCAGTCTTTTAGTAGTTCAAACGGAAGTTTTCCAAACAGCTAAATCACATATAACTACGGCTAACATGGGATTGTATGCTTTTATCTAATTTATCACATGCTTTTAGGGCTGTTTGGTACGAATGAGTATGTTTTCCTAGAAAATATTTTCTTGGAAAATCATGAATAGTTTTATTACTTACGTTCTGTGTTACTTTAGATAGCAAAAAATATTTTTTTTAAAATATAGTATAATTTGGGCCAACAATATGAGAGATAAAATGTGTAAGGGTGGGCGAGGAGGATGGTAGGTCGGGTTCTTTGTTTGTAAGATTAATAATCAATAAAAAACAACAATAAAGAATGTAGTGTCCTTTGTAGGGGCAGGCGCCAGTCGGTTAGTATGAAAGTACGATTCAGTTTATCGGTTTTCGATTTTGTAATATTAATAACCAAACCAAACCAAAGTATTTACGGTTCGATTGTGCGGTTTTTTTAAGATTCTGATTTTGTTATTAACGGTTCGCAATTTTTATATCCGATGTAGACTATAGATCTTTAATTGTAGCAAATTCTTTCACTGTTTCATGTTTACCATGTTCAAGTTAATTAAACTGGCCTCCGCACTCATGCAACGAATTCAACAAAGAGTATCTTGATATCTATCTCCATACATCCTACTCTACTGTTTCCAATTCACAACAGAGAGCTGTGAAGATGAGCAAGTTGTTTTGGGTATCTTATGTTGTAAAAATATTGTATTATGGAGAATAATATTTAGCTTGAAGCGTGTCAAGGATACTGTTCTTAAGGATATTTCGCTCACACCGTGATGAATATTATTAGGCGTATCCCCTAGGATTCAACAAGCTCTTCTAGTATAACTAGGAGCAGAAACAACAAAATTTAACAAAGATAACCCAGCAAGATAATAGAAAAATTTTACTTTGTTTTTTTGACTACTTTTCAAGATGAAACAAAAGCGTATATATATATATATATAGATGAAACAAAAGCGTATGTATATATATATATATATAGTCTAAATGAAGATAGACTATCAGGTTCAAATCCATAAAGCCATAAAAGCTTTTCCAATTTTCAATACATTAAAGACAAGGCCATTTTAAGGCTAAGAAACGGCAATGCTAAGAAACGGTAACTTCTTCTTTCAACATAATGTTCAAATTACCCACTAATGAGCATTTAATAATCAGATTTAATTTGTCCAAAGAGAATTCAAAATTAAATTAATTTTCGGTTACAAATTTATTTAAGATAATTATTATAATAATGATTCATTAATATAATTGTAAGAAAATAAATCTAGACATAGATTTGGAATATTTCTTTTTGAGATATCAAAATTATTTTTCTATCAATCCCCCACATATCTCAAAAAGAATATTAAATAATAATAATATTAAAAATTTACTGGGTTTTCACAAATCAACATAATACGTCGAATCTGGTGTCTCTTGGATTATGAACTAGACCTAGATAAAATAAGATTAAATTTACAGAACAATTGGTGAAGTTTAAAATTTCTATGAACCAAGAATTCTTTTGAGTTTAGTGTATTATCTGTCACATTATACCGGCACACACTTTGTTGTTTGTCGCGGTTTTGCGCTAATAGGCCATGCGCACGCCTGGTTTTCATGAGTGCTCTAGAAATTTTGCCACAAATTTAATAGGAGTGTCCCCACTCCACACTCATATAGGTCCATCCATCAAGTGTATTCTGCAGCACAATACACCATCTATAAAAGGCTATGGATTATTAGATTAAGAGTTTAATAACTCAGTCTCTCATTCCTTGCAGTTTTGCACTATATACACACACACCGTAGGAAGGGATATAATTTAATAGTGCACATTTGATCAACTAATGACTTGTTATTACCCATATGAACCTACTTTATGGGATCTCCAATCACATAGGTTGGGTTACCATCATAGTTGATATAACTCAAATTGGCAAAAGTCTCATTCCCCTCGATGTTTCAGATATTAATTTTCTTCCCAAAGGTTTAGTCAGAGGATCGGCCAAATTCACTTCTGACTTCACATAATCTATGGAAATAATTTCATCTTTCAGCAGCTGCTTTATCACATTATGTCTCAATCGGATATGTCTACTCTTTCCATTAAAGGATTTATTTTTTCTTTCCGCTACACCATTTGATTGTGGAGAATATGACGGAGTTATCTTGTGAATTATGCCTATTTCTTACAATAATCATTTAGCAAAATAAATTCACTACCTTTATCAGATCTAACTCTTTTGATTTTCTTATCTAACTGATTTTCTACTTCAGATTTATAAATTAAAAACTTATCAAAAGCTTCATTTTTATTTCTCAACAAATAAACTTTTGTATATCTAAAAAAATTGTCTATAAAAGTCACATAATATTTTTTCTCTCCTCTAGTCATAGTTTGTTTCAAGTCTCCTAAATCGGTATGAATTAAACTTAATAATTCAGATTCTCTAAATACTGAAGCACATGATTTCTTAGTTTGTTTAGCTTCTGCACAAACTTCACACTTATCAATATTCGAAAAATTAATATTTGAAATAAGACCTTCAGAATGCATTTTCTTAATATAAGATAAACTAACATGTCCTAATCTAGCATGCCATAAATTAAAAGAATCAATCAAGTAAACAGAAGTACTAGCATTTTTATTGATAACATTGAGTACAAACAAGCCATGGTTATAATAACCCTTGCCAATAAAATTATTATTCTTGGTCAACACGACCTTATCAGATTCAAAAGAAACCTTCACCCCCACTTTTCTAATAATCCCACAGAGACCAAATTGGCTCGGATACTAGGAACATGCAACACGTCATTCAATGCTAAAATTTTGCCAGATGTGAGTTTGAGAAGAACTTTGCCTTTTTCCAAGAACTGGAGTAGTCCATGAGTCACCAAGATAGACAACTTCTTCTCCCTCCTCAACTTGGGTGTAAGATACAAAGTCTTTTTTGTTAGCACATATGTGCCTAGTGGCTCCAGAATCTAACACCCAATCTTTCACATTGGCCACAAGGTTCACTTGGGAAACAACTGCAGCAATTATGTCATCCGCTTTGGCTTCAGTTAAATTTACTTTAGCCTTAGCGAGATTGTCATTCCCAACCCTCTTCCGGCATTGAGCAGCATGATGGCCAGGTTTTCCACACACAAAGCAGTTACATTTTTTCTTGAAGGTTTGATTGTTGGTTTTGGGTTTATAACCATTTCCTTTATCATACCTGTTATTTGATTTGTTCTGCCGCTTATTGTTCTCCACCAGGTTGGCTCTTGTAGCAATCTCCTTTTCTTTGTCAACAACAACTTGCTTGCGGTTTGTATTTTCAATTATAATATGCTTGACCAATTCCTTCAGCGACAATTGCTTGTGTTTGTGTTTCAATTGTTGTTTGTAGTCACTCCAAGATTTGAGAAGTTTTTCTATAAGCATACCAGCAACAAACTGTTCGGGCAGAGAAATATCTTCAGATTTGAGATCTTCAATCAACTTGTGATATTCGTTGATTTGTGCAGTTATGTCCTTGTCCTCCGTCATCTCCCACTTGTAGTAGTTTCCAATTACAAACTTTTGTTTAGTGGCATCTTCAGCAGTATACTTTGTTACCATTGACTCTCAGATTTCTTTTGCCTCCTTGTAAGAAACATAGACATCGAACAATTGGTTAGAAAGAGTAGAAATTATAGTATGTCTACATACTTTATTAGCATGAACCCATTGATCCATCTGAATGGAAGTTGCTTTAGTTGGCTTAGGATCAGTAAGTGCAAAAGCAACTCCATACAAATTCAAAATAGAATGCACCCGTTCCTGCCAACGCTTAAAATTATCTCCATCAAAAACCTCAAATTTCGAAACATCAGGAAAAGGTTTGGCATAGGTAATTGGTGATGGAACAGAAACAGTTGGTGCAGCAGGAGTAGTAGCATCAACAGCAACACTAGCTGCGTTATTCTCCATAATAACAACGTAAAATATCCTTAAGATTTTTGTAAAAATATTGTATTATGGAGAATAATATTTAGCTTGAGGCGTGTCAAGGACACTGTCCTTAAGGATATTTCGTCCACACTGTGATGAATATTATTAGGTGTATCCCCCAGGATTCAACAAGCTCTTCAAGTATAACTAGGAGCAGAAATAACAAAGTTTAACAAAGATAACCCAACAAGATAATAGCAAAATTTTACTTTGTTTTTTTGACTACTTTTCAAGATGAAACAAAAGCGTATATATATATTTTAAAAGAAGATAGACCATCAGGTTCAAATCCATAAAGCCATAAAAGCTTTTCCAATTTCCAATACATTAAAGACAAGGCCATTTTAAGGCTAAGAAACGGTAAATTCATTGCTAAGAAACGGTAACTTTTTCTTTCAACATAACGTTCAAATTACCCACTAATGAGCATTTAATAATCAGATTTAATTTGTCCAAAGAGAATTCAAAATTAAATTAATTTTCTGTTACAAGTTTATTTAATATAATTATTATAATAATGATTCATTAATATAATTGTAAGAAAATAAATGTAGACATAGATTTGGAATATTTCTTTTTGAGATATCAAAATTATTTTTCTATCATCTTAATGATGAAACTATGGACTTCAGATTGAAAGCAAACAATGTAAAAGGACACAAAGGCAGTATTGCAAGCTATTTAATGGAAAACACATTTTGTATAGGAAATATTGAGTCAATTCTAAAAGACAAAATGAACCTAAAGATGTAATAAAAACATGCCTGCATGCAGAAACGCTTGTAGCCAAAGCTTCGATTTTTCGGTTTAACCGAAAATCGAAACACCAAAACCGTACCGCATCGAATATCAAAATTTAATAATTTATAAACCGTACACCGACCAAATAACCGATTAAACCGACACCGAAAAACCAAACTTTACGGTTCGGTCGGTTTTTTCGGTTCGATCGGTATTATGCCCCTTAGTCCTTTGTTTTTGAGAGAGACAATCAGGATCTTGCAATGACAAAATATATTTTAACTTCAGTAAATATTTACTTTATACATGTTTTTTGTATGCAATCAATTAAGGTTGTAACATGTTAATCTCAAAATTCAACTTTTCCTGTGAAAGATAGAATAATATCCTCTTAAATTCATTCTATAATAATAACAAATATCTCTATATTTTGCATTAATAATAAATAAAGGACATACTCAAATAATCCTCATACATGTTTTCTCACATGGCGTATTAATATATATATATATATATAATAGCAACTAAAAGAGATATCAACGTCGATAACAAAAGGTTTGATCATGAAAGCAAAAAGCACACACACCAAAAATATAGTATATAAATGGTAAATATTAGATGAGATACAATTAGATAATTTCTTTGTCTCTCATAAATTAAAGGTAATATATCATAATTATCTAATAATATTTAACTTGTTATAAATATATTATATTATGGATGTTCATTTAGTACCCCGTTGTAAATAAGTTTCCTGAAGAAGCTTATCCATATGAGACTCCACCGTAAATATATTTATCTATTTAGTACTCTATTGGAAATAAGCCTCCTGAAGAAGCTTATCATTTTGGTACTCCGTTATGGATAAATATTACCCACGGTAGAAGATTATCTATATCTGGTACAGTAGCAGCTTACAAGTAACTTACAAGATGGATAAACATTACTCCCGGTAGAAGATTATCCATACTGGGTATAATAAGCTTATCATTTCGATACTCTGTTATGGATAAATATTACCCCCGGTAGAAGATTATCCATACCGGGTACAATGAGCTTATTCTTTCAGTACTCCGTTATGGATAAACATTACCCCCAGTAGAAGATTATCTATACCTGGTACAATGAGCTTATCCTTTCAGTACTCCGTTATGGATAAACATTACTCTCAGTAGAATATTATCCATATCTGGTATAGTAGCAGCTTACACAACAGCTTGCAGTAGCAGCTTACACAACAACTTCCTTTCTTCTATAAATAGAAGAAATTTCAGTTCATTATGTACATCAGTTTGAATTCGAATAATATATCAGTTTCTCTCTATACTTGTCTTTTTCTTTACGGTCTTTATTTTATAACATATTATCAGCACGAGACTCTGTCATCTCGAGCAAATACTTTGAAAGTATCTGAGGTACGAACTTTTCTTTTCTATATAATGTCAAATCTTTCTAAACTTGAATTTATAGCCTTGGATATATCGGGCAAAAGCTACATGTCTTGGGTGCTTGATGCTGAAATTCATCTTGATGTGGGTCTGGCAAACACCATCAAGGATAAAAATCAGGCATCAAATCAAGACCGTGCCAAAGCAATGATATTCCTACGCCATCACCTTGATGAGGGCCTAAAAATGAAATATCTCACTATTAAAGATCCAGTCATACTGTGGAATAATTTGAAAGATAGATATGACCACCTGAAGATGGTTGTTCTTCCACAGACACGTTATGATTGGACTCATCTAAGGCTACAAGATTTTAAATCTATAAGTGAATATAATTCTGCTATGTTCAGAACTATTTCCCAATTGAAATTATGTGGTGATAATATTACTGATCATGATATGTTGGAGAAAACTTTCACCATTTTTCATGCCTCGAATATGCTCATGCAGCAGCAATATCGAGAGATGGGATTTAAAAGTATTCTAAACTTATCTCACATCTTCTTATAGCCGAGCAACATAATGGGATATTAATGAAAAACCATGAAAACCGACCTACTGGTTCTTGTCCATTCCCTGAAGTGAATGAGACGAACTTCCACCAAGCTAAACGTGGAAGAGGTCGTGGCCCCTGTCGTGGTCATGGCCGTGGTCGGGGAAGAAATTTTAATCATGGTAATAATAATGCACCAAAAAACCCTCCTCACCACCAGCAGTGGAAAAGGAAGGAACAAAAGCATGAAGCGGTGCAAGCACCAAATGCAGAAAATACATGCTATAGATGTGGAAGAAAAAGGCACTGGTCACGTACATGCCGTACGCCAAAGTACCTGGTTGAGCTTTATCAAGCCTCCCTGAAGAAGACGTAGAAAAATGCTGAAGCAAATTTTATTTTTAAAGATAATTTAGACTTCATGCATTTGGATGTAGCTAATTACCTTGCACTCCCAGAAGGAGAAACAAGTCATGTAATCGGTGGTGAATCTAAGAAATGTAAATATTTTAATTTTTGTTGTTTGTAATAGATAGTATGATTATGTAATTGTTGTACATAAGAAAAATTATGATTTGATAATGATGTTTACTATAATATATCTTATTTATGTCATTTTGAAGAATATGGATAACATTATTAGATCAACTTAAACTCTAGCAGAGTTTGTAAGAAATATACAACCACCAGAAGTGGTTATATTTTGTATATCTCATTGTAATTATATTTTGTTAACCACCAGAAGTGGTATATGCCTATGATCATCAGAAGTGATAATTTACACTTTCTATGGTTACAATTGAAGATAAGCTACATAAATATTCTCTATATTAAATGCATGCTTCGATTTGCTCTTGAAGTAGTGAATATTTTAAAAGAGGTTGAGGCACCACAATTTGATGTGATTAATGCGCGTTCAGATAATTATGTTCGATTTCCTGAAGGATGAGAACTTTTGATAATATTAATCCATATCCTGAAGTGAATGTGACAATATTAATAAATATGGTAAATATGAACGCGCTCTTGATGTGAATATATTACAATTCACCCCAGAAGAGGTAATATAATTGAGAGAATATATTCTCAATATTTCGTATTTTAAATTTGCTCCTGAAAAAGTAACACAATTGAAATTGCCTCATGAAGTAGGAAAATATTATGAAGAAGAGTTTTCTTGTGCTTAAAGAATTGTTTTACATTGTTTATTTGATTGTGATTTGCTCTCATGATACCAGAAGTGTATGAGCAATATTTGATAGTACAAAATATATCAACAACTCCTGAAGAGCTAACTGTTTGTCTAGAAGACATATGACATTAGTAGTGTCCGATAAATATTAGATTGTGGATAATGAATAAAGGCTCTTGAAGAGCTTATATACAAATATGTCATTCATATTATATGATTTTGGTCAGAACATATGTTGTAGTAAACTTGAAGTTTACTAATACAAATTACAATCATACTGAGACTACAAATGATTGAAA
This sequence comes from Nicotiana tabacum, assembly GCF_000715075.1. NCBI lineage: Eukaryota > Viridiplantae > Streptophyta > Magnoliopsida > Solanales > Solanaceae > Nicotiana > Nicotiana tabacum. The sequence goes on from NC_134086.1 coordinate 136,567,051, forward strand.
GATTGAAAATCTTTATGTTTCCACAATCACAGGGGGTAAATATGTATGTGAGAAGTTACCCGCCTTATTCTTCAATTTGTACTATATCATGTATCACAGTAAACCAGAAGTTTACTAATGCAAAAACAACTATAGTAAATAAGAAATTTACTCATACAAAAGTAGTCACAGTAAATCAGAAGTTTACTAATACAAAAGTTTGTGTCATAGTAAACTAGAAGTTTACTAAGAGATAGCACATGTCATGATAAACTTGAAGTTTTCATTTGCCATTTTTAAATGAGCTATTTGAGAATTCGGATAAGCATATACCGAAGAACCAGAAGATTCTTCAAGAATTCTCTTGTATTGCTTGTTCTCATAATTTATACTGGCTAAAATTAGGACTAAGACCCTTGAATTCTAGAATATATAAAAGGTGAATATGGGCTCATTCACCTATCATGTGAACCACTTATAGATGCATATATAAGATGGTTACATGTATGTTTATTGTCAACCTGCAGTTTAGCATTTGAGATTGCTTTTCTCAATTAAGAGCATAGCTTTTAGATTATGAAATCAAGACAGTTCATCTTGATAACGCTGGTTTATATCCAAGCTGGTTTAGCATTGAATACCTCATACTAATGGCGAAACTATTGCTTATGAGAATAAAGCTTCATGTGTTGGTCTAAGATATTCTAAATTGCATACAACAACACTTGTATGCATCAGACCAACAATATATGATAAAGTCCTCCCCTCACAATTGGTTTAGGATCATAAATCAAATATTTTTACTATCTTTTGATGTATGGTATATGATTAATTTCTCTACCACAATACACAAAGATATGTTTTCCAAAAAAGATTGGGGATATATGTTAGTTTTTCTAACATTTGGGGGATGGAATAAACAGCTGAAAAATATGTTATATGAATAGAATTATCTTTAATGTGATCCTCACTTAAAAGATAATTCAAGTCAAATGCCAGAAGCATTTGTTGATCCAAAATTTAATATCATATTTCAGCTGCAAATGCTCCTATTAAAATTAAAGTTCATGAAGGATAGAGTTTACTGTACACATGAAGCGTGGTAGACCAGTCGGTTCCAAAGGTAACAATCCTTGAAAAAATGGTAGGAGCTAATGATCATAATGAGGAGGAAATAAGCTCTAGAAGAGCCCACGACATAACATTTCATGAAACTCCCGAAGAAGTTCAGGTACCTGAAAATAAAGAAAGTGATGAAATCTCAACAAGTTATGTCTTTTAGTAACTGATACAAAATGATCGTCGACGATATATCTGATACAATATAGTGCATAATATTGTAAAAGTTTGTGAGGATCGGACCGACAGTCCAGACACTTGAAGATGTCATACCATTTAGATACAAGTCATAACCTATATGACTTATTTGATTAAATCTATCTGAAGATCCTTGAAGGATTTAAAATACCTAAAGCATATAATTCAAAGTCTTGAGAAATGTACTCGATCAAATTATAAGATCTTTGTACGGTTTAAACCAATCAGTGCGCGTGTGGTATAATCGCCTCAGTAAATATTTGCTGAAAGAAGATTACATAAATGATGTTATTTGTCTATGTATTTTTATAAAGAAAATGTCATCAGAATTTATTATACTTGCTGTTTATGTTGATGATATAAAATTTGTTGGAATTCCAGAAGAGCTCCAAAAGGTAATTGAATATCTTAAAGACAGAATTTGAGATGAAAGATCTTGGAAAAATAAAAATTTGTCTTTGGTCTGCAAATTGGATATTTAGCAGACGAGATCTTTATCCATCAATTTGCCTATACAGTAAGGGTCTTTAAACGCTTTTTCATGGACAAAGCGCACCCATTAAGTACATCAATGGGTGTTCAATCACTTGAAGTGAATAAAGATCTATTCTGACCTTCAGAAGAGGATGATGAACTCCTTGATCCTGAAATACTTTATCTCAATGTAATTGTTATGCATTTATAGGTGGTGCAGATCGTATGAGTTATGCAGATACAAGATTAGAATGCGGAGACTCAAATATTTGAAATAAGGTTTTCATTAGGGGGAGTAAAATACGCGATTCACTCTTTTTTTCTTACTAAGGTTTTTTCCCACGGGGTTTTCCTTATAAGGTTTTTAATGAGACACCTAGCAATGCGTATTACTAAATATATGTACTCTTTTTCCTTCACTAGGATTTTTTTCCCACGGGAATTTTCCTAGTAAGGTTTTAATGAGGCGCATTATCTTTTAATGAACATCCAAGGGGGAGTGTTATAAATATATTGTATTATGGATGTTCATTTAGTACCCCATTGTAAATAAGCTTCCTGAAGAAGCTTATCCATATGAGACTCCGCCGTAAATATGTTTATATATCTAGTACTCTATTGGAAATAAACCTCCTGAAGAAGTTTATCACTTCGGTACCCGGTTATGGATAAACATTATCTCCGGTAGAAGATTATCCATACCAGGTATAATAAGATTATCCTTTCGATACTCCGTTATGGATAAATATTACTCCCAGTAGAAGATTATCCATACTGGGTACAATGAGCTTATTTTTTCAGTACTCCGTTATGGATAAACATTACCCCCAGTAGAAGATTATCTATACCTAGTACAATAAGCTTATCCTTTCAGTACTCCGTTATGAATAAACATTACTCTTAGTAGAAGATTATCCATATCTGGTAAGTTGCAGCTTGTAATAACAACTTACACAGCAGCTTGCAGTAGCAGCGTACACAACAACTTCCTTTCTTCTATCAATAGAAGAGATTTCAGTTCATTATGTACATCAGTTTGAATTCGAATAATATATCAGTTTCTCTCTATGCTTATCTTTTTCTTTACAGTCTTTATTTTATAACATAACTGATATTATTATAACTTGATCGGTTTTTTAAAATGTTCAGATAATTTTCATTTTGATTTCTATTATGTAATTCAATAATCTCATTTTTAGCCATGTATTTAAATTTAAGGGAGTTAATGTCACTATATAAAAGGTGAAGGAGGTATTATTTTTCAAACCCAAAAAGACTAAAGAAGGTAAAGTGTAATTTAATCACTATTTATTTTCAAACAAACAAACAAAACATATATATTTGGTCGAAGCGAATTAGCGAAATAGCAGTCTTTCTCTTCTTCAATTCAACAACAACGGTGTTCTTGTTGACAATTAGCGGTCGTCACTGAAACCCCCCTTGTAAGTAGATCTTTCAAATTCTTCTAAACACTGCTTTGTATATAATATATACATAAATATTCACAATTAGGATTCTAGGGTTTCTTGGTATCTTGGGTATATTCCTTTTTGGCTCCTAATCTTATAGTTATTTATTCATGGATTTATAATCCATTATTTGTTAATACAATTGTCCCGTTTTGTAATTCAATTGTTTGTAGCTTAATTGTTTATGGTCAAATACATGGGAATGTGAGGGGGGAAAAGGATTTTTGTTTTTTTGGTTGTGGGTAGGTGTTTCTTTTTCTTCCTGAATTGGTTATACATGATGTAGGTTTATTCTGTGAGATACTGATATATGTTGTTTAAAGTTTGTTTATACAGTTTAGTTATATGGGGTTATCCAAATTTTGTTTCTTGTTGCAGTTTATAGGGGATTCTTGAAGTTCAACTATGATTTACACGGCATTAGACACATTCTATCTAACAGAGGAGCAGCTTATAAACTCCCCTTCTAGGAAAGATGGTATCGATGATGTTACCGAAACAACACTTAGAATCTATGGCTGTGATCTTATCCAAGAAAGTGGCATTTTGCTCAGACTGTATCCTTTTTTTTATGTCAGTTAACATGAAGATTTATGAATCTGTTACAATCATACCAGCTGAGTTACTATTCTAATATAAAGTTCACTGCTTTTGGCTTTGGGCGTCTCCTTAACACTATAATTTGCAGACCGCAAGCTGTAATGGCTACAGGTCAAGTACTATTTCATCGCTTTTACTGCAAGAAATCATTTGCCCGTTTTAATGTGAAGGTTTCTTTCTCTTCCCCTACTCTCTCTTCTCTCAAAAGAAAAAGTGTGCTGTCCATGCTGAGGTGTGTTCTTTTGTGTTAACTTTTACAGAGGGTTGCTGCTAGTTGTGTTTGGCTTGCATCAAAACTCGAAGAAAGTCCTAGAAAAGCAAGGCAGGTGCTTAATGTTTTCCATAGAATGGAATGTAGGAGAGAGAACTTACCTTTAGAACATCTGGATACATCTTCAAAGGTTAGATATCTCATTTACTTGAGAAAAAGAGTTTTTTTCTATCTGCATGTTAGTTTGCTTTACTCATTGATATATCGATATTATTTCTTTTTGTTCCTGAAATACACAATTGGGAAGGGTCTGCATATGCAATTTTCCTGCAAGTTCTGAAAAACTTTTTATCTTCAATATCAGTGGAACTGATAGTTCCCATGAGAATCAGATCAATGTTTTGATGTGCTGCAAGTTGCTTGACTGCAATAGAGACTAATGATTTCACTGACAACCTTTTAAGTTTTAATTCATGTGTAAAATCATCTATCTGCAACTTCCCTTTTTATTCTTTTTTTTTTCGGGGGTGGGGGAGGGGGGTGGGTGTTGTTCCGTCAGACGCATTTTAATGCATTTTGCACCAAGTTTGCATTTTCTTACATCTTTTTTGGTGTTTACTCAGGGGGTTTCTACATGTAACGACATCAAGTTGATAATATAAGATAAAGATTTTTGGTCTCTTTGCAGAAATATGTTGATTTGAAAGCAGACCTAATCAGAACAGAGAGACATCTTTTAAAAGAGATGGGTTTCATCTGCCATGTCGAGCATCCTCATAAATTTATATCAAATTACCTTGCAACTCTTGAAGCACCTGCAAAATTGAGACAAGAAGCTTGGAATCTTGCAAATGACAGGTGAGCATGTTAGATGTTATGTTTATCTGAATATGTTTTTTATGTAGGCTTTGACTACAGAAAGTATTTTGAATTGGTACAAGTTTTAGTAGTGGCTGATGACCTTTGTGTATAATGTAGACATTTAACGCCCGGTACTCTAGAATTGATTAAGATATATCTTTGTTTTCGCCATCTTTCTTCTTATATTACATTGTGTTGTCAACTTGAAACACTTAAAAGCTGTACATCTATTTCTTTGGAAGCATAAACTCCGATGTTAGCTTGAAAATTAGTTAAATCTTTTAGGTAATAACTTATGCTAGGTATGATCATTATATGACAATTTTCAAGATCCATACCTGTCCTTAAAATGAAAAGGTCATGTAACGGTAACCAAAAGACTATAATTGGGTAAAGCTTTTTGATTTTTGTTTTTCTTTCGTAATGTTGTCTTGTTTTCCATTCCCAATTTTCTATGCTGTGACGAATCGTATCGGTTTTTACACAGTCTTCATCCTTTGTTTTAGGAGAATTATAACCATCGCTTTCGTTTTATTATGTCATTGCTTGTTTTAAATTAAACAGGTGTCTACATCCTTTTCCTCGTGTTATTAACATTTAGTTGAAGAACTTAAAGAAGCTGCCATCCAGTAGACAGTAACTCCGTCTTTGGCCACATAGAGGGTACTGTTATACCAAATCAAGAAGAAAGCTCAGAAAACACTATCGTTATTATCTGAAAAGGCAAGCTAAATGGTATCACAATTGCTTATTTCATACCTTTATTGGGATGTAGTGGGAAGCTCTTTCTACTTTGATCAAAGTATCTCGTTTCTTTTGGCATTGGGATGTAGTGGAAAGTTCTTTCTAATTTGATCAAAGTATGTCGTTTCTTTTGGCATCTATATTTTTTCTCCAACAAATGTCATGGTAATCTTGGATGAAGCTTAACTAATTGAGCAGTGATTAATAATTAATTTGCCTAAAATTTCTATTTAGCTCATTAACAATAAAACCCTACTGGGTGCTTTTGTCTGTAAACAGCTTGCGCACAACACTTTGTGTAAGATTCAAGAGCGAGGTTGTTGCCTGTGGAGTTGTATATGCTGCAGCCCGGAGATTTCAAGTGCCGCTCCCAGAGAATCCTCCTTGGTGGAGAGCATTTGATGCAGACAAGGCTGGCATAGATGAAGTTTGCAGAGTTCTCGCTCATCTTTACAGTCTTCCAAAGGCACAATATATTCCTGTATGCAAGGAAGGAGGCTCCTTTGCTACGTCAAACAGATCGCGGGACTCAGTGGCACTTCCTGTATCTAAGGTAAAACACTTATCCTGTCTTTCAACTTGATATCCATCTACTATAGGATACTTCCAATTTGATATTAATCTCCCCTTACCCCACCTCTTTATAGGAAGGTTTGTTGGATGGTCAACCGGTGAATGAAGATAATGGTACACCAGGAAACCAGGAAGCGGGTAAGGAGGGAGTAATGAAAGCTTCCCTTGATAAGTTGAAGGACTCAAAGAAGAGCGATGATGACTCCAAAAGCAGCATGCCTTCAGAAGGGGAGTCAAAAGAAGAGCCTGGAAAAACTGACCATAGAATAGATGCTGGTGGAGAAAAGAACAAGGAGAGAGAGAGGGAAAGGGGCAGAGACAGGGAGAGAGAGAGGGATAAGGAAAGACTAAAGTCTCGTGAACGTGATAGGGGAAGGGAATCTGACAGGGAAAGGGAGCGAGAAGACTTTGAAAGGGACAGGGATAAATCCAAGGAAAGGAGTCATCGTTCAAGAGACAAAGGTACGTTCTGGTTGATTCATGATTGTCTAATGCCAGACTTCTCAAAATTCAGATAGGCTTGTGAATGCCCGGTCTCTTCTCACTGGCTAGTTTTTCTGGTTTAACTTATTCAAGCTCATCCAAAATTTTGCAGGTCACTCAGAGAAACCAAAACATCATTCTTCTCGAGGTAAACAACAATATACTTCTGTCTGAGTCCTGACTCCTGATGGACTGTACTTGACAACTTTCTGTGTATGCAGATCGTGACTATCAGTCTTATTCATCACGGGAGAAGGATCGTCGTAGACACCATTAGCTTGAAACATCCTGGCAAAATGTACTCAATCATTTCAAGTAGTTGCTTGTTCCATTAAGGCTTCTTTTTAAACTATACTTTACGGGTTTCATTAGTTCTGCATATAGAGGATTTTGTTAATTGGGGGAAATGGTATTTTATTAATTGATGGGTTCAATGTCCTGCTTGAGCCACCTAAAATTATGTTTCTGGCTTGATATTGCAGGTTACCATGCCAAATAGGTTTGGTCTCTATGGAGTGTGGCTGCAGTCCTTTGCATATAGCGGAGAGCGCCCTGGTGAAACTGTACCACCCCTTGATGTATTAACGAGGGTCCCTTGTAATCGAGTCATTGGTTTTAACTATTTTCGTTTAGTCCCTCTCTGAACAATCGACATACCCTTATCGTCATATGTGTTTACTCTGCCCTAACATTTACTCTTTTAACATTCAGTTGACTGTTCAGCTTTTCGAGAAGGGGGGAAAAAGCAGAGAAAGAGTAAACAATTGACCTGAAATATCATTGATATCAGGCTAGTGTTCTTCTGAACATTTTACAAGTCAAATTAATTTTTAAAAGGAGTATCTGTTTAGTGCTAAAGAAGAGAAGGACCATTGCAGAGTTGAGAATATCTTCTTCATTGGTCCTATGACTGATCTATTTGTCAATCATTTCAAACTCAAATACATTACCTTTTCGTCGTTGTGTTTTCTTCCATTGCCTTCAAAATTTCACCAGGAGACTTAATTGACATAAATATAGAGGTCATAGAGACGGTGGGAAAAGGTGTTTTAGTTGTGTTCCTGGACGCTTCCAACCTTCTTTGAAGTACTAACCAAGAGACTCTTTAGTTCTTTGGTTTCTCAATCTTTAATTCGGAAATCATCTATCATTTCTGCCACTGAAATCAATGAACATTAAAGAAATCCACCGTCAAACTCACCCAAACCACGAAGTCATTCAATTCAAGTTGAATGATCACAGTAAGTAAAAATAAGACAAGCCTGAAACTTTCAAGTTTACCATTCCCCTGGCAAAATACGATAGATTACAACAACAGATGCCTTCTAAAAGAACAAACTTGTCCGCTGAGATCCTCACTACATGTTCCAGCAACCACCTCATTCCAGACAAAATTGTTCAGCCCCAATGCCAGCGATTCTACTCCCTCCGGTTCACAAAAAATGACCAATTTGCCTTTTTATTCTGGTCTAAAATAAGTATCCATTTATATAAATTAAGAAAAAATTCAATATGTTTTTCCAATATCCCTAAAAAGTATTTTACTCATCACATTAAATTATAATGCAACATTTAATTAAGGGTAGTTTAATTACTCTAACTATTTTTGTATAGAGTTTAGAATTTCCTTAATGGGTGTGCCCATGGTCACTTATTGTAGACCAGAGGGAGTATTAACTACAGCGGCGTATCTTAATATTTATAATGACACCATCTGCGAATTCGGGCGAGACACCTTCACTGAAGTAAAACAGAAGACAAGGAATCTGTCATGTCTACAGATACTTTTAATCTTCTCTCTTTTTTGCTTAAAAGGATAATTTTATATATATATATATAGAGAGAAAAACGTAGGGAGTATCCTACTATATTAAAAGCCTTGGATAGTCTTGAGTGTATAAACCTATTACAAAAGGGGGAGGGACTTCCAAAACCTCTACATTCATGTGTGCTATTGCGTTAACCTCCCAATAGTTGTGTTCCATTTTAATCATCAAGCAAGAAACTGTTGAGAAGAAAAGGCCACAGGTGTGTTAATGTAGCAACAGAGGAAGAAATATTTCAGTTCCAAGTTTCTCTAAATCCATGAGAACCAATTCATTTTTGAGTCCCATCACACCATAATCTCAGTTCCAAGTCAACCTGCATAGAAGACTCTCCATCAGTAGCATGAATGCCTTTCAAGTTCCCAGACTTCAGAGACGCCGTCGCATTCTCAGGTGTTCTCTGATCCTTGCTGTAACATGCTAAGAGTTGAGAATTTGAAGTCCTGCTTTCTTCCTTAACTTTGCCAGGGTACCAAATATCATCTGGATCAAGGGGTAAAGAAGCAGGATCAAGTTCAAACGATCCTACTGGTACACCCTCTCCTTCAGTTCCAGTCATTTTGAAAAAGGGAATTCGATGAGAGAAATTGTAAAGTTCATTTGGCTTTACGAAGAATGTGTTAGATTGCTATCTTCGTGCTGTATTTGTACATAATAATTCTGGAGAAAAGAACGTTAGCGTATAAACGTAAATATAAATGAAACAGTAATTACTTCGAGTCCAATGAATTCACAGTGTTTCCTTAAGAAATTTAATCAACCCAAGGTTATGGATTATTTTCTCTCAGGATAGAACGAATTACACACTGGTGTAGCGGTACTTCAAACCCCAGTGTTTCAGCGAACACAAAGTTCGGCAGCAAATCACCCTTACGGTTGCTTTGTTTGTAGTTTAAAACAATGCTGAACAAAGGAGGAGAACTCAGAAGTTGAATGAAAATTCTGAGAGGAAGGACTGTAATGTATAGCCAAATTTTGAGTGTGAACTGAAAAGGAAATCATTTGAGTGTAAACTAAAGAGGAAAACTGAAGAGGAACGATTTCTTTTTGTGTGTCTTCAACAAGCTGCTTGCACCATCTATTTATAGTGCAGTTAGCTGCTAAATACGGACCCGCTGCCACTCATTTAGTGGAGCACTTGGCCATGGTGGACGGAGCACCAGGCTGCTAACTAATGGAGCAATCACTTGCTATTATGGAGCAAGCATTTGGTAATGGTGGGAGACGCATTAGCCTGCTGGAACAAATCTACGGATTGGAACATATCCGTTACAAACACGGATAATATTATGTTAATATTTACTATTAACAAATAAATTTGGTCCAAAAAAATTAATCAATCAATCGATCATTTGACCAAATCCCAATCCCAATCCCAATCCCAATCCCAATCCCAAGCCGAAGCCGAGCCGAGCGAGCGACGACGACGACGGCGTGAGGCTTGCCTTCTTCTTAACTCTTTAAGAGCTACAAGAAGAGCACTTGTATATATACCTACCAAAGTCCTTTTTCTCTTCCAATGTGGGACAATGTTTCAAGAGAGGAAAACTTAAAATTTTACTCAAAAATTTCATTTTCCCTCCATTTCCCATCCACCCCCTTTTAAGACTTTTCCATCTTAAAATCGTCAACAATCCCCCACATGAATGGGAGCATGAAAAACTTCTGTGATTTGCAAGCAAAGATTAATTGCATCTGGATAAGTAGGTTTCCCTTTGAACTTTCCGTAGTGAACTTATGTCGGATATACTCGGTCAATCGGTAGATTTGATATCTTTGAATCGTCGAACTTTAGTGTATACCTAGACAACCATAAGTCACACAATCAACCCTTAACCGTCTTTGGTTCTCATTGTTGTGTTCGTTTCAGCCATGAACACCGCCTGGTTTCATAAGAGCGTAGAGAATTGGCCTTGCAAAATTCTCCTTGAAGCGACTAACACTTCACACTTACATAGGTAATTCCTAAACGTGTCATCCCGTAGATACACTATTTGATATACCCCATATCAAATTTAGAAATGTCACGACCCCAACCCCGGTCATGATGGCGCCCAACATACTGCTAGGCAAGCCCGACCATTCAATAACATTATCCCAAATTCTTATTCAGATTATAGATAAATATCACAGAGAATTTACTAAGTCATTACATTCAAGTGTATAATTAATAATAAAATCTGCGGAAGTTCAATTAAAATACCACACCATAGCCCAATAGAATCCGGTGTCACGAATATGAGCCTCTAATACAGAATATCCACCTATTACAAGTCTGTCTAGGAAAAATGCGGAATAAAAGATAGAGATAGAGGGGAGAGATCAAGGCTACGAATGCCATGCAGCTACCTCAATACTCCCGGATACTGCTGCTCAGCTAACAAATCCTCACTCAGCCTGTGGTGTACCTGGATCTGCACGCAAGGTGCAGGGAGTAATGTGAGTACTCCGACCCAGTGAGTAATAAACATAAATAAAGGCTGAGAATAAGAAATCGTGGAAAAATACAAAGTAAACTATGACTGGCAGTTTAGAACAACAATTAGTGAAGCAACAAGTCAATTAAATCAGAGTACCAATTACTGAGACAGGTATAACAGATAAAAACAAATGCATGAGTGTAATGCAATGCATATGATGGTACACTCTATGCATGAGTGCAATGCAATGCATATGATGGTACTCTCTAGTACCCACTGCGGCGTGCAGCCTAAGCCATCCATTTTATTTATCGTTGACGACGCTCACTGGGGGTGTGTACAGACTCCGGAAGGGCTCCTACAGCCCAAGCGTAATATAAAGCCATCTCGTGGCATCAAATCTAGGCCCTCGGCCTCATATCAATATAATCACCCAGGCTTTCGGCCTCAATATCAATGTAATCAACCAGGCCCTCGGCCTCAATATCAATGTAATCAACCAGACTCTCAGCCTCAATATCAATATAACACTGCTGCTGCGCGCAGCCCGATCCATGCTCAGTCCAGAAATCATCATAAGCCCCTTGGGCATTTGTAAAATAGTAGTTCTCAGCCCGAAATATCATTTAGAAATATCATTTAAGTTTTCAAATCTTAGAAAGATGGCTGAGTTTGCAAAACAGTATTTAAAACCTTGGACTGAGGTCAAATGATATGCATGTATGCGAAAACAATGATGTCAATCCCTGAAGGATTCAAATAATTGGCAAGAAGCCCAAATGTAACAATTAAATCCAAGTAAGGATGATTCTCAATTTAGTTCAAATAGAAAACACGGTAAAAACATCTCTCGGGACGGACCAAGTCACAATCCCCAATGGTGCTCTACCCCACGCCCGTTATCCGACATGCAAGTCACCTCAATAAAGCGTTACGATGTAAAATTCCGGGGTTTCAAACCCTCAGGACATCATTTACATCAATTAGTCACCTCAAACCGGCTATTTCTTTAATTCGCGACGCCTTTGCCCCTCAAATTGGCCTCCACGTGCGTCGAATCTGCCCAAAATCGCAACGAAATATGTCACATAATGCTAAATATACAATACCCAATCGAAAGCACTCAAAAAATATTAAAATTCACGAATTTGGCAAAATCCGAGCCTCGGGCCCACGTCTCAAAAAATCCAAAATTGACATCACCGGATTCCTTATCTCGCCACGAGTCTATACATATCAAATTTACCAAAATTGGAGTCCAAATGACCCCTCAAATCCAAATTTGAAATATTAAAACTCAAACCCTAGTTCTTCCTCTTTCGCTAAATTTCCATGGATTCCAAGATCGATTTCACAATAAAAATGTGTTTTTAGTTCATAGGACTTACCTCAAATCACTTCCTGTCGAAACCCCATTCAATCCCCGTCCAAAAGCTCTCAAGGTTGCTCAAAAATGGAGGAAATGAGACTTGGATCGCGGGTGAAATGTTTATTAAACTCACTGCCCAGAATTTTTCGGAAGTACTGTTCACGCGCGTGGTCACTGTTCACCCGCGCGGTTACTGTTCACGCGCGCTAAAAAAAATACAGCAGCAGCTAAAGAAATTGCAACGCTTTTCTTTTTACTAAAATGGCTCTAACTCCATCATACAAACTTGGAATTCGATGATTCTTGTTCCTATGAGTCAAAAATAATGATACGTACATAGCCCTTCAATCGAAACTCAATTCGGAGCTCATTTGCTCAGTGCGATATCCATTTCGCTCGTTAAACAATTAACTCATGTTTCGTGTCAAAAACCCAATCGCGACTTGATGAAATTAGACCAAACTTTCCAGATCACTCCTATAATTCATTATTTAAATTCTGGAAATCTCGAAATAAAATTTCGATCTCTAGAACTAAAAATGGACCTTTGGACCATTACATGCTTATGCTCAAACGACAAAAATCTTCCAAAAACTCTTCCAAAACTTATCCGAGCCTCATGGGACTCCGACCAAACATGCCAACATAATTCATAACATTATTCAAACCTCTTCCAATCATCAAAACACCTCAAACAACATCAAATTATCCAAAACTCATCGAATTCAAGCCTAATTTTCTAAAAACTTCCGAAATACACTTTCGATCAAAAACCCAACCAAACCACGTCCGAATGACCTGAAATTTTTCACACATATCTCAAATCACCTAACGAAGCTACACCAACTCTCGGAATTCCATTCCGACTCTTGGATCAAAATCTCACTTATCAACCGGAATTCGCCAAAATACTAACTTCGCCAATTCAAGCCTAATTCTATACCGGACCTCCAAAATTACTTCCGATCATACTCCTAAGTCACAAATCATCCCCCGAAGCTAACCGAATCATCGGAATTCACATCCGAGCCTTCTAACTCATAAGTCAACATCAGGTTGACTTTTCCAACTTAAGCCTTCTTAAAAGAGACTAAGTGTCTCATTTCTTATCAAAACCACTCCAAACCAACTCGATCACATAAAATACGGATAATAAAGCATAAAGAAGCTGAGAATGGGGAAAAAAATAGAGCGGTAACCCATGAGACGACGGGCCGGGTCGTCACATCCTCCCCAACTTAAACAAACGCTCGTGCTCGAGCGAGTCAAGAAACATACCTGAAGCCTCAAACAGGTGAGGATATCTGCTCCAGATCTCCCGCTTGGTCTCCCAGGTAGCTTCCTCCATGGGCCGACCTCTCCACTGCACTTTTACAGAAGATATATCCTTTGACCTTAATTTCCGAACCTGACGACCCAAAATAGCCACTGGCTCCACATCAATGGTCAAATCACCATCCAACTGAACCGTGCTGAAATCCAAAACATGGGACGGGTCCCTAACATACTTCCGGAGCATAGAAACATGAAATACCGGATGCACACTCAACAAGCTGGGTGGTAAAGCAAGCATATAGGCCACCTCCCCAATCCTCCTAAGTACCTCAAAAGATCCAATGAATCGTGGACTCAACTTTCCTTTCTTTCCAAATCTCATAACATCCTTCATGGGCGAAACCTTCAGCAAGACCTTCTCACCAACCATGTAGGACACATCTCGAACTTTCCGGTCCGCATAACTCTTCTGACGCGACTGCGCTGTACGAAGCCTCTCCTGAATCACCTTCACCTTCTCTAAGGCATCATGAACCAAATCTGCCCCCAATAGCCTAGCCTCGCCGGGCTCGAACCAGTCAACTGGAGATCTCAGCGCCTCCCATACAAAGCCTCATATGGTGCCATCTGAAATGCTGGACTGATAGCTGTTGTTGTAGGCAAACTCTACAAGCGGCAAAAACTCATCCCTAGAACCTCCGAAATCAATCACACAGGCACGCAACATATCCTCCAATATCTGAATAGTACGCTCGGACTATCCGTCCGTCTGAGGATGAAATGCTATGCTCAACTCCACCTGGGTACCCAACTCTCGCTGAAAAGTCCCCCAAAACTGGGAAGTAAACTGAGTACCTCTATCTAAGATAATGGAAACTAGGACACCGTGCAATCGCACAATCTCTCGGATAAATATCCCTGCCAACCGCTCCGAAGAATAAGTAGTACACACTGGAATGAAGTGCGCGGACTTGGTCAGCCAATCCACAATCACCAAAATAGAATCAAATTTCTTCAAAGTCCGAGGAAGACCACTCACAAAATCCATGGTAACTCTCTCCCACTTCCATTCTGGAATATTCATCCACTGAAGCAAACCACATGGTCTCTGATGCTCATATTTCACCTACTAACAGTTGAGACACCGAGCTACATAACCTACAATATCTTTCTTCATTCTTCTCCACCAATAGTGCTGTCTCAAGTCCTGATACATCTTCGCGGCACTCAGATGAATAGAATACCGCGAGCTGTGGGCCTCCTCTAGAATTAACTCTCTAAGCCCATCTACATTGGGCACACAAATACGGCCTTGCATCCTCAATGCGCCATCATCATCTATAGTCACATCCCTGACATCATCATACTGAACTCTATCCTTAAGGACAAGCAAATGCGGATCATCATACTGGCGTTCTCTGATGCGATCATATAAGGAAGACTGAGAAACCACACAAGCCAACACCTGACTGGGCTCAGAAATGTCCAGTCTCACAAACCGATTAGCCAAGGTTTGAACATCAACTGCAAAGGGCCTCTCCCCAACTGGAATGTACGCCAAACTCCTCATACTGACTGCCTTTCGGCTCAAGGCATCTGCCACTACATTGGCCTTTCCCGGATGATACAAAATAGTGATGTCCTAATCTTTTAGCAACTCAAGCCACCTCCGCTACCTCAAAATTAAGGTCTTTCTGCTTAAACAAATGCTGAAGACTACGATGATCAGTGAATACCTCACAAGATACGCCATATAAATAGTGCCTCCAAATCTTCAAGGCATGAACTATAGCAACCAACTCTAAGTCATGAACAAGGTAGTTCTTCTCATGGGGCTTTAACTGATGAGAAGCATAAGCAATAACTCTACCCTCCTGCATCAACACACAACCAATCCCAACTCTCGAAGTATCACAATATACAGTATATGAACCTGTAGCTGATGGTAACACCAATACTGGAGCTGTGGTCAAAACTGTCTTGATTTTCTAAAAGCTCTCCTCACACTCGTCTGACCATACAAATGGAGAACCTTTCTGAGTCAACTTGGTCAAGGGCGACGCAATGGATGAAAACCCCCGAACAAACCGGTGATAATAGCCTGCTAATCCGAGAAAACTACGGATCTCTGTGGCTGAGGATGGTCTAGACCAACTCTGCACGACTTCTATCTTCTTTGGATCAACCTGAATACCCTCGCTGGACACTATGTGTCCCAAGAATTCCACAGAACTTAGCCAAAATTCACACTTGGAGAATTTTGCATAAAGCTGCTCCTCCTTCAATCTATACAACACCACACGCAAATGCTTGGCGTGCTCCTCCTAGCTATGTGAGTACACCAGAATGTCATCAATAAATACAATAACAAAAGAATCCAAATAAGGCCGAAATACACTGTTCATCAAATGCATGAACGCTGCTGGGGCATTGGTCAGCTCGAAAAACATGACTAAAAACTCATAGTGACCATATCTAGTCCTGAAAGCTGTCTTAAGAATATCCGAGTCCCTGATTTTTAACTGGTGATAGCCCAAACGGAGATCAATTTTTGAAAACACCATCGCTCCCTGAAGCTGATCAAATAAGTCATCAATGAGAGGCAAAGGATACTTGTTCTTCATTGTTACCTTATTTAACTGCCTGTAGTCAATACACATTCTCATTGTGCCATCTTTCTTCTTCACAAACAGAACTGGCGCACCCCACGGTGACACACTAGGCCGAATGAACCCCTTGTCTAGGAGCTCCTGAAGCTGCTCCTTCAATTCTTTCAACTCTGCTGGTGCCATACGATATGGCGGAATAGAAATGGGCTGGGTGCCCGGCACCAAGTTAATGCCAAAATCGATATCCCTGTCCGGCGGCATGCCCGACAGGTCTGCAGGAAATACATCAGGAAAATCCCTCACAACTGGGATAGAATCAATACTAGGAGTCTCAGCTCCAACATCTCGCACAAAAGCTAGATATGATAGACAACCCTTCCCAACTATACGCTGGGCTTTCAGGAAGGAAATCACTCTACTAGGAACGTAATCAGTCATACCATGCCACTCGATCCTCGGAACACCCGGAATAGCCAAAGTAACTGTCTTAGCATGACAGTCTAGAATAGCATGACACGGAGATAGCCAATCCATGCCCAGAATAACATCAAAATCTACCATACTCAATAGCAATAAATCAACTCTGGTCTCCAGACCCCCAATAGTCATAATACAAGACCGATACACATGGTCTACAATAATAGTATCGCCCACCGGAGTAGATACATGCACAAGTAAAGCAAGACACCCTCGGGTCGTACTCAAATGATGAGCAAAATATGAGGACACATAAGAATAGGTGGATCCGGGATCAAATAAGACAGAGGCATCTGTGTGGCAGATTGAGATAATACCTGTGATTACAGCATCTGACGCAATGGCATCTGTCTTGCCTAGAATAGCATAGAAACGAGCCTGGCCACCGCCTGATCGACCTCCCCTCCTGGGGCAACCTCTGGTTGTCTGGCCTCCACCCCTATCTGGATGGGCGAGTGCTGAAGAAACTGGAGCAGAAGACGAAGGTTGGTCCCTCTACTAAAACTGACCACCACGAAGTCGAGGACACTGCCTCTTTATATGACCAAACTCTCCGCACTCGTAGCAACTACCAGGTACTGGAGAAGGGAACTAGAGGGAAACCCTCGCACCTGAATAACCAGCCGATGCACTCGGCGCAGATGAACCCTGAACTAAAGGGGCATAGGATAAACTCTGAGCTGGGAGAGCGTTAAGTACAGACTGGCCTTGCTGAAATACCTGATGACCACGGTCTGAAGATGTCCTACTATACTCTGGACGGGCTGGCTGAGGAGGTCTGAAGGAACGACCTCTACCACGCTAGAACTGGCCCCTAGACGGAGCACCACTGAAACTGCCTAAACCTATGGGCCTCTTGGCCTCCCTCTCCCCTCTCTCTCTGCGACGAACTATCTCAATATCACGAGCGATGTCAACCACATCCTCGAACGAAGCACCCAATACTCTCTCTCTAGTCATCAAACTGCGGAGAGAGTTAGTTAAGACCATCCACGAATCTCCAGATCCTCTCACGATCTGTCAGAATCATCCAAGTAGCATGACGAGCCAACTGTGAAAATATCATCTCGTACCGAGTCACGGACATATCTTCTTGAGTCAACCACTCAATTTGCCTATGCAGCTCCTCTCTGCGGGACTGAGGTACATACTTCTCCAGAAATAGAGTGGAGAACTGCTGCCAAGTAAGGGGCGCTGCACCAACAGGTCTACGCCTCTCAAAATCTTCCCACCAGGTAAATGCAACTCCCTGGAACTGAAATGTAGTAAAAGATACACCACTCGACTCCAAAATCCCTGCGGTACGAAGCATACGCTGACACTTGTCAAGAAAACTCTAGGCATCCTCGCCCTCTGCACCACTGAATGTCGGAGGCTGGAGCCTACCAAATCTCTTGAGACGATGCTGCTTATCGTTTGGCATAGCTGGGACCACAAGGTTCTGAACTGGTGCAACCGGCTAAGCTGGAACAGCTTCCGGTGTCTGCAATCCCTGCACAACCTGCTCAGATGTGCGATTAACAGGAGTCTAGGTGCCTTCCCTGGCCTGTGAAGTAGCTGCGACTGTAGTGGCTGAGACCGCCTGAGCTAGGCCAGTGCAAACTGTCAAAATCTGAGCCAAGGTCTCCTGAAGACCCGGAATCACAATAGACATAGTTGGTGCTTGAACTGGTACAGTTGCTGGAGCCTGATCTGGAACTGGGGCAGCTGGTGGATTAACAGGTGATGCCCGTGCTACTCTACCTCTGCCACGCCCACGACTGCGTCCACGGCCTCTGGTGGCATCAGTGGGTGGCACTGGTGGTCGTCCACCTCGTCCAGTAGCACGAGTCCTCGCCATCTGCGAGAGAATAGAATAATAGAAATTTTTAGTGTTCGGATCAACAAAGTCGCATGACAAGAATTTCAAGAACATGAAGTTTTCCTAAAGGTTCTGCAGCCTCTCGAGGATAAATACAGACGTCTCTGTACCGATCCGCGAGACTCTACTAAACCGGCTCATAACTCGCGAGACTAATTAACCTAGGCTCTGATACCAACTTGTCACGACCCCAACCCCGGTCATGATGGCTCCCAACATACTGCTAGGCAAGCCCGACCATTCAACAACGTTATCCCAAATTCTTATTCAGATTATAGATAAATATCACAGAGAATTTACTAAGTCATTACATTTAAGTATATAATTAATAATAAAATCTGCGGAAGTTCAATAGTGAATAAAATCCGGTGTCACGAATATGAGCCTCTAATACAGAATATCCACCTATTACAAGTCTGTCTAGGAAAAATGCGGAATAAAAGATAGAGATAGAGGGGAGAGATCAAGGCTACGAACGCCATGCAGCTACCTCAATACTCCCGGATACTACTGCTCAGCTAACAAATCCTCACTGAGCCTGTGGTGTACCTGGATCTGCAAGCAAGGTGCAGGAAGTAATGTGAGTACTCCGACCCAGTGAGTAATAAACATAAATAAAGGCTGAGAATAAGAAATCGTGGAAAAATACAAAGTAAACTATGACTGGCAGTTTAGAACAACAATTAGTGAAGCAACAAGTCAATTAAATCAGAGTACCAATTACTGAGACAGGTATAACAGATAAAAACAAATGCATGAGTGCAATGCAATGCATATGATGGTACACTCTATGCATGAGTGCAATGCAATGCATATGATGGTACTCTCTAGTACCCACTGCGGCATGCAGCCCGAGCCATCCATTTTATTTATCGTCGACGACGCTCACTGGGGGTGTGTACAGACTCCGGAGGGGCTCCTACAGCCCAAGCGCAATATAAAGCCATCTCGTGGCATCAAATCTAGGCCCTCGGCCTCATATCAATATCAGTATAATCACCCAGGCTCTCGGCCTCAATATCAATGTAATCAACCAGGCCCTCGGCCTCAATATCAATGTAATCACCAGGCTCTCGGCCTCAATATCAATATAACACTGCTTCGGCACGCAGCCCGATCCATGCTCTGTCCAGAAATCATCATAAGCCCCTTGGGCATTTGTAAAATAGTAGTTCTCAGCCCGAAATATCATTTAAAAATATCATTTAAGTTTTTAAATCTTAGAAAGATGGTTGAGTTTGCAAAATAGTATTTAAAACCTTGGACTGAGATCAAATGATATGCATGTATGCAAAAACAGTGATGTCAATCCCTGAAGGATTCAAATAATTGGCAAGAAGCCCAAATGTAACAATTAAATCCAAGTAAGGATGATTCTCAATTTAGTTCAAATAGAAAACACGGTAAAAATATCTCTCGGGACGAACCAAGTCACAATCCCCAATGGTGCTCTCCCCACGCCCGTTATCCGGCGTGCAAGTCACCTCAATAAAGCGTTACGATGTGAAATTCCGGGGTTTCAAACCCTCAGGACATCATTTACATCAACTACTCACCTCAAACCGGCTATTTCTTTAATTTGCGACGCCTTTGCCCCTAGAATTGGACTCCACGTGCGTCGAATCTTCCCAAAATCGCAACGAATATATCACATAATGCTAAAAAGACAATACCCAATCGAAAGCACTCGAAAAATATCAAAATTCACAAATTTGGCAAAACCCGAGCCCCGAGCCCAAGTCTCAAAAAATCCAAAAATTGACATCACCGGATTCCTTATCTCGCCACGAGTCTATACATATCAAATTTACCAAAATCGAAGTCTAAATGACCCCTCAAATCCAAATTTGAAATATTAAAACTCAAGCCCTAGTTCTTCCTCTTTCGCTAAATTTCCATGGATTCCAAGATCAATTTCACAATAAAAACGTGTTTTTAGTTCATAGGACTTACCTCCAATCACTTCTGTCGAAACCCCATTCAATCCCCGTCCAAAATCTCTCAAGGTTGCTCAAAAATGGAGGAAATGAGACTTGGATTGCGGGTGAAATGTTTATTAAACTCACTGCCCAGAATTTTTCGGAAGTACTGTTCACCCGCACGGTTACTGTTCATGCGCGTGGTCACTGTTCACCCGCGCGGTTATTGTTAACGCGCGGTTACTGTTCACACTGCTAAAAAATACAGCAGCAGCCAAAGAGATGGCAGCACTTTTCTTTTTACTAAAATGACTCTAACTCCATCATACGAACTCAGAATTCGATGATTCTTGTTCCTATGAGTAAAAAATAATGATACGAATATTGTCCTTCAATCGAAACTCAATTCGGAGCTCGTTTGCTCAATGCGATATCCATTTCGCTTGTTAAACAATTAACTCATGTTTCGTGTCAAAAACCCAATCGCGACTTGATAAAATTAGACCAAACTTTCCAGATCACTCTTATAATTCATTATTTAAATTCTGGAAATCTCGAAATAAAATTTCGATCTCTAGAACTAAAAATGGACCTTTGGATCATTACATGCTTATGCTCAAACAACAAAAATCTTCCAAAAACTCTTCCAAAACTTATCCGAGCCTCATGGGACTCCGACCAAACATGCCAACATAATTCATAACATTATTCAAACCTCTTCCAATCATCAAAACACCTCAAACAACATCAAATTACCCAAAACTCATCGAATTCAAGCCTAATTTTCTAAAAACTTCCGAAATACACTTTCGATCCAAAACCCAACCAAACCACGTCCGAATGACCTGAAATTTTGCACACATATCCCAAATCACCTAACGAAGCTATAGCAACTCTCGGATCAAAATCTCACCTATCAACCGAAATTCGCCAAAATACTAACTTCGCCAATTCAAGCCTAATTCTACACCGGACCTCCAAAATTACTTCCGATCATACTTCTAAGTCACAAATCATCCCCCGAAGCTAACCGAATCATCAGAATTCACATCCGCGCCCTCTAACTCATAAGTCAATATCAGGTTGACTTTTTCAACTTAAGCCTTCTTAAAAGAGACTAAGTGTCTTATTTCTTATCAAAACCACTCCAAACCAACTCGATCACATAAGATACGGATAATAAAGCATAAAGAAGCTGAGAATGGGGAAAAAAATAGAGCGGTAACCCATGAGACAACGGGCCGGGTCGTCACAAGAAATCATTAAACAGCCTTAATGCTTTATCCTTGGTACTGAACATTGTCTCATCACGAGAATGGACCAAAAGTTTTGTTGAAAATGTTGAACCGTCATTAATGACTTGTTTAATCTCCTTGAACCTAGATCTTGGGATCTCCAGTCTTCTAGGTAGAGTTACCGCTACAATGACTTGTTCTCGGCCATAATCCCATTCCCCTCGATGACTTCTCAACTACCTCTCTAGTTAGGACTTTTGTAAGTGGATCCGACACATTATCACTTGACTTTACATAGTCAATCGTGATAATTCCTCTAGAGAGTAGTTGCCTAACGATTTTATGTCTTCGTCGTATATGACGAGATTTACCGTTATACATAACGCTCCCAGCCCTTCCAATTGCCGCTTGGCTATCGCAATGTATGCATATTGGTGCCAAGCTTTTGGGCCAAAATGGAATGTCTTTCAAGAAATTCTGGAGCCATTCAGCTTCTTCACCGGCTTTATCTAAGGCTATGAACTCAGCCTCCATTGTAGAGCGGGCAATACAAGTTTGTTTGGACGACTTTCAAGATACCTCTCCTCCACCAATAGTGAATACATATTCACTTATGGACTTCGAATCAATTGAACCGGTGACCTAATTTGCATCACAATATCCTTCAATCACTGCAGGATATTTACTGTAGTGCAAATCAAAGTTTTGGGTATGTTCTAAATATCCCAAAACTCGTTTCATTGCCATCCAATGAGATTGACCTGGATTGCTCGTGTATCGACTCAGTTTACTTATAGCACAAACTATATCTGTCGTGTACAATTCATGATGTACATTAAGCATCCCAACACACGAGTATAATCCAATTGTGATATGCTTTGGCCTTTGTTCTTTGCTAATGCAAGATTCACGTCAATTGGAGTCTTTGCAGCTTTAAACTCTAAGTGCTTGAATTTTTCAAGTACGGTCTTAATATAATGAGACTGTGACAATGCCAGACCTTGAGGAGTCTTTTGGAACTTAATTCCCAGAATTAAATCCGCAACTCCCAAGTCCTTCATATCAAACTTTCTAGTTAGCATACGCTTAGTCGCATTTATGTTGGCAATGTCATTACTCATTATCAACATATCATCCATATATAGGCAAACAATGACTATGTGATTTGGGACATTTTTAATGTACACACATTTATCACATTCATTTATCTTAAAACCATTTGACAACATTGTTTGGTCAAATTTCGCATGCCATTGTTTGAGTGCTTGTTTTAGTCCGTAGAGGGACTTAACAAGTGTACGTACCTTCTTTTCATTACCTGGAACCACAAACCTTTCAGGTTGTTCCATGTAGATTTCTTCCTCCAGTTCTCCATTTAAGAAGGTTGTCTTTACGTCTATTTGATGAATTTCAAGACCATAAACTGCAGTTATAGCTACTAGCATTCGTATGGAAGTATTCTCGTCACTGGAGAATATGTATCAAATTACTCAAGAACTTCTCGTTGTCTATACCCTTTGACAATAAGTCTTGCCTTAAATTTATTAATAGTGCCATCATCTTTCATTTTTCTTTTAAAATTCATTTATAACCCAAAGGTTTATTTCCAAGAGGAAGATCAACCAATTCTTATGTATGATTGTTCAATATGGATTCTATTTCACTATTGACTGTCTCTTTCCAGAACAATGATTCCGAAGAAGATATAGCTTCTTTAAATGTTCGAGGCTCATTTTCCAATAAGAAAGTCACAAAATCTAGTCCAAACTAAGTAGAAGTTTTTTGACGTCTTGGATCCTCCTGATTAAATGTACTTTCTTTTGTTTCTTCAATCGACTCACATTCCTTTTTATATGGATATATATTTTTAAAGAACTCAGCATTATCTGATTCTATAATCGTATTATTATGAATGTCAGGATTTCTGATTTATGAACCAGAAATCGATATGCTTTACTATTGGTCGCATATCCTATGAAAACACAATCAACTATTTTCGGTCCTATTTTTACCCTTTTGGATTTAGGAACTTGTACTTTTGCCAAACACCCCCACACTTTCAAATAATTCAAGTTAGGCTTCCTTCCTTTCCATTTTTCATATGGAATAGATTGTGTTTTGCTATGGGGAACTCGATTTAGTATCCGGTTAGCCATACGAACGACTTCCTCTCACAAGTTCGGTGGCAAACCAGAACTTATCAACAATGCGTTCATCATCTCCTTTAATGAACGATTCTTTCTTTTCACAATCCCATTGGATTGGGGCGTGTAAGGGGCTGTTGTTTGATGAATAATTCCATATTCTAGACATATTTCTCCAAAAGGAGATTCATATTCACCATCCCTATCACTTCTTATCATTTTGACTTTCTTGTTAAGTTGTGTTTGAATTTCATTTTTATATTGCCTGAATGCGTCTATTGCTTCATCTTTACTATTAAGTAAGTAAACATAGCAATATCGAGTATTTTCGTCAATAAAAGTTATGAAATACTTCTTTCCACGGCGAGATGGTATTGACTTCATATCACAAATATCCATGTGAATTAAGGCTAAAGGATTTGAATTCCTTTCAACCGACTTATAAGGATGTTTAACATACTTAGATTCCACACATATTTGACATTTTGATTTTTCGCATCCAAACTTAGGCAATACTTCCATGTTAATTATTTTTCGCAAGGTTTTATAATTGACATGACCTAAATGTACATGCCATAAATCATTTGACTCAAGTAAGTAAGAAGAAGCTGGAGTTTTATTATTAGTTTCAACAACTATTACATTCAGCTTGAAAAGGCCCTCAGTAAGGTAACTTTTTCCTACAAATATTTCATTCTTACTTATCACCACCTTGTCGGATACAAAAACGCACTTGAAACCGTGCTTTACAAGACGTCCAGTAGAGACTAAGTTCTTCCTAATTTCGGGAACATGAAGGATGTTGTTCAAAGTCATGACCTTGCCAGAAGTCATCTTGAAAAATATCTTCCCATATCCTTCAATTTTTGCTGTAGCAGCATTTCCCGTAGAAAGCGTCTTTTCGAGTCCAGCAGAAGCATATGTAGAAAATGCTTGCTTCCCTTACAGCACAAACATGGCGAGTATCTCCAGAATCAATCCACCACTCCTTAGGATTTCCTACCATGTTGCATTCAGAAAGCATAACACACAAGTCATCAATATCTTCGTGCTTTTCAACCATATTTGCTTGACCCTTCTTCTTGTCTTTCTTTGGAGCACGACATTCTACAGATCTGTGTCCAGCTTTTCCATAGTTGTAGCAATTTCCATTGAACCGCTTCTTGCTTGGGTTATTTCTTGGCCCAGAAGCTTGCTTCCTCTTTCTCTTAATTTGAGAAGTAGCCTCAACAATATTTTCTCCCATTATTGTTGAGTTTCCATGACCTTTCTTTTCAGCTGCTTTGTTGTCCTCTTCGATTCTCAACTGAACAATGAGATTTTCAAGGGACAACTCCTTTCGTTTTCCTTAAGGAATTTAATCCTCTCCTAGTACCCAAGGTTATGGATTATTTTCTCCCAGGATAGAACGAATTACATACTGGTGTAGCGGTACTTCAAACCCCAGTGTTTCAGTGAACACAAAGTTCGGTAGCAAATCACACTTACAGTTGCTTTGTTTGTAGTTTAAAACAATGCAGAACAAAGGAGGAGATCTCAGAAGTCGAATGTAAATTCTGAGAGGAAGGAATGTAATGTATAGCCAAACTTTGAGTGTAAACTGAAGAGGAAATCAGTAGCTTCACTTTCGATTTCTGTCTGTGTGTCTTCAACAAGCTGCTTGCACCATCTATTTATAGTGCAGTCAGCTGCTAAACACGGACCCGCTGCCACTTATTTAGTGGAGCACTTGGCCATGATGGGCGGAGCACCAGGCTGCTAATTAATGGAGCAATCACTTGCTATTATGGAGCAAACATTTGGCCATGGTGGGAGACGCATTAGGCTGCAGGAACAAATCCACGGATTGGAACATATCCGTTACAAATACGGATAATATTACGTTAATATTTACTATTAACAAATAAATTTGGTCCAAAAAATTAATCAATCATTCGATCATTTGACCAAATCCGAATCCGAATCCGAAGCCGAAGCCGTAGCCGAAGCCGAGACGAGCGAGTGACGACGACGACGACGTGAGACTTGCCTTCTTCTTAACTCTTTAAGAGCTACAAGAAGAGCAATTATATATATACCCACCAAAATCCTTTTCCTCTTCCAATATGGGACAATGTTTCAAGAGAGGAAAACTTAAAATTTTACTCAAAAATTTCATTTTCCCTCCATTTCCCATTCACCCTCTTTTTAAGACTTTTCCATCTTAAAATTACATGCCATAAATCATTTGACTCAAGTAAGTAAGAAGAAGCTGAAGTTTTATTATTATTTTCGACAACTATTACATTCAGCTTGAAGAGGTCCTTAGTAAGGTAACATTTTCCTACAAACATTTCATTATTACTTATCACCACCTTGTCGGATACAAAAAACGCACTTGAAACCGTGCTTTACAATAAGTCCAGTAGAGACTAAGTTCTTCCTAATTTTGTGAACATGAAGGACGTGGTTCAAAGTCATGAGCTTGCTAGAAGTCATCTTGAGAAATATCTTCTCATATCCTTCAATTTTTGCTGTAGCAGCATTTCCCATAGAAAACGTCTCTTCTGGTCCAGCAGAAGCATATGTAGAAAATGCTTCCCTCCCAGCACAAATATGGCGAGTGGCTCTAGAATCAATCCACCGCTCCTTAGGATTTCCTACCAGGTTGCATTCAGAAAGCATAGCACACAAGTCATCAATATCTTCGTGCTTTTCAACCATATTTGCTTGACCCTTCTTCTTGTCTTTCTTTGGAGCACGACATTCTACAGATCTGTGTCCAGCTTTTCCATAATTGTAGCAATTTCCATTGAACCGCTTCTTGGTTGGGTTATTTCTTGCCCAGAAGCTTGCTTCCTCTTTCTCTTAATTTGAGAAGTAGCCTCAACAATATTTGCTGCCATTATTGTTGAGTTTCTACGACCTTTCTTTTCAGCTGCTCTGTTGTCCTCTTCGATTCTCAACCGAACAATGAGATCTTCAAGGGACATCTCCTTTCATTTGTATTTCAAGTAGTTTTTGAAATCCTTCCACAAAGGAGGCAGCTTCTCAATAATTGCTGCAACTTGGAATGCTTCACTGATGACAAGACCTTCAATGAAAATTCCGTTAGTAAAAATACTAAAAATTTTACTTTCAACATCAGTATTCATTATATATATACCTTCAGCAAGTAGATCATGAATAATCACTTGCAATTCCTGGACCTGGGTAATAATAGATTTGTTATCTACCATTTTGTAGTCCAATAATTTTGCGGCAACAAATTTCTTCATCCCGGCATCTTCAATTTTGTATTTTCTTTCAAGCGCAATCCACAATTCTTTTGACATCTCCACATTAATGTAGACGTTATACAGATTATCCTCCAGTTCGCTAAGAATATAATTCTTGCACAAAAAGTCAAAATGCTTCCACGCCTCAATCACGAGAAAGCGTTCGTTCTCTGGAGTTTCATCGGGCAGATCAGAAACATCTTCTTTGATGAACTTTTGTAGACATAACGTAGTCAAGTAGAAGAACATTTTATGCTGCCAGCGCTTGAAATCAATCCTGGAATATTTTTCGGGTTTTTCTGCCGGTGCCAACGCCGGTGTTTGGCTTGTCGATGCGTTGGCAGTCATCATCGGAACAACTCGGTTTCCGTTGTCATTTGCCATTTTTTCTATGAAAGAATGACACAAATAAAACGTTTAATAAACGTTTAAATTTGGAGTAAAAAAAATCACGTAGATTTTAATCTCCAACAAACTATCACGAAGGCTTTAATCTCCAAAACGGGAGTAGACGAAACCACAAAGGTTTTAGTCTTCAGAACTGTAAGTTCTCTAGCAAAACGCCACGAAGGCTTTAATCTCCAAAAACGGGAGTAGACAAAACCACAAAGGTTTTAGTCTCCAGAGCAGTAAATATACCACAAATACAGAAATAAAGATATTAAATTCCTTAAGCTTGTTGGTTGCTATCTTCTTACTTGCTGTATTTGTAAATAATAATTCTGAATAAAAGAATGTTAGCGTATAAACGTAAATATAAATGAAACAGTAATTAATTCGAGCCCACTGAATTCACAGTGTTTCCTTAAGGAATTTAATCCCCTCCTAGTACCCAAGGTTATGGATTATTTCCTCCCAGGATAAGCAAATTACACACTGGTGTAGCGGTACTTCAAACCCCAGTGTTTTAGCGAACACAAAGTTCGACAGCAAATCACACTTACGGTTGCTTTATTTGTAGTTTAAAACAATGCAGAATAAAAGAGGAGAACTCAGAAGTCGAATGTAAATTCTGAGAGGAAGGATTGTAATGTATAGCCAAACTTTGGGTGTAAACTAAAGAGGAAATCAGTAGCTTCACTTTCGATTTCTGTCTGTGTGTCTTCAACAAGCTGCTTGCACCATCTATTTATAGTGCAGTCAGCTGCTAAACACGGACCCGCTGCCACTTATTTAGTGGAGCACTTGGCCATGATGGGCGGAGCACCAGGCTGCTAATTAATGGAGCAATCACTTGCTATTATGGAGCAAGCATTTGGCTATGGTGGGAGACGCACTAAGCTGCTGGAACAAATTAACGGATTGGAACATATCCGTTACAAACACGGATAATATTACGTTAATATTTATTATTAACAAATAAATTTGGTCCAAAAAGCCGAAACCGTAGTCATAGCCGATCCGAGCGACAGCGACGACGGTGCGAGGCTTGCCTTCTTCTTAACTCTTTAAGAGCTACAAGAAGAGCAATTGTATATATACCCACCAAAATACTTTTCCTCTTCCAATATGGGACAATGTTTCAAGAGAAGGAAACTTAAAATTTTACTCAAAAATTTTATTTTCCCTCCATTTCCATTCACCCTCTTTTTAAGACTTTTCCATCTTAAAATCCTCAACACAATGTATCAAATACAATAATCCTTGTTCGCTGGAAAAGGCTGACAAAACCAGTCACTTTATCTAAGTAACCAAATAGGACACCAACATCCCCAACATAATCAGAAAGAATCTCCACAACTACGTAGTTGTACTTCCTATGGTTCTTTGGATCCGAGCTCCAACAAATATCCCAATCCTTGAAAAGTGCCCACGCTTCCCCTTTCCTAGGATATACAACGTACAAACCTCTCTTGCCCTTTTCGCACTGAACTTGATGAGAAAATGTAAGTTGAACAGAGGTGGAATCAGTACACCCATGTTTAAAGTTTCCACAGGCAACAGGCAACTCTGCCCTGACCCAAGCTCTGTCTTCTTGATCTTCTGGTTGAGGCTCGAGCCAAGAACGCGGAACCAAAATGTGGTTTATTTTTACTCAAAATACTCAAATAAGTGTAAAAAAAAAGTTACTAAACTATATATAACGCCACTAATAGTGGCGCTATACAGTAACGTTAACTGTACCGTTACTGTATAGCGCCACTATTAGTGGCGTTATACTGACAAACCTTACATAGCGCCATTAATAGTGGCGCTATATGCCTTATCATTAATAATGAGTAAATATAAAATTTATGTGTGTTTTTTATAATTTAAATTCATATTTTTTAACAACTTAATTGTAAAAATTATATATATACTTATGGGTTTCGTGCTAGATTTTCTGAGGCCCAGTGGTACCAAACTATCATTAATAATTTTATGTTTTTTAATAATTTTTATTCATATTTATTTAATAACTAAATTGTAAAAATATATATATATATATATATATATATATATATATATATATATATAAAAATTATATATATATATATATAATTTTTATAATTATGGGTTTCGTGCTAGATTTTCTGAAGCTCAGTGGTACCAAACTATCATTAATAATTTTATGTTTTTTTAATAATTTTTATTCATATTTATTTAATAACTAAATTGTAAAAATAATATATATATTATAATTATGGGTTTCGTGCTAGATTACTAAATTATCATTAATAATTTTATGTTTTTTTTTATAATTTTTATTCATATTTTTTAATAAATTAATTGTAAGAATTATATATATAATTATGGGTTTCGTGCTAGAATATAAGATAATTAAACAATTACTACACAATACTACGCTACAAGGCTCTACATTTTACTACGCTAAAAGGGTCTACGTTTTACTACGCTAAAAAGGTCTACGTTTTACTACGCTAAAAAAGTATACATTTTACTACGCTAAAAAATAATCTAAACTAAACGGCATAAAAACACATAAATACACATGAGGATATTAACAAACACATTTTTTAGACTAATTTACATATTTTTATACAACACTAAAATTAAATCCGGATAAAATTTAACATGCTAGTTTCGAAAAAAATAAACACAAACCGAAATAGAACACATACAAATCAAGTAATATGCATTGTTATAAAAGTTCCAACTTAAAATAAATCGAAATACCTCGATTTAGAATTTTCGAAATGTAGATAGATCGAAATTTTGACTCCGGAAGAGTGAATCCACAATAACACAAAGCTCTACTCGACAGTGGGACCACAAATATTAAACTTTTATGTGACGGGGGGACCCAATTTTTTTTTTTTTTTTTTTAAAAAAATGGGGGCAGAATCGGTGGTGGTGGGGACCAGAAATGAAAATGAGGGAGATGGAACGAAGAAGAAGAAGATGAAGGATTTGTATTAAGGGGTATAGCGCCACTATTAATGGCGCTATATGTTCAGGTAATAAGGCATATAGCGCCACTATTAATGGCGCTATGTAAGGTTTGTCAGTATAACGCCACTATTAGTGGCGTTATATATAGTTTGGTAACTTTTTTTTACACTTATTTGAGTATTTTGAGTAAAATAAACCACATTTTGGTTCCGCACTGAAAATCACATTAAATTCGGGAATGGATACCTTCCTAATGTGGACATAGAATCTTGGCATAACATCATCCGTATCGTAGCAAGCCCAGATTTGGTCAATTGCAAAGCAATTATCTGCTTTATGCTTGTCAAAATCACTGATGAATTGAGGATCAGGATAATCATACACCTTTGCAGGATTACTATCAGAAATTGCTTTTCCAATAAGTTCAACCTTTGCCGGGCCACATGAGGGCAGTCTAGAATAAAGCTCCTTTTCCAAACTTGATGCATAAACATGAGCAAAATCATCATTAAATTGTAACAGGGTATCAACACCTTCTTGGTCCCTCAGCCGTATCAATTCTGACCTATCAAACTTCACTGTAAAATGCAAGATCTTATCTGAAGGATCAATGCCTAATCGGTCAAAAACTACATTCACAAAATCATTGTACTTTATACCTGTCTTCATAATAATCTGATCAGTAATACCTCCCATATACAAAATGGATCCATTTCGTAGCACCTTATTCTTTCTTCCCCAATGACAGTAACAAAGCAACGTTTTATCTTCAGTTCCCATCATGAATTAGTATACATAACCACAGAAACCGTAGCAATCTTCAAAACTTTTTTTTTCCTGAGAAGGGTAACAATTTGGAAAACTAAAACCTGATCAAGAAATAAAATGAATTTAAAGTGAGTTACTTATCGAGGCACATACATACATCCCGGTGCATTAAGCTCCCGCTATGCGCGGGGTCCGGGGAAGGACCAGACTATAAGAGTCTGTTGTACGCAGCCTTACTCTGCATTTCTGTAAGAGGCTGTTTCCACGGCTCGAACCGTAACCTCCTGGTCACATGACAACAACTTTACTTATCAAGGATAAATATACTAAAATAATAGTAATCCATAAGAAGGACACAAATGCATGAGCACTGACCAAGCGTCTTGAAATAAAAGATTATAAGAATTTTTTCCTTTAAGTAAAACATCTCAAGGTTTAAACAACCAAATTCTAAATACATGATAGGAATAAAAAACAAGCAAGTCGATAAATTTTTTGGCTGTAGGAAGAAAAAGCATAATCTAAAAGTATGTCAGCAAAAAAAGTAAACCTACTTTTGAAGGTTATCTCAAGCAGAATATCCCCGTCATATCAATATGAAAGATAGAATTGAACATATGACTACTGTATAAGACGAAGGATTTCATCCACGGGGGAGGAGCATTAACTACGGTTGGACCAACCCAGCAACTTTTGCTTAAAGTCATTATTTGTATCAGAAAATTTATAAAATATATATAAATATTTAATTGCAAAGTTAGTAGATAAAATAAGTTATGAGTTCAGTCACAAATTCAAAATCCATAAACTTCAAATTCTAACCCCACCTCTGATTTCATCAAATCCAATAGGGCGTCAAAACGGAATCCCAAACAAATCAAAAAAGTTTCAACATTCTATCTAAGCTTTGACCAATCAGAATTTTCAAAATAGGCTCAAACAATAAGTTTATCACACGTCAAATTTTAAGGTAAAGTTAGCTAATTTTTGTTTGTTAAACATGAAATTAGCATAGAAAACAAGCATGTTAAACCTTCTAGAATTCCAGTAAATGTAAAAGGATAAAAAGGAAATCCTAGGAAAGGAAAAATTTTCAAACTTGAACAACAACAACAACCCAATAAAATTTCACTAGTGGAATCTGGGGAGGATACCCTTACCCGAGGTAGTGGAGAGGCTGTTCTGAAAGACCCTCGGCTGGAGAAGACGAAAAGAAATAATATACCAGTACCATCAACAGAAACCAACGGAAAAGTTCCAAACTTGAAGCAAGGACTATAAGCGCCAAAAGTGTTTTTTTTTTTTTTGCCAAAAGCATTTTTGGCCAAAACTTAAAGTGATTAGTCAAGCTTTTGAAAAGAAAAAAAAATATTTTTGAAGAAAGATCATGTTAAAAGTAGCAAAAACCAACTACGACGACAGAGAATGGGCTAAAAAATGGATACATTAAGATTCAATGTGACGTTACATTAAAGGGAAATATTATTCTAAATTCCTAGCTAGCTGTCAAATCAGTCTCTATGGTTTCTGAAAGGCTAAGTAAGATTGAATTTCGTCTTTTTAGTGGTTTCATTTTTCCAAGTTGGTTTGCTCCAATATGGAGATGGACCTACACTAGTGAAGAGACTTTTTTACTGCTTATATTATACCCCCAAAATTCAACATCCATTTCAAAAGGACCCACCCTTTGATATAGCAGAGGGCCAAAACTAATACTCTACAATAACGATCAGCCGAAATGTTAGAACTTACAAGCTATACATCCAATTATCACACAACTAGCTCCAGATAAAACATAGATAGACACATGATCTTAGTGGATCTGTTGAACAATTAAATTGTCACTGCAACGAACATTTGCAATACAACTAAGCTAAGAAAAGTATATTTGATCACCAGAGTGTGAGATTGAATTTAAGTACCAAACAGGTTATAAGCTTCCTTTTGGCCAAAAGTTTTTTTTTGCCAAAAGCATTTTTAGCAAAAAATTAAGGTGTTTGACCAAGTTTTTTGAAGAAAAAAAAGTGTTTTTGAGGAGAAACAGAAAAAGTAGTTTCTCTCCAAAATCACTTTTTTGAGAAGCACTTTTGAAAAAAATAAACTTAGAAGCAGTTTTTTAAAGCTTGGTCAAACACTAATTGTTGCTCAGAAGTGCTTTTCAAACTAATGAGCCAAACACAAATTATTTCTCACCAAAAGTACTTTTAAGAAAAGCACTTTTGAAAAAAATACTTCTCAAAATAAACTGATTTTTGCAGGTTGGCCAAACGGGCTATAAATCTTTCTAAGTAAAGTTCAAACAACTTTTCTCCGCACAAAATTTGCAAGAGAAAGAAAGAGAGCTGGTTTTGAGTACCAAGCTTCACCCTTTTAGCTTTCTAATTCAGTACTTCAAAATAATCTCATTGTACTAGTAGAGAATGGAGCAAGGAAAAAAGGTTACCTCAGCTGCAGACTGCAGAGTGCTGATAATTAAATTTTAACCAGAGCAGGTTTTTCTACCCCTTTTCTTTGTTATGTGAAAGAAGATTTAAATCGTTTTTTCAAATACTTATTTTACAAAAAATAATTTATTGGGGTTTTCTACTAATCTTTTTCATCAGTTTTCGTTATAGGTAATAGTCTCATTTTGCATTGATTAAACTGTCAGAGCCAGTGAAGCATATACAGTAAATTTTACTTTTAACAGTTTCTTGGAAAGGCAAAACATTGTTGAAAGCGGAAGACATAGAGACTAATGCAAAAATAGGACCGTGGACAAGTTTGGTTACACGTACTATTAGGAGAAATAATCCCCGTATATAATTTGTATAAATCTGTATTAGTTATACTTGGATAAACATTCGAATTGACAAAACTGCCCTTCAGAATAGACACCTATTGATTAATGAAACATGATTTTATTTACACTTGTACTCTTCGAAAAGTATTATATTTGTCTTTCGTTATACTTTTTTGATATATTTATCCTTAACCGTTTTATTTTTAGATAAAACTACATCATATATCACTTGACTCATCCGAAAATAGCTCACATTTGAAGCCCTAACCTGGTTTAGCCCAGGTTGTATATATTTTGAAATTTTATTTTCACCCGGTAGACCACAAATATTATTAACGGTATTTTAGTTTTCTTTTTAAATTTTTCTCTCTCTGTTCTTCTCACGCTTTTTTCACAGAAGTACGAAGGCAACCGTCCTCCATTGTTGCGTCTCAAGTGATTTTTCGAGCTTTCACTCTTATTTTCAGGTAATTTTCATTTCCTTTTATGCTTTTACCACTGTTTTGGTTTTAAATTTTGTTTTATTTTAATTTTTTGGCTTTTCTGATTTTGAATATTTTTTTACAATGTTGTTGTATTTTCCATTCGATTTTGTGTTCCTTCTATTTTCGTTCTGGCCTAAATTTGGTGTTTCAGTTTGCATGCTTTATTATTTCGACTTTTAGAGTAGAATTTATTTTTGAGTTTTGTTACAATTTAGGAAAATTGGCCTATGCTTTGTGTTCATGGCCTTTGTTTTTGGATTGATTTTTGTGTTTTTCTTCACTTGTCTTCACTTTTGTTAAAGCTTTGTTTGTTTTATTGTAGAAAATACGTTCGAAAATATCTACTTTTAAAAGTCGTATGAAGGTTGCTGGAAAAGGTGTTAAGCTCGATTTTGCGAAAACATCGAGGGACTTGCCCTCAATCCCTGATTCTGAAGCGAATGGGCATGTCCAGGCCCCCGATGATGATGATTTTGAGTCTCCTGCTCTTACAAAAAAATCGCAACAAGAGAGTAGTTGAATGACTCGTTCGTAAACGAAGAATACTCATACTCCATTAACATTGTTAGAATAAGGAGTAAGAAATGCGGGAGACATGAAAAATCCAAAGAAAAGCTGAAATTTGATTTGGCTGATAAAGATGATGTAGGTCCTAATGCTAAACCGAAAAAGAGAAAAATCGAGGACGTTAAGCATAAAAAGAGCAAGATCGAGGACGATGGTGAGAGTGGTCTTGATTGCATATCCAAATAGCAAGGATTGCTACTCGCTGTAAATTCAAGGAGAGAAAAGCTAAGTTGAAGGTATTCCCTGTGTTGCTATTAATTTTATACCTCCTTATACAATTTCATACAAAGTTATATAGTTGTTTATACATCTTTATACAAGTACTGTTACATTGATTTATACATGTTTATACAATATTTTAGTATAGTTTTTGTTCCTGATTTCTTTTTTGTTGTTTTTCCATATGCAAGGTTGGAAATTTCTATATACAATCAGCTGATCATTTCCACAATAGGATTAGTTCCTATACCGAGACTGATATTTTCAGCATTTTGAAGCAATATTTGACTGATACGCAGTTTCAATTGTTCCGTGCTAGATGTTTTGGCTACTTCGTGGACCTGCCTCAATTTAAAATTCAAAATCAACTCATTCATTATATACTATTGAGGGATGTCATCCCGAGGCAGGAAAGGGAGTTGTGGGTTAAAATCAATGGTTGTTTACTGCAGTTTGGCATTTGAAAGTTTGTTGTTATCACTGGTTTGAAGTGTGTAGAAGAAGACGCCACTTTCTATGACAAACCAGATGTCAATAGATTGCTAAAAAAGTATTTTTTAGGAGATGGAAAAAGGGCTATAACGAGGGGGAAACTTCTTGATCGCTTCAAGAAAAAAGACTGGAAAGCGGACAAAGATGTGTTCAAGATGGCCTTGATGGTGTTTATCCATCATTTCATATTCTCAGATGCCAATAATCATGGTATCAACAAAGATGATTTTGATATCATTGAAAGTGGTCAATATTAGACGTATGCTTGCGAAAAAAGTTATTTGAAGATATTTTAAAGGCAATGAAGGACAAACAATGTGACTATTTGACAATGTATAGGCTCGGAAGTTTGCCACTTGCGTTACAAATATGGTGTTTTTAGTGTTGCTCTATGGTTGACAAGCATCTTGTTGTTCGTGTTGGCACAAATGTGCCACGCATTCTTAAATGGAAAGTCACTGAAACTCTAACATATGCGGATTTGACTAGGGGGTGATCATGTCTAGTATCGACCAGATAAATATTTTGTACTATAATACTTCTTCACATATGATTTTTGTTTTTCTGTAAGTATGTATAATTATGAATATATTACAATTTCCTTTTTCTACTATTGTAATCCAGTTTCTTATTGTAGTTGAACTATAGGAACATTTCCCCTACTCGTGAAGAGATGTCAGGGGAGGTGCCTGCCTTTCACAATGATAATTCTACCTCTGCATCTCCACATTGTCCTCAGAATATGGAGCAACAGTCTAAACGACCTTATACTCAGAATACGGAGCAACAGCCTAAACCGAATTATGATCCTTCGGCGCTCATTGATCACTTGAATGCTGAAATTGAGAAGTTAAGGGGTACCGTTGGAAAGGTATTATAGCTTTAGCTTTTTTGTAGTTTATCAGTACCTTTTGTATATACATGTTTTTTTTGTTATAAACATGGTTGTTGATTTACTTTTGTTGTTTTTGTTGTTTTTTGTTGTAGTTGAATGATACAGTTACGACACTCAACGGTTATATAGTTTCATCCTTTGAAAAAATGTTCAATTTTCTGAATATGAAGGAAACCAAGCAAACAAGGGAGGAGGTTCCTGATTGTAAGGTAATGTTTTACTAATAAAACCAAATCACTCAACAGTTATGCCTTCTCTGAATCATCACTCAACAGTTATGCCTTCTCTTTCTATTATTTTTTATTAGATTCGTCAGTGTGTGTTTCAAGACAATACATTTGGTCTCGGTTAATATGATGTTGTTCCTGACTTTGTCGAGCAAGTGAATCAAGATAACATGCTAGCTAACCAAACAGATTTAGGTGTCAAAGCAAACGAGGGAGTTACTGATGGTGTTGATCATGATATTCGTTCTGCATTTTATCCTTTTCGTCTAATATTTCTTTTCTTCATTTTGAAGTTTTTTATTGTTGGTTTTCTATGTCTAAGGGGCAGCATGTGATGTCAAGGTGATACATTTTGGGATGCCATTGGTGATGAAGATTTAGCTGCGCTACAGATATCGTAAATTGTGCTTCATAGACCACCCGTCATAGATGTAGAAGAGGATTACATTTCTCCTAAATAGTCTGCTCGACAAAAAATACGAGGAAAATATGCCAAATCTCTGTATTTGCCAGTTTTTGATTCGGGGGCATCTGGATCGGTGCACAAGCTCATTTTTGATATCAAGCATCCTTTCACGATCGAAATTGATGATTTTGATTCCTTGTCGCCTTTGGCCAAAGAGTTTTACGCGTTTGTTGATAATGAGATAGATACGAGGCGAAGATAGTTTAACTTTCTTTAAGCTTTCATGTTCTGATTTTATACTTGTCAAGGAAGGTAGTTCTAATTACTTTTTGTTTTTTTTTATTTAAAGTGTCAAAAATACTTATACCGATAAAGTAAATAAGTTTGTGGAAGCTTTTACTTTTGGCTCGTGTCACGTGACCACGAAGGATTGGTTCCACTCACTTATGTATTGTGGTCGACCTTTGATTGACACAATATTTAATAACTTTCTGTCCTAATGCCTTTTTTTGCGTATCTTTATTGTTTAAGACCCCCATAGTGTATACATAACTTTGTATAATCAAATGCAAGGTTTTTTTTATAATCACGGTATAAGATTGTATAACATTGTATAAATATGTATAACTCTATATATTAGTGTATACATTTGTATATTTAAAAAATCTACATCATATATTGACTTTTTTGTAGTACTTTGAATCATTTAGTAGTGATGGTTGTTTTTGTTTTATTTTTCTTGCCTTGGAACTTGGATGTCATCTTTTACTATTTGAGGAAGAGGGAAAAATATGGGCCGAATGTTGCCATAAGGTTTACTACAACCGACTTTGCCTTTGATAACAAAATTAATTCATTGTATAAATATTTCAAAGTGAAGCAAGATCCTTCTGTGATTTCTGAAGGGCATGTAATAGAAGAGTACATTAGAGGCTTTTATTGTGATGCAAATGTAGCGTGGTACACTGTTGACCCTGTGTTATTCCCTATTTATGTCAAGCATAGAAGAGCTAAATTGGGCCATTAGGTTTTGGGGTTGTTTACGTTCATAGATAGGTGCATCCACATCTATGACTCTAATCGTTAGCTATTAATAATAGACTTGATTTGGATGTTGCATTACCTTATGCAATTTTGATACCTTACTTCTTGAAAAGTTCTGATTTTTATATCGAGAAGAAGGCCATTGATTGGAATAGTGGTGCATATACCGATAAATCCCATTCTGATGCTTTGCAGATTAATCTAGTTAATAATGTGCCACAACATATCAACTGGTAGGATAATCTTAGTTATTTTACTATTTTACTGTTTGTGTACCTATTTACAGTAACGTATAGAGGATCTAATTTTTTTAATTACTGTGATTGTGATGCTTTCGTTGCTGGTTTTGCTAGTATTTCATTCCGGGTAAGTAAATCTAAAAAGATAATTTTGACATTGAGACACTTTGCACCAGGTGTGGATCTCTGTTGTGGGATTATGGAAGGAAAAAATAACAGCCTGGTGTAATTAGCGGTGATGAAATCACAGGGAGACTTTTCAGGAAGAGGAAGAGCAGACGGCCGAGAAAGTAGTTTTGTATTTTTTTTAATTTTAATGTAGATGACTTTATTTTTGTGTAATTTGTGGTAGTCATTACGCATTGCGGCTGTGAATGAATTACATTTTAATGAATATTTCAGTTGCTTTTTTCTTTAACAAAGTATGTATTTTCGTTATTGTTGCAGTTTTGTCAATGTTGCAGGGTTTATACATATGTATACAATTTTATACAAACTTATACTTTCATTTATATATCTATATACATATAATAACACTGATTGTTTGCAGTTCTGTTTTGCATTTGTACAATCTATAATTATATTTAGCACCATTAAAAAATAGTAACACACTATTATTGGATAATCAAAACATGTATAATGAAACATATTTAATATAATTGCAACATATAGTGTAAATTGTAATTCTTTATTGACATTTGTAACTCAATTGTTTGTGAAACTTAACTACTCAATATTTGTAACTTTATTGTTAGTGAAACTTAACTACTCAACATGACAACATATGTAATAGGAAGTGTTATGTTTCCAACTATTTATTTTTGTAACGACCCGACCGGTCGTTTTGAGCTTTTGCTCTTTGATTGCCAGTTCTCGGGCATGACTTGCCCCGTGTGATGTATTATGACTTATGTAAGTCGTTGGTTTTGGTTTTCAGGGTAATCAGAATGAACTTGGAAGAACAGTTCCCAGTTTGAAGCTCGAAATTTGAAAGGTTTGACCAATAATTGACTTGCTTCTATATGATCTCAGATTGGAATTTTTATGATTTGGTTAGCTCCGTTAGGTAATTTGGGACTTAGGAGCGTGATCGGAATGCATTTTGGAAGTCCGTGGAAGGTTTAGGCTTGAATTGGCGAAATTGAGATTTCGGCATTTTCTCGGTTAATAGATGAGATTTTGATATAGAGATCGGAAAGAAATTCTGGAAGTTGCAATAGTTCTGTTGTATCATTTGGGGTATTTGTACAAAATTTTAGGTCATTCGGACGTGGTTTGGTTGGATTTTTAATCAAAAGCGTATTTCGGAAAATTTTAGAAACTTAGGCTTGAATCTGAGGTGTTTTGGTTGATTTGATGTTGTTTGAAGTATTTTGATGATTGGAACAAGTTCGAATAAGGTATTAGGATATGTTTGTGCTTTTGGTTGAGGTCCTGGGGACCTCGGGGTGATTTCGGATGGTTATCAGAGAGGATGGAATTTTGTTGCAGCAGCTGATATTGCTGCTTCTGTTATTTTTACATCTGCGGATTAAATACCGCAGATGCGGCACCGCAGAAACGGTATGGTGACCGCATCAGCAATATCACAGATGCGGAAGTTTAGTCACAAAAGCGGTGTGGGCTGAGTAAGTGAATTCCGCAGAAGCGGAGGTTTAGACCGCAAATGCAGTACCACAGAAGAGGATCTTTGACCGTAGATGCGGAAAGGCCTGGGCAGACCATATATGTTATTTCATTTCGCGGGTTTGAGTTATTCCACCATTGTTGACTTTGACCTTGGAGCTGTTTGGGCGATTCTGAAGAGAGAAATCAAGAGACTTCATTAAAGGTAAGGATTTTGGACCTAAAAACACATTTCTATGGTAGTATTTCACGGATTAAGACTGAAATTTAAAGGAGTTAAAGGGCTAAAAATGGAGGATTAGGGCTTGAGTTTAAGAGGCCTTAAATTGAGGATTTGAGGGGTCATTTGAATTCCGATTTTGGTATTCTTGATATGCATGGACTCGTGGGGAGATGAGAAATCTATTGATGTGAAAATTTTTGAGTTTCGAGAAGTGGGCTCAGGGATCGGGTTTTGCTAATTTTGGGATTTGTGCCCTTTATTGATATCTTTCGCTTGGGCTTTGTTTCCTTTAGCATATTTTGATGTTCTTGTTCTGATTTTGGATAGATTCGATGTGCGTGGAGGCTGATTTGAGGGGCAAAGACATCGCAGGCTAGAGTTTGGACCGGATCGAGGTAAGTAATGATTATAAATACTGCCCTGAGGGTTTGAAACCCCGGATTACACATCGTTGTGTTACTTTGAGGTGACGAACACGCTAGATGACGAGCGTGGAGTTGTGCACCATTGGGGATTGTGATTTGGTCCATCCCGTACGACTGTTAAGTCGCGTATTTGATTTGAAATCTTATGATATTCCATGTTCTAGAGATTTATAGTATATTTTGTGCTATATGCCATATTTGGGGCCTTGTGCCGACTTGCTGAGACCCTTAGGGGCACTTTCACTATTTTTTCTCACTCTATTTGTTTGAAAGCATATCCTCAGTCATGTTCTACCTATTTAGTGTTTAAATATGATTTTATCACTTTATTTTTTAAAAATGTGAAAACTATTTGGGCTAAGTTCCCTGTTTTACTAATGGTCCGAGTGATCGTGAGGTTGATGATTGAGATAGATCGATGGTCCGATTGTGAGGTTGATGATTAAGATAGACCGAGAGTCTGATTATGAGGTTAATGGCTGAGAGAGGACGAGGGCCTGGTTGTGAGGATTATATATTTATGGATCGGGCTGCACGCCGCAACAATATAAATGTATATATGTATATGGATCGGGCTGCACGCCGCAGTGATATGTTGGGTCGGGTTGCACGCCGCAACGATATAACGCTTGGGCTGTAGGAGCCCCTCTGGAGTCTGCACACCATCAGTGAGCGCCGCCGACGAGATATATGGATTGGGATGTGCGCTGCAATAGTTAGTATATGGTACCTATTGAGCGCGAGTGCTGAGTGTGAATACTGATTGATAAGAGTTGAGTCACGAGTGACTGAGAGGCTAGCCCAAGGGGCGATAGATATATACATGCACCTGAGTGATGCCTTGCCTGAGAGACCTGTTTATGAGCTTATTGATTTTTACTCCTCTTTAAGTGAGTTTCTATCGAATGTGTTGATTTATTGACTGCTTTCACTCATCTTTATACTGAGCCTCTATCGAAAATGTTGAATAAATATTTTTAAACAACTTTCATTTAAGCTGGGGTTTGTGAGAGGTTCAAGACTTAATCACTGATTTGGCTTTTGTTATTTCTACTAAGATTTTCTTGTTATGAGGTATTTATGACTCCTGTTTTGCTCGGAGGGCCGATTTTGGTTTTAATCTCCTTTATTAAAATGGTATTTAACCCCTACTGAAACCGTTGGAAGGTATTTTAAATAATATTTACCAAAAGTTGGATTTTAAACGAGACGATTGACTCGTACTCTAACTTGAAAGCCTGTTGTACTTATTGAGTTTAACATAAATGTGGATTCATTATTTTCCTTCTGCTCAATCTTCATTTACTCTTATTACTTACTGGGTTGGAGTACTCACATTATCCTCTGCACCTCGTATGCAGATTATGGTATTTCGGAACCTGGTAGCGGGTGTTGGTTGCTCAAACGCGGAGTCATTAGAGTTAGCAAGGTGGCAGCAATGTTTCCTTCCTCTCATTTTCATTTCTGTACTTAGTACATTTTGACTATTTTTGTAGTATTCCAACCTTGGTAGATTCTCATGGCTAGTGACATCCCGATGTCGGGCTTGTTCATTCAGACTTATGTTATGAAATATTGTTTAATTAAAGGCTTAAAAATGACTCTTAATGATTAAAGGGTTAATATGGGTGTTGTGTCGGCTAGTCTTGTCTCACGAGAGGTGTCATCATGACCGGGCCGGTTTGGGGTCGTGACAAGTTGGTATCAAAGCCTAGGTTACATAGGTCTCACGAGTCATGAGCAGGTTTAGTAGAGTCTCGCGGATCGGTACGGAGACGTCTGTATTTATCCTCGAGAGGCTACAGAACCTTTAGGAAAAACTTCACATTCTTGAAATATTATCGTGCGTTCTTTAATTCATCTTGAATGTAACTCTTTGAATTCCTTCCACACGTTCGTGTGCGTGCATGGGTGCTCAGTATCGGATGTGCATCAATGGCTTGTGATTCCCTGATCGAGGGGCGAGATGTGATTTCTGTGAGTTGATATTGGGCCAGTCTGGAGGACTTGAGGCCGGATCTTTGCCTATGTCTTGAGCACTGAGGTGTCGATTGTGTGAGCAAGTGTTTTTGAACTTATATATTCGGTATTGCCCATATTAGTGGAAGTGACTGTTGGATGGCTATGTGATGAGTATATTAGTACTGCGAGGTGTATCCATATGATTTGGAAGCGACGAGAAAGGTCTGCCGGAGGTAGAAGAACTATTAGATGCTTGAATTCTATCTTGATTCGAGGTATAGCCTCGAATTATGGGCGTGTGAAGAATCTTTTCATGTTTCCTAGTGGGAGTGAAGTAAATTTCATGTTGCAGTATGAGTTCAGACTCAGGAAGACTAAGTGACTGCATAAAGTTCATGACGGTGGAAGGCATGCAGAAAGGTTAGTTCGAGGAGAATCAGGTGGGTTATCTCCTGCGGAGTGTTCGAAAGTTGGTGGGATCTTATGTTGTTTGTTGGAAGATCTCATTTGCAAGTGCAAGATATGTATTGTAATTCAAATTGGGTCGCTTAACAGAGTGGGTGTAACTGTTGCGAGAGTGAATGCGAGACTTGCAGGAGATTTAAAGTACTAGATGATCTGTGTTTTCACAACCTTACAAAGGATTGAGTTTAATCTCACTATGGTATTATGGCGGCAATAGAGTATATGAGTTATTGAGTGTGCTTTGATCTTTGGCTATGAGCCAAGTGGGGGAGTCTGCTTTTGAATGGTTGATTGCACGGTTATGTGCTATGTTGGTTCCAGTTTGAGACGTTTGGGTGAATCAGTTATGGCCTACGGAGGTTGAGATTCGAGGATGGCTCGAGTAAAAGATAATTTTGACGAAGGTTATATTATATTTCATAGGTGTGTGAGAATCACGGGATGTCTTGAATTGTTGTTGGCAAGAATGCTCGATGCTTAGAGCAAGAAGTTGCTTGGTTGTACTGGGATGAGGGTAAAATCTGCAGTGTCAGAGTGCTAATGAAGCACGGGTTATTCGGTTTGCTTGATTAGGCTAATTGTAGTTTGCATAGAGTGGATAGCTCTCGAGAATGGTTCTAATGGGTTCAAGATTTTACATGTATCAGTTGGGTATCTTCAAGTTGTGTAGGTGGCTAGAAATGGAGCTTTCATTTGAAGATGTCAAGACTTGTGGTAAATTTTATATCAATTATGGAATTCTATGTATCAGTATCAGGAAGGTAAAGGTAACAGATTTAGATTCGCAGGAAGTCTCTTTAGAGTAAAGCGTGTGAATGTGATGCTCCCGGGAATACCTGAGAAAGTATTCAACGGCTTATGAGCCTGAGACGGTATGGCTTTATGCTTGGGTCTCATGTGATAAGTCTAGGTTGAGGAATTGTGATGTTATAGCAAGAATGAGTATCAAATTGAAGGTAAATCAGAAGAGAATTCAGATAGGTAGGATAGCTTGGTAGTAGGCCGAGTTGGTATGGTAAGGATATGATTAGTTCTTTGGATGTTTACGAGATGATGAGTTTCTACAGGTGTTTCGCGGCAATTATCTTGGGTTTTAGTGACCTACGTAGCTCGGTCGAGTTAGAAGGATCCAGTTCTGACGATTTAGATTTGTGCAAATGGGATTTGGAGAGTTCTAGATGGTTTCCACCACAGTTAGAGAGGTATATCTTTCCTATTTGCGTGAAGAGCATGGGATATATAGTGGTTTTCTTCTAGATGGGATCAATGGAAAGTTCTTGGTTAGTTGAGTGCATAGTTGCTTGGGGCTCGGAAGGGATATAAAGTTCTCGTGGTTATCCTAGAGCGGTACAGTTTATGCGATATATTATGTAGGATTGAGATTGGCATGTGTAAGGTCACAGTTCAGATTTGAATGGAGGGTCATAAATTCTTAGGCATCACGGACA
This sequence comes from Nicotiana tabacum, assembly GCF_000715075.1. Classification (NCBI taxonomy): domain Eukaryota; kingdom Viridiplantae; phylum Streptophyta; class Magnoliopsida; order Solanales; family Solanaceae; genus Nicotiana; species Nicotiana tabacum. Next base: position 136,611,760 of record NC_134086.1, read on the forward strand.
GTTTCAGATAATTAGAGAAATGAGCTTCAGATGATTTGAGAAATGATCTTCAGATGATTAAGGAAATGGTAATACTAATTGAGGTGATTGGACGAGGGTATATGTTTCAGAAAGAGGCAATGTGATTAATTTGATAGTACTTCGGTAGTATTGCAGCACTTCTTGTCAGATCGGTTGTTGATATTCGAGTTTGCTTGGCAACACAAAAGAATCTTAGAGTATCTCTCATGGAATGATTGAGTACTAGACGTGAGTTATATATGCGAGTGGCAAAATTGGGATCAAATATGGTAATTCATGTGTTTTATGGACTTGGAGACTGGAAGTTCTCATATACAGGTTAGCTCGTGGTTGTGGATGGTAAAAATGTGGGTAAGTTTGTCAGATGTTAGTATGTGATATGATTCAGTCATTGTGAACCTTAGAAAGATTATTTATCTGTTGTGGGTAACTAGAGTTGATGTGTGGTCCATTGGTAGACCTATATGGATATGTGTCCGGCATCGAGACAAATTTGTTGACTTCGAGTTGCTGTAGGCGAGGGATGTGTTGATTCGGTTGTTATTGAGCTTATTGGTAATCTTGGGAGATCTATGAGTTACCTTTCTATGTTGCGAGACGTTATGATCTGCTGGTTATAGGCGCCTATGGTGCGGTTCTATTGGAGTTTCATAGTGGAAGTCGAGCGTGAAGAGTAATTGGGTGTTGCTCGGTAAATAGCGTATCGGTTATATCATATTGGGTTTGCGTGGTGTATGTTATTTGTTTCACCGTGGGTATAATGATTTGCTTTGGTTCTAGACATCAAATTGTGCGTGGTTGTCGATTTCGAACATAGTGACTTGAGGTGTTTCATGTGGAGCAGTGTTTGGATAGGATCGCACGTTGCAGCGAAGCTATGTGGAGATATGACCTTGCAGGTTAGATTCGTGTGTTCTATTTCTATGATGTGAGACAGGTTCTCAGCCTTGTGTTGTGATGGTACTAGTGAGCTTGAGGGACAATTCTTTCGTTAGAGTTATTTTCATGATTTGAGTATGTTCGGACCATTGCTTATTGGTGCTCGTATTATGCAAGTTGTGGCTTAGGCCTGTATTGATGTGTCTTGTCACCAGAGAAGTGTGTTGGATTAGAGGAGATCGTTGGGATCATTAATGAATACGAACGGATTCGATTCCAGCATGTTGGAAGGAAAATATCGAGGTTCGGCTCAAAAATTTGCTATGGTAATTGACAAGGAGAAGTGGCTTCATGAATGGTTGATTTGAGAAATGGTTATGACTTACTGCGTGTTTTAGTTATCATTGGCAGTATGTAAAAGTGTTGGAATGAAACTTTAGTTGCTAAGAGGTTTTCTACCGGTATTCGGGTGTTGTGTGCAGCTGCTGTGAATGGAAGTTATCGCTACATGTGCTTAAGTTATGTGGTATATCATATAATTGCACCTGAGGTTGCAAGCACAAGTTATTACAGCTGGTTCTAGCCTATTCAGAGTATAGATGTGAGGTTTTGATTGTATTGATGGCTTTAGAAGTGAAAATGTAGTTCTATGGTTTATGGACTAGATTGGATTGTGTAATTTCAGTTACAATGTGTTATCGGACCTATATGAGATAGGGTGACGTGGGATCACCCCCGGGTATATGCATGGTGAGGTTATTCAGTGATTGGTTGGCTTTTGGAACAACTCTGGGCACGTTTGAGGACGAACATATGTTTAAGTGGGGGAGGATGTAACGACCCGACCAGTCGTTTTGAGTTTTTGCACTTTGATCGCCAGTTCTCGGGCAATGACCTGCCACGTGTGATGTATTATGACTTATGTAAATCATTGGTTTTGGTTTTCAGGGTAATCGGAATGAACTTGGAAGAACAATTCCCAGTTTGAAGCTCGAAATTTGAAAGGTTTGACCAATAATTGACTTGCTTCTATATGATCTCGGATTGGAATTTTTATGATTTGGTTAGCTCCGTTAGGTGATTTGGAACTTAGGATGTGATCAGAATGCATTTTGAAAATCTGTGGAAGGTTTAGGCTTGAATTGGCAAAATTGAGATTTCGGCATTTTCCCGGTTGATAGATGGGATTTTGATATAGAGATCGGAACGAAATTCTGGAAGTTGTAGTAGTTCCGTTGTGTCATTTGGGGTGTGTGCGCAAAATTTCAGGTCATTCGGACGTGGTTTGGTTGGGTTTTTGATCAAAAACGTATTTCGAAAATCTTTAGAAACTTAGGCTTGAATCCGAGGTGTTTTGGTTGATTTGATGTTGTTTGAAGTGTTTTGATGATTGGAACAAGTTTGAATAAGGTATTAGAATATGTTTGTGCTATTGGTTGAGGTCCTGGGGTCTCGGGGTGATTTCGTATGGTTATCGGAGAGGTTGGAATTTTGTTGCAGCAGCTGATATTGCTGCTTCTGGTATTTTTGCATCTGCGGAATGGGTACCGTAGATGCGGCACCGCAGATACAGGTCGTTTATCGCATAAGCGAAAAGGGTCAGATGTGCGGCGACCGCATATGCGGTCATACGAAAGTTTTGTTGCAGAAGCGGTGTGGGCTGAGTAAGTGAATTCCGTAGAAGCGGAGGTTTAGACCGAAAATGCGGTACCGTAGAAGCGGATCTTTGACCGCAGATGCGGAAAGGCCTGGGCAGACCATATATGTTATTTCATTTCGCGAGTTTGAGTTATTCCACCATTGTTGACTTCGACGTTGGAGCTTTTTGGGTGATTCTGAAGAGAGAAATCAAGAGACTTCGTTAAGGTAAGGATTTTGGACTTAAAAACACATTTCTATGGTAGTATTTCATGGATTAAGACTGAAATTTAAAGGAATTAAAGGGCTAAAAATGGATGGAGGATTAGGGCTTGAGTTTAAGAGGCCTTAAATTGAGAATTTGAGGGGCCATTTGAACTCCGATTTTGGTATTCTTGATATGCATGGACTCGTGGGGAGATGAAGAATCTATTGATGTAAAAAAATTTGAGTTTCGATAAGTGGGCCCGGGGCTCGGGTTTTGCTAATTCCGGGATTTGTGCCCTTTATTGATCGCTTTAGCTTGGGCTTTGTTCCCTTAGCATATTTTGATGTTCTCGTTCTGATTTTAGATAGATTCGACGCGCGTGGAGGTCGATTTGAGAGGCAAAGGCATCACGGGCTAGAGTTTGGACCGGATCGAGGTAAGTAATGATTGTAGATACTGCCATGAGGGTCTGAAACCCCGGATTACACATCGTTGTATTACTTTGAGGTAACGAACACACTAGATGACGATCCTGGAGTTGTGCAACATTGGGGATTGTGACTTGGTCCGTCCTGTACGACTGTTAAGTCGTGGATTTGATTTTAAATCTTATGATATTCCATATTCTAGAGATTTATATTATATTTTGGGTTGTATGCCATGTTTGGGGCCTTGTGCCGACCTGCTGAGACCTTTAGGGGCACTTTCACTATTTTTCCTCACTCTATTTGTTTGAAAGCATATCTTCAGTCATGTTCTACATGTTTATTGTTTAAATATGGTTTTATCACTTTATTTCTTAAAGATGTGAAAACTGTTTGGGCTAAGTTCCTTGTTTTACTGATGGTCTGAGTGATCGTGAGGTTGATGATTGAGATAGACCGAGGGTTCGATTGTGAGGTTGATGATTGAGATAGACCGAGAGTCTGATTGTGAGGTTAATGGCTGAGAGAGGACGAGGGCCTGGTTGTGAGGATTATATATTTATGGATCGGGCTGCACGCCGCAGCAATATATATGTATATATGTATATGGATCGAGCTGCACGCCGCAGTGATATGTTGGGTCGGGTTGCATGCTGCAGCGATATAGCACTTGGGCTGTAGGAGCCCCTCCGGAGTCTGCACACCCCAAGTGAGCGCCGATGATGAGATATATGGATCAGACTACATGCCACAATGGTTACTATATGGTACCTATTGAGCGCGAGTGCTGAGTGTGAGTATTGATTGGTAAGAGTTGAGTCACGAGTGACTGAGAGGCTAGCCCGATGGGCGATAGATATATACATGCACCTGAGTGATGCCTTGCTTGAGAGGTCTGTTTATGAGCTTATTGATTTTTACTCCTCTTTAAGTGAGTTTCTATCGAATGTGTTAATTTATTGACTGCTTTCACTTATCTTTATACTGAGCCTCTATCGAAAACGTTGAATAAATGTTTTTAAACAACTTTCATTTAAGTTGGGGTTTATGAGAGGTTCAGGACTTAATCACTGATTTGGCTTTTGTTATTTATACTGAGATTTTCTTGTTATGAGACATTTATGACTCCTGTTTTGCCCGAGGGGCCGATTTTGGTTTTAATCTCCTTTATTAAAAATGGTATTAAACCCCTACTGAAACCGTTGGAAGGTATTTTAAATGATTTTTACCAAAAGTTGGATTTTAAACGAGACGATTGACTCGTACTCTGATTGAAAGCCTGTTGTACTTATTGAGTTTAACATAAATTTGGATTCATTGTTTTCCTACTGCTCAGTCTTTATTTACTCTTATTACTTACTAGGTTGGAGTACTCACATTACTTCTCGCACGTTGTGTGCAGATTCAGGTATTTCGAAATCCGGTAGCGGGTGTTGGTTGCTCAGACGTGGAGTCATCAGAGTTAGCTAGGTGGTTGCACGACGTTCACAACACTGTTTCCTTCCTCTCATTTTCATTTCTGTACTTAGTACATTTTGACTGTTTTTGTAGTATTCAGACCTTGGTAGATGCCCATGGCTAGTGACACCCCGATGTCGGGCTTGTATGTTATTTTCGCACTGTTCATTCAGACTTATGTTATGAAATATTGTTTAATTAAAGGCTTAAAAATGACTCTTAATGATTAAAGGGTTAATATGGGTATTGTGTTGGCTGGCCTCATCTTCACGGGAGGCGCCATCATGACCGGGCCGGTTTGGGGTCGTGACAATTTTAGTCGATTTCTATATATTTTTCTATTGTGACCACTTTGTCCACACATAGAACATGAAAACACCCTCTTATACTCTTTCTCTGAAGCCGGTTTAAGTCTTTCCTTTCTTGGCCTTCCTGCATTTCTTCTCCCTTTGGGTGGTAGGACCACAACTTCCAGCACTTCTGTTGGGATTACCCATAAACTCTCATCTGGCATCGGATTCACTGGAAATTCATAAGTTCTAGGGAGGTTATCCTTCTTGTAGTAAAAAGAGCAATAGGTTTTAGCTTTTGGTTCTTCAAAACCGCCCAAGCATGCGGACATCGAAGTTCATCCGTTTGAAATCTGCCGAAATTGCATGTTCACTCTTCAAGGCATACTATGTTTCGCCTTACCCCTTCAAGCACAGTATGTAACTGCTCCGTAGTAGGCCTTACCTGTAAAAGTTTTTTTTTTATTTAAAAAAAGTTAAAGAACATTATACATTATTATACAGAGTTATACATCTTTATACAAGCAGTAAAATGCAAGTCAGCAATGCCATGCATCCTTATATTTGATTTGTTTTACCGTCATTTGCATCGATGCAATCAGATTTTACTGAAAGAGTTTGTCGTACTTTTTGCCAAGCTCTGTAGATGTCACCATTGCACTTTTTCTATTTTTGTTGTTCTATTGTTGTAGCAAATTTATCATGTACTCCGACAATCGTATTATTGGTAGCTCTCTAACAAATTTGTTTGCTGCATTAATTGATTCTGCAATATTGGAAGTCATTACTATAGACCTTTTCTCTTTGGAATATGCCCTAGACCACGTTTCGTAGCCAATTTCAAACAAGTAAGGCTGCACCCTCAGATCAATTTTGTATATCTCTGTCATATGGTAGTCAAATTTCTCTATCGTGTAAGCTCTAGTCAAAGCGAAAAAGATATCCTTCAATTGTTTGTGATGTTTCTTGAATGTGCGCTTGACATTCTGCCACAAGTGAAACATGCAAATACAATGTGGAACTTCTGGGTACACAGCTTTTGTGGCATTGAAGATGCTTTCATTTCTATCTGAAATTATACACATCCCTTCCCTAACACTAAAAGCACCCTTTATCTAGACGAAGAACCACTCCCAAGATTTATTATTCTCTGAATCTACAATTGAATAGCAAGTGAAAGGATTTTTCCTGTTTATACAGAGTAGATATTAGGATTCAAACAATTATACAAATCTTATACACAGTTATACACGAATATACAACTTTATACATACTACAAATTTTATAAAAACAGCAGCTCTGAAATCCTATACACGTTTATACATGAAACTACAACATTATACAAACTGCAGAAACAAGGTAGATGCAGTCAACTCACCAGCTCCATCCTGTGTGCAAGTAGTCAATATGGTACCCTTATATACTGCTTTAAAGAAACTTCCTTCAACAACCATTATCGGCCTGCAATGTTCCAACTCTTGATAGATGCATATACATATGTGTAAAGAAAGCATCCATCTTTTGAGTTGTGCAACTTTGTAACAGTTTATGAATTTGTATGCTCCAACATATACAAATACCTTGGCAACTCCTTATATGAATCGCTCGGATTCCCTCTTATCATTGTCATTGCTATCTCTTTTGCTCTCCATGCTTTCATGTAGCTCACTTCAACCCCGTATTGCTTTTGTATGTCCTCTATTATATCATTTGGGGTATAAACTTTTTTTGGATTAACATACTTGTCCTTGACTATACTAGCAATTATACCCAAAGTAGCTTGATGTTGTGTTAAGTATCTTTCACCATAGCCACATGTGTGATTATTATTGTAATTTCTCACCTTGAATATGTTTGCCTTGCAAACGGCAGAAGATTTGAAACTCCAAGCACAATTGTTATCCACACACATAAGGTGATACCTAGGATTAAAGATCATCCAACTTCTACATACACTTGTATACAAAAACATAACTAGTTATATACTAATTTTAATACCTCTATACAAATATATATATATATATATATATATATATATATATATATATATATATATATATATATATATATACAACTATTGCCATACCTTGTTGCGCTTGATCTCTTCTCCTTGAATTGGAACCTCTCGCGTATAGCCAAGTTTTTCATCACACTGACAACTATTTCTTTATCTTTATCAACTTGATCCTCCTCAACCAATTTGTTGAAGATATTATCTATTATACCATAATCGGTGTTTTCAATAAATTTGATATCAGGCATAATCTCAGTGCTATCAATTGTGGATGCATCTTCAATATTATTTGCAGATTTGCCTCTACCTATACAACGGGAACTTATAGCAACCAAACAATTATCATAAATCTCTTTCATAGTCACATACAACGGGTACTCGATGAAATCCAAATTTCTCTTCATTAATTCATTATACACCCGAACACTAGTATCGTTGTAAATTAGGATTGGTGGCAAACCATTATTTGGGAGAAAGTTAATCTCTAATGTATTTAACTCAGAATCAACTCTAATCTGTTTCGAAATTGCTTCAACTAAAATATTGTAGCTAAATGTCGACTCGATTATTACACAATTGCCGACGAAATTGATAAACTTGTTGTCATCCCATGCACCACTATGAAGAACATAAATTGGATAAAGCTCCATCGAACAAAAAGCTGAAATCAAAATTGCAGCAAAAATGAAAATTGCGCTGATTGCAGCAAAAAAGTTCCACTTTTCGTGTTTGATTTGCTGTTAATTCGAGATGAAGAAGAATTTATAGGTTTTTTGGAGTTGCATTGAGTGTAAGATCACGTTTTTTGTAGATTTGGAGGAGAAGAATGGAAAGAATGAGAGAAAATCCTGCTTCTGAATCACAAAAAATGGAAATAACGCCCATTTTTCGGAATATGGGCCAGTTATTTTTGGGCTACTTAATTGTAAATTGAACTATGGATTATAAAGTTGAAAGTAGGGAGCCCAGTTATTTTTATGTGAAATTTTGTAACAATAGCACGGTATAGCCAGTTTTCGGACTGGTCATTCAAATATAGCCAGCATTTACGAAGTCAATGAAAAATAGTCACTATTTTGCTGCAACAGAGACCGGTCCAACATAATATACTGGAGTTCGGTGGACTTGTGTATGAACTCCAACATATTATGCTGGAGCGATATACTTTGCTGACTCCAGTATAATATACTGGAGATTGAAGACTGGAGCACTAGTGCTCCAAACTCCAGTATATTATACTGGACAATTATACTTGCTGGAACTCCAGTATATTATACTGGAGTTCTAGTGTACTTATGCTGGAACTCCATCATATTATGCTGGAGTTCCAGCATATTTATCCTGGAACTCCAGTATAATATGCCGGAGTTCAAGCATACTTATGCTAGAACTTCAGTATAATATACTGACGTATTTTTCGGGTTTTGAACAGTGTTTTCGCTCAGATTTATCTTTACATGAAAAGTGGCTAAATTTTGATTACTTTTGAAACTCAGCTATTTTTGAACGACCAGTTGTAAATCTGGCTATTTTTGAATTTCTCCCTGAAATTTTTCCTTTTTTTTTATTACATTAAAAATCTCTTTTAATCTAATACGAGAAATAGAGGTGTCTCGCCTTAAATATAGATGTGAGAACAGAATGTCAGACTTGTGCAACTAATAGTTCAAGCAGGTAGGAACTTAAGCTCAGTTAGTAGAATTCTTCCTCAAGAAGAAAGTAAAGAATAAATTAAGGAATGAAGAGTCTAACAATCACTTCATTTTATTTCGTGTAAAATGTGAACACATAATTTAAATTATACCATATATATGCCATTTTTAATACAATGAACCAAACGTGGAAACTAATCTCAGCATTATAATCTCTGTATTATTAATCCCACATTACTAATCCATATATTACAATCCCCGTATAATTTCTAGAACTTAGTTTCTAAACCAAGACCCGGGAGTGTTTTATCCTCTTACTTTCGCAGTACATGAAATCTTTATGTGCACCGACAAACTTGGCACATCGCCGCTCTAACAGTGCATAACAGAGACTTGGTCCTCATTTATTACAGATGAGAAATCTTTTGAGTTGGGATTGAAGGAGGGGAGAAAAACATCAGAATAATCTCTAGTGTGGCCTATTTTAATACTAAAATCATATATCTTGAACATTAACAGTCCTTCAAGCTTTACAAAAGTGAGTGACTTTTGGTCCATCGATAAAAATAGCCCGAGGTGAATAACGAAAAAGTAAAAACTGACATTACAATAAACATACAATGATGGGAAAAAACGCAGCCTGGTGCACAAAGCATCTTGCATTCACGTAGGGTCCAGGGGAGGGGCTGCATCCCATAGGGTGCAACATAAACAGCCTACCTTGATGCAAACATCAGTGCGTGATTCCATGGCTTGAACCTGTGACCTAAAGATCTGTGAAACAAGGTATGGAAGAAAGGTCTGTGAAACAAGGTATGGAAGAATCAAAGTTCTTGTCTCATTCCATTAAGTGATACATGTACATACATGTATATAGGATCCTAACTATAAAAAGAAGTAAAAGAAAAATTCTAAAAATCTACTATCAAATCTCACTATTTATTCTATCTATATATAGTACAAGTAATCTGTCTATATTCATTCTTTAACACCCCCCTCAAGCTGGAGCATAGATATTAATCATGCCCAGCTTGTTGCAAAGATAATTAACTTGAGTTCCATTTAATGCCTTTGTAAATAAATCAACCAATTGCTCTCCTGTCTTCACTTAACTAGTAGAATCAAGTTTTTCTGAATCATCTCACGAATAAAGTGACAGTCAACTTTAATATGTTCTGTCCTTTCATGATACACCGGATTTGAGGCGATGTGAAGAGCGACTTGATTATCACACCAAGGTTTTGCTAGTGTAGTATGCTTTATCCCAATTTCCATGAGAAGGTGATGTATCCACATAACCTCACACGTAGTCTGTACCATAGCCCGGTATTTGAATTATGTACTGGATCAAGATATAAAATTCTGTTTCTTACTTCTCCATGATACCATATTTTCACCCACAAAGACACAATAGCCTGTAGTAGACCTTCTATCAATTTTGGATCTATTTACTTCTACTCCCAAGAAATATTTCAATTGTCCCAAGTCTTTCGTATGAAACTTAGTATGCAAGAAAGACTTAAGAGAAGAGATTCCTGCATAATCACTTCCTGTAATAACAATGTCATCACCATATACAACCAGGAGAATAGATCTAGCTGTTGTAGACATGTAATTTTTGACTCACGCATTAGAATCACCTCTAATAGTCCTAGTATATTTAGAATATTTATTTGGGTTTGTTTCTATAAGATTTTACTTTATTACTAATTTTAATTCTTATAGCAGCACAAAAAAAAGAAAAAGAAAACTAAATATATATATATATATATATATATATATATATATATATATATATATATATATATATATATATATATATAGTTTCATATTTTACCTTATTTCTATTTAGTTTAGGTTATTAATATTTTATAACCACATCTTTTGTTTTTACCATAATTTTTCAATTTTATTTTTGAATATAATAATTTATATAAAAATGATATATAAAAAAATATATAGTTTCATAGTATGACATATTTTACTTTAATTAATCATAATTAATTTTAAACATTTTAAAATAAAGGATCAAGTTTTATCTATTTATGGTTTAAAAGAGTTAAAAGTTCCAAATTTTTTGGCCCAATTTCGGGCAAAAAGAAGCCCAAAATCGGATAACCCTGACCCACGCCCCAAGCCCAAACCAGATTAACCCATCTACCCGTCCCATTTTCCTAACTAAATCCTAGCCATTCACCCCTTTTAATCCAACATCCCATATTATTTTCTCATACCATATAAAACCCTAATAATTCCTAACCCTAAACCTAAACACTAACCAAACGACGCCCCACCCCAACGCCTCTGCCCGCGTCCCTCACCACTCTCAAACTCGCCGGAACTCATCCAAACCCGGCGAGTTCACTCGTCCTAGTCCCATGATCCCCCCTCCTCTCCTTCTTCCACGTCACTCAAATCGTACCAAATCTCATCATTTCAATCCGATTCACGCGGATTTCATCTTCTATTTCTTTTGTTTAAACAAAAAATCCGAGTCCTTGAAATAAATGTTGAAAATGGGAGCCATTGGATTAAATTTTGATCCAAGACTTCCATTTTCTGATTTTTGTTAAAAATGGGATTTTCAGATTTTGTTGAGGTCCCTGCACGAGATTTCTTGGAGAAGAGGAGAAGAAGATTCAAGAGGGGATATATATTTGGGGTTTTCGGACAGAGTCGAGGGGTTGGAAGGGTTTTTTTTTTCCTTTCATCATTCTATTTTTCAGATTTTTCGTGGGTTTTGATTTTTTTTTTTTGAAAAATTCTGATTACTTATTCTAATTTCGGACTTCTGTTTCGGCTTTCTAACATTTTGGTTATGATTCTTAAACATGGAGTTAAACTGAAACGTTAAGGAGTCGTGGTTCTCCTGCCGGTTCAGAATTTGTTGTTCCAATTGGGGGTTCGCTAACCCAGTCGCTGTTATTTTGTTCTATTTTCTGTTCGAGTTCAGCTGTCGAAGTTCTAACGACGTTGTAATCGTTGGAGAATTGAATATATTGAAAAACTACAATTCCAAGTTCAATTTCTTTCTCTTCCATGTATCTGTCTTAGGTCCGTAGTTAGTTCTTGGTTGAGTTTGTGCTCGCGAGGGATTTTAGAAATGGCGTGTTGTTATTTGCCATCTTGTCGTCACTATTTTGGATATATTTAGAATTAGTCGGAGTCCGATTAGCTAGACTGAAGCTTAATTGGAAACTGTCCAGAAGCGTTTGGCTCGTTGTGTTTCAATATGTTGTTCCAATCTGTTCTTCTTGCTGGTTTTTTTGTTTTGAATTGACTGCCTGCATTAGGTTTCACTATCGAGCGATTAGCATAATAACATGAGTACCTGGCATGCTCTAACTAAATTCTGAATGATAGAGATACCATGAGCTATAACGTCGCCATGTTAATCTAGAAATTGGAGTGACTTTGTTGTGTTTCGTTTGCTTCCAGTCCGTTGAAACTTTTGTCAATCTCTTCTTGTTGGATTTGCTCTTGTCTTTGGCTAAAAATACAACTCCGTTTGTTGATCCATTCGCGAATTAAAATTGCTTGTCCTTGAACTCGTTTATTTATTGAATCCATGAATCAATTGGTCTTCTGGGATAAGCTGAAGCTTAGTGACATCTATTTCTTTGCAAATTCGTCCAAGCTTTTCTTCTTTGTTTGAAGTGCAAATTGAATTTATATTCCTTGGGGCGTCAAGAGATTGATCTATGCTATGCATCTTTCTAATTTTCAAGATGACAGTGATATGCTTGAAAAAAATTGATCCCTGGTTTAAACTTAGTGATTGATTGTTAGATTTTGTTGTTCATGTTAAGAAACATAGATTCCTTTATTGATTAAATATGAAGATGAGCTCTTTGAAGTTTGCTGAAAGTTAATTAACTGGAAAGCATGGAATTGTGAAGGTCACGTAATTGATAAGGACATATATAACATGGCTATAGGTAAAGGAAAATTTAGTGTGCAGGGTACATATGTTTTTTTTACTTTGGTTGGGATTGATCTTCCTGTGTTATAACATAAAGAATTTTAATATTGAGTGAGAAGAGCGAGTGGGTGAGGCGGTTTAGCTAGATTTAGATGGCCCTCATCATATTTTGATTCACCATGCTTTATTTCACTGTCAGTCCGTATGCTCTTTTCCTATATGATTTGGAGTTTGTTCTCCCTTGCTTGTTTGGCATTTCGTATGATATTGGGCTCTGGGGCGGAGAAAGGCCAAAGCCATTAGTGATTAAACTATATTCATTCTTTAGGATTGGGCTTGGTCTAAATACATGAAAATGATAAGTTAAAAGAACATGACCCCGAGTTGAATTTCTTTTTAGTTTTTCTCTTATTTACTTATTCTCGCTTTATTATTATTCGCTAGGAGCATGCTTAAGGCCGACCACACTTGGGTAGGCAAGCCTTAGGATTTTCATTAGTTTCGAGGTAAGAGGTCGTTCCCTTAGTTAAATTTATCCGGGGAATGCCCCGAAGGATTTGTATATATATATTATTCCGGAGAATGCCCCGTCATACATGTAAGTGTAGGCCAAAAGTAGAAACTTGTAGTATTTTATTTTATTTTTATTTTTCTTTATTTAGGTGGGGACGACCTCGAGCCTCTTGTGTGTCTATTTTCCTTTTCTTATGTTTTCTTCCTCAATTGAATATTTTAAAAGCCGACTAGATCAAGTATGCAACCGTACTAGTTACGGGACTTGAGAAGTGCCTAACACCTTCTCCCCGAGTCAAATGAACCCCCTTTCCCAAATCTCTGGTGCAGACTTGGTTTTAGAGTCTGAAATGTTTTAAAAGGAAAAATCATTTTAAAAAAAAATGGTGACCTGACACACCGAAATCAAAGTCAGGTGGTGACTCTGAGTTATTTCCTTTTGAACAATCTTTTGTCACTTTCAAAATTGAAAAACCCTTTCGAGCTTTGCGAAATCCTTTTATTATTTTAAGAGGGTTAGTGAGTTTGTTAAAAAAAAGTGGTGTGACATCTCTGGCGACTCTGCTGGGGAGCGCAGGTTCGAGCTAGTACTTGATTTTGTTGGCTTTTAGAATATTTGGTTGAGGTTTTTACGCTTTTACATTTGCTTTACTTGACTTTTATTATGATTTTATATTTTTGTTATTATTTGCTAATTGCTTATGTGTTTACAATTTTTGCTTTATGTGTTTACTGCTTTATAAATTATCATCATTTGCATAACCCCGAGTCTTCTTTCTGCAACAAGTCTTCTGGAGTACATTTGAGCGTACACGACCTTTTTGTGAGTCACCCGTGTCTTTAGGGGGTGGCGTGGGAGTGTGGAGTGGGCGGACAGCTAGAGCAGCCGCCATCGATCACGTGCCGCCCCAAATTGCCTTGTCTAGTGAACCACAACCGTAGGTCAGCCTTTAGGTCATACTTATGTGCATCATATCATTCAAACCTAGTAGGGTTCGGTCCCAGGCACCGTGTCCCATTGTAGGAGGCCTACCCAAGTTATGTCAAAATAGGCTTATGGCCCAAAAAGACATTTAATCTTCCCTATGTGCTACATGTTGCATTTCTTTAGGGGTAAAAGGGTCATTTGGCGGACCAAGGTTATTTGAGGGTGAAATATAAAATGAAGTAGGTGATTTTACACTTTCCCATTATTTTTCTAAAAAAAAAGGAAGAAAATCCAAAAAGATTTTACACCCTTCATTATTTTCCAAAACGACAAAAAAATAAAAAAAATTGAAAATAGAAAAATCCAAAAAGATTTTACATCTTTTATCGTTTTCCAAAAAAAGGGAGAAAAAGAAAATCCAAAAGATTTTACATTTTTCTAGCATTTCTCAAAAAAGGACAAAAATATGGCTTTCCAAATAAGTTGCATTTTCCAAATAAGTTGCATTTTTAGAAGGCTTTCCTCCATGTCCGATCTTCCCGAACTACGCGAACCTGATTCTCGTCTTTCGAGACGTGATATGTAGGAAACCCACATAGGCTACAGTCTTCCTAGTGTCTTAGGTTCTTGGTTTTGCGGGGTCTTAGCCAAATCTTGCATTTCTAGCCACTTTTGGCCACATCGGCCAGCCTTGCAAAATGGGGTCATTTTCGCAAAAGTGATTCAATAGCTCATGTATTAGTATCTTGAGTCCACAACTATGAGTCATATCTCTTTAAGGTCCATCCTTATTGAGTTTGCATCTTTAGCCACTGTTGGCCATATCGGCCGTTTTTGCAAAACGGGTCATTTCTGAAAATCAATTTTGGGCCACGATTATTGGGAGTTTGAAGTCATATAAGCTTTAGTGGGGTATTCCCATGTCTTTGATGTCACCTTCCTTGAGTTTGCATTTTAGCCACTTTTGGCCCCTCAGGCCATTTTGTAGAAATAGCCCAACAGTCCCCTAGGAAATGTTGTGGTGTCACATAATGTCTTGAGTCATTAACCATGTTTTTCCCATTCAGGTATGGATCCACTCACCAATGTTAGAGTATAAATGGTGGTCAAAGTCCCTAGAAGGCTAGTAAAATGGTGGAACATGTTCACATTACTTGAGCAACATGATTTGATGGGTAAATTAGGGACTCTTATTTCTTTGATGGACATCACTCCCCGTCCCGACCTTGTAGAAGCAATGTTGACATTTTGGGACCCACAAGGAATGGTATTCAAGTTTGAGGATCTTGATATGACACCCACCTTAGCTGAGATAGCCGGGTTAACCCGCCTGCCATACCTAGACAAGGATTTGATTTACACAAGGGCTCATTCAAGCACCAAGTTCCTTAAGATCATAGGAATGAATTTGGAAACTCACATAGGATGTCTAGATCAATCTTGGGTACCTTTGGACTTTTTATTCGAGAGGTTTTCTCGTCCTACGGGGTATGAGACCTCTGTAGATGAATTTTACATATCATATGATTCTTGGAAGAAGAGGCGTCTTATGGTCTTCGCTATTGCATTGTTGGGTCTCCTGGTATTTCCTTTGGAGGGTAGACATATTAGCATGTGCCAAGGGTCAATAGCCTTTGAACGCTTCCGTGATAAACACAGTAGTAAGGTCACCGTGGTTCCGACAATTTTGGCAGAGATCTATCGTGCTTTGACCAGGATTCGAGAAGGTGGAAGGTTCTTTGAGGGAAGGAACTTGTTGCTACAACTGTGGATGATGGAACACTTACATTCCGCCATCATGTTTGAGAAAGATGTGATTGACCGTTGTCTGAGAGATCGAGTGAAGTGCATCGAGCATAGGATGACGTTTGATAAGTTTGCCTTACCACTCGGAGTTCAGGATTGGGTTGATTATTTAGGATCCTTGACTGAAGAGAAGATTTTGTGGTCATACCTATGGATTGATTTGGACGTGATCTTAGCAGGGTCTCGCATGCAAGACTTCTTGGTACTGATTGGACTTTGGTGTACTAGACTATATACCCCTGCTAGAGTGATGCGTCAGTTAGGGAGGCGGCAAAAAGTCCCCTACATTCCTGATTCTCATGACTTCATTAGGGAATTTGACACTATGCCGCATAGGGAGGTCGACATCTAGACCTATCATGCAATGAAGATGGGTAGGGATACTTTAGCAGCTGACCCACATTCACCTGGGTATACCCATGGGTACTTCATATGGCTACAGTCTACTCAGCGAGGGGTTAGCAGGCCATTGCCCCGACGTGTTAGAGGAGTATTTGACGAGGAGGCCACCTCACGGATATTACTTAGACAGTTGATGGATCGATTTACCAGGTAGAGGAGGCCCATGCAGCAGAAAGGGTTGGGGTTCGAGCTACACTTCAGTCACTGAGATCACAGTTGGTAGGGTTTGTAGAGAACATGGGACATCACCGTGAGTACCTTACTAGAGTCAGCCTTTCAGATGTAGGCGCGTATTCCAAGGTTCTTATTCCTAGATTCGAGGTGTCTTTGCAGGATATAATACAGAGCTTAGATTCGACAGGATTGACGGGGCCATCTGGATCTTCATCAGAACCGTCCCAGCCAGGACCGTCGCATTCAGGAGCAGCTTGAGGAGTCATTCTATCTAGATGTTTTGAGATTATCTTGTGTTGTCTTTTACTTTAGCATCTTGTCTAGGAGTACTGAGTCCTTTAAGTAATGTCAGAGTCTGTTATAGTGTAGTCGAGTCTGTCATGTCTTTCATTATCATATTTCCCTTTGTATTTTAATATCGAGAAGTTTTAAATGAAAAAGCCCAAAAAGATTTTGTTTTTAGTTTATTTTCCATCACTTTTCCAGAACTACGCTTGGTCTGATTCATGAGGGACATGATACGTAGGCAACCTACAGCGGGTTCGATCAAATCATTTCTGTTTCAAAAAAAAGATAAAAGAGAAAAGAGAAAAAGGGATAAGAGGTGTTGGAAAAGAAAGAGAAGGAAGGATCGAAATGAGCAAATCGGGATGATGCCCTATGACCCTGCGACCCTCAAAGCCATTTTAGAGTCGTTAATTGTTGCTAGGTGCATTGCACGTAATGTGATATTATTATTTGATAGATGCCCTAATGCTAACGTGGTGGTTTTGTGTTGTTGTCCTTTGTTATCTTTATTTAATAACAGGAAGGTGGTTAGTTTGTTGGCATCCTGGCAAGTCATCCCTATAACACCCAATCAAAGCGTCAAACAGTCATGGCTAGCAAGGAAACAAACACTGGAGCTGTAGACCCACCAAGGGAGATTGTTGAGTCGGAATCGGAACTACAAGAGGAGGTCTGGAGAATGAAGCATTAGATGGCAGAAATGTATCAAGCCTGGATTAAGGGACACCCTCCACCCTCGTTCTCCGCCAACTACACAGAAAACCCTACTTCCATTCCACCAGCCTAAACTTTTCATGCTGCACCAGCCAAAATAGCCTCGTACCCTTCTCCGACATCTGCTCCTATTTTTGTACCCCTTCCACAAGCTACTCTCCACCGATCCTCTAGTGAGCCCGAATTCCCCACTCCGGATGCCCACTACTATGCACCGGAGCCCACCTTCAAAGCCCCAGATTCTTATCCTTACACTCCCCAATTTGAGCCTCATGTTGAAACTGACAAGCCATCCAAGAATACAGAGCAAGAAGAGATGTTTAGGAAGGTGTAGAGTTTGGAGAAATCATTGAGAAACATGCAAGGGTTGGGAAACCAGGTGAGTGTGGCCTATAAGGATTTGTGTTTGTTCCCCGATGTCCAACTGCCCGCTGGGTTCAAGATGCCCAAGTTTGACATGTACGACGGACATGGGGGCCTTGTAGCTTATCTGAGGGGTTATTGCAGCAAAATGAGGGGTGCCGGGGGAAAAGACGAATTGCTAATGGCATACTTCAGCCAAAGTCTGAATGGGGCAGCTTTAGAATGGTACACCCGCCAGGACGCTAGCAGGTGGTACCTGGGACGATATGGCTCAAGCCTTTTCCAGGCAATTTCAGTACAATATAGACATTGTTCCAGACTGCCTATCTCTGACCAAGGTGGAAAAGAAACCCAGTGAAAGCTTTAGAGAATATGGGTTCCGATGGAGGGAGCAAGTTGCACGAGTCAATCCTCCGATGGAAGAAGACGAGATGGTTAAATACTTTCTTCAAGCCTTGGAGCCCACTTACTATGGCCACTTGATCTCAGCCATTGGTAAGTCTTTCAATGATGTGGTAAAGATGGGAGAAATGGTGGAAGAGGGGCTTAAGTTGAGTAAGATCATGAGCTATTCTGCTATAAAAGCAACCACCCAGGCAATCCAGAGTGGTACCGAAAGTTTGCTAGGCAAAAAGAAGAAGGAAGATGTCGCTATGGTTGTCTCCGGATCACGTCACGACCAGAGAGGTTCATCTCATCAATACACCAATCCTCGACCCCGACCTCAAACCTACACCCAAGCTCCATATAATCTACCTCAACATTATTTTTCTCCACAAAACCCCCAATACTCAGCCATGCCATTCTAATACTTTGTTCACCATGCACAGTCATATGCTCAACCCCCTCCTTACCCGCATTGGCGTGCTCCAGCTCCACAGAATACCTATCCACCTCCACAACCTTACCAAAACCCTACTGGTTCAAACTTTCTACCAAAGCCGGAGTATAGAAGAGAGAGGCAGCAGCGAAAGCAAACTTTTACCCCGCTTGGAGAGTCTTATGCTAGTTTGTTTCAAAGGTTAAGGCAGTTGTACGTCTTGAGGCCGATTGAGTCAAAGATACCGAATCCCCCTCCAAAGAACCTCGACTATTCCCTAAGATGTGCCTATTGTTCTGATGCTCCAGGGAATGACATAAAAAAGTGCTGGCATTTGAAAACGGCAATCTAGGAGCTTATTGATACAACCCTAATTGTAGTCCAAAGCCTAGACGCGCCGAACATCAACCAAAACCCTTTGCCATCCCATGTAGAGACGCATATGATTGAAATATTTCACAAGGACGGGGAGCCCAAGAAGTCTTCTAAGTCCATCATGATGATTCGGGCCAGTGAAAGTAATTTGGTTAAAGCTCCCGACTCTACCAAAGCGAAGCCCTTGATAGTTGAAGGGGTGACAGAAAAGCCGAGCTTGAAACCACCAGTGTTGGTCGTGAAAGGGCTATCGAAAGATATTGGGGCAAGTCCGGGAAGTTCAAAAGTGGTAGTGCCAGGGATTCCAAATAAGCTTGTCATAGTTGTGAAGGGGGCTCCTACTACTCCTATCATTATTAAACCAGTAACCCAGCTGTTAGTGGTGGATGCCAAGATTGTTCCGTGGAATTATAAACAAGTGATAGTGACATACAAAGGAAAAGAGATAGAGGAAGAAGTTAATGAAACTGGAGGATTGACTCGTTCTGGGAGATGTTTCACCCCAGAAGAATTAGGGAAAGCCAAACCATTCAAGGATAGCCAAATTCCAGTAAAGAAATCGGTCACCGAGGAAGAGGCTGAGAAGTTCCTGAAAAAGATGAAAGTGCAAGATTATTCCATTGTGGAGCAGTTAAGGAAAACACCAGCTCAGATTTCTCTTTTGTCTTTGTTGATACATTCAGATGAACATCGCAGGGCTTGATGAAGATTTTGAATGAGGCACATGTTCCTGATAAGATCACAGTGAACCACTTGGAAAAGATAGCTGGCAAGATCTTCGAAGCAAATAGGATCACTTTCTCGGACGATGAACTTCCTATGGAGGGTACATAACACAACCGAGCTCTTTATCTCACGGTGAAGTGTGAAGATTCTGTTGTCTCAAAGGTTTTGGTTGATAATGGCTCTAGTGCGAATATTTGTCCCCTGTCTACTCTGCAAAAATTGAAGATTGGCACCGAAAGAATTCATTTGAACAGTGTGTGTGTTCAAGGCTTTGATGGGGGAGGTAAAGATTCTGTTGGAGATATAATGCTCGAATTGTCGATAGGGCCTGTTGAGTTTACTATGGAGTTCCAAGTGTTAGATATGGTTGTCTCCTACAATCTGTTGTTGGGCAGGCCCTGAATATATGCTGCTAAGGCAGTCCCGTCTTCTCTACACCAAATGGTGAAGCTTGAATGGGACAGGCAGGAGATAGTTGTGCACGGTGATGAGGACTTGTCAGCTTGTAATGATACAATTGTTCTGTTCATCGAAGCTGAAGATGATAAGGGACCTTGGGTCTATCAGACTTTCGAAACAGTTTCTGTTGAGAAAATTCCTGAAGTAAAATGCATTTCGGGTCCTAAGCTATCCTCCGCGTCCGTCATGGTTGCGAATGAAATGTTGAAGAATGGTTTTGTGCCGGGCAAGGGTCTGGGCTCATCTCTGCAGGGTATTGTGCATCTAATGCGCCCCAGTGGGAATCCTGGTATATTTGGTTTGGGATTCATGCCCACAGAGAAGGACGTGAAAAGGGTTAAAAATCTAAAACAGAAGGTATGGTCGCTCCCCAAGCCCATCCCACACATCTCTAAGTCTTTTTTCAAGACAGGGGACGAAAAACCTCCAACCTCCTCAATCCCAAAACCTGTGGTCGATGTTGATGAAGAGCTGATCAAGAGGTTCCAAAGTCTGTTCGAAGAAGTCAATATGGTAGAAGTTGGTGAAGGCTCTAGTAAAGCAGTTGTGCAGCTCGTTGGCCCAAACGTGAAGCTTAGAAATTGGAAAGCTACTCCTCTCCCCACCAGGAAGGAGTCTTGGTAGTTTGTTTTGTTTTCCTTTCTGTTATCTGGGTTATTCCAGGTAGGGGTGAGCATAAAATCCGAAAAACCGAATTCCGAACCGAACCGAATTAATTTAGTATTTCGGTTTTGGTTTTTTTGGTTTTTTCGGTATTTCGGTATTTCGGTATACCGAAATACCGAAATAGTTTAGTCCAAGCCCAACTTTATTTTTACTTTTTAGCCCAATAACCTTAAGCCCACACCCCAAAAATCCAAAACCCCTAATTCCCTAATCCCTTACCCTTATGCTTAGATGCTTAGAGGCAGACAAGAATTTCAAAAAACCCTCACGACACAACTTTGCTTGGTTGCTGCGGTGGTCGTATTCATGAGTTATGACTCACCACTACAACCTCGGCGACAACACCTTCATTCCGCTTCATAACTTCTACATTCTTCATTCAGTTATGTTTAATCAAATGAAGAAAATTTTACTAACCTAATTAACAATAATATGGTTACTCGCCACTTTAATTTTGGATCAATATCCGTTAGTGATATACAATCCTATTAAACAACTTGTTAATTCCATACCACCATATCACAAATCTTATTAAAATCACGGAGAAAAGAACAGAAGCCAACATTTTGATGTAATAATATGGATTAATTGGAAGGTGCATTAGGTCGTTAGAATTAGGAAAAGTAATAATATTATATAAAAATGATTAAAAATTTAGTTAGGAAGAAAATAAAGAATCAAAAAAGAACAAGAAATGATTAAGTATACCTACTGAATAAGTTGGAAAGAATATCAAATGGCTGATTGCGTTAGGCTTAAGACGTTGAAGGGTTTGTTGGATATCTTGAATCCTACACAGTGTGTGCATCTCTTGTTGCACTGTGTTTAAGCGACTGTCTCAAATGCACTGTGTTTAAGCAACTGTCTCAAATCCACTTATGGTTGCTATTGAAATTCTATTTTTGTTGCATTGTATTACAGTTCCACTTATATTTAGATTAAAACAATAGATTAAAACATGACAACTTGTTTATTTGTTAGGCAGAATGGCAGATTGTTTATTTAGTTAGGCAGAATGAGGACTGGCAGATTGTTTGGCAGACGTAGAATGGCAGATTGTTTACTCGTTACTCGTTAGTGGTTGTTCCTGCTTGCTTAATGCTTAGGCTCTTAGTGCTTAGTAGTACGTGGAACATGAATATGTATTAAACCGAAACCGTACCGAAACCATACCGAATCAAAATAAGAAATACCGAACCGTACCGAAATATTTTGGTACGGTATTTGGTATACACAATTGATAAATCGAATACCGAAATACCGAACCGAAATTCTTAAATACCGAACCGAAATACCGAATGCCCACCCCTAATTCCAGGGTTGTAATCCAGATTTTTAGTTTTTTCTTGTTTTGATGTTCAAACCCTGCTATCCTTTTATTTTCAATGAAATGCAATTTTCCGTTTTCTGCTATTCTTAATAGTGTTTTATTTTGTTCTTTTCTTTTTCTTTTGTACAGTTTTTTTTTATGCTGGTTGCAGTGACATGACATGCATGAAGAGTTTTCAGCCGAGTCTTAAAAGCCAATCTAATTCTGAAATAACAATCCAAGAAGTAGAATATGATGATGAAATAGAATATGATGAAGAAGCAACATTTGTGGAAATCAGTAAAGAGCTAAAACAATTTGAAGAAAAACCAAAGCCTAATTTGAGTGAGACTGAAGCAATCAATTTAGGGGACCGGGATGATGTTAGGGAAACCAAGATAAGTGTGCATTTAGAACCGCAAGTTAAGGAGGAAATAATCAAAATATTGTTTGAGTACAAAGATGTCTTTGCATAGTCATATGACGATATGCCAGGCCTAAGAACTGATCTGGTAGTTCATAAATTGCCAACTGATCCAGCATCCCCTCCTGTCAAGCAAAAGTTGCGAAAGTTCAAGATTGATATGAGTGTAAAGATCAAAGAAGAAATCACAAAGCAGCTTACTGCAAAGGTCATTCGAGTCACTCGATATCCCACTTGGTTAGCCAATGTTGTGCCAATACCAAAGAAGGATGGAAAGACCAGGGTCTGTGTTGATTACCGTGATCTTAACAAAGCAAGCCCAAAGGATGATTTTCCATTGCCGAACATTCACATTCTGATCGATAATTGTTCCAAGCACGAGATTTGGTCTTTTGTGGACTGTTACGCAGGATATCACCAGATCTTGATGGATGAGAAAGACGCAGAAAAGACCACATTCATCAGGCCATGGGGAACATACTGTTATCGGGTAATGCCATTTGGTTTGAAGAATGCTGGGGCAACTTACATGAGAGCGATGACCACCATATTTCATGACATGATACACAAGGAGATCGAGGTTTATGTAGATGATGTGATCATAAAGTCAAAGAAGCAGTCTAACCATGTTAAGGATTTGAGGAAGTTTTTCCAAATACTCCATAGGTATAACCTCAAGCTCAATCCAGCGAAATGTGCATTTGGTGTCCTGTTGGGGAAGCTGCTGGGATTCGTGGTTAGTAAACGCGGCATTGAGTTAGATCCGTCGAAGATCAAAGCCATTCAAGAGTTACCGCCGCCAAAGAACAAAACCGAGGTGATGAGTTTGCTTGGAAGGTTAAATTACATCAGCAGGTTCATTGCTTAGCTCACGACAACCTGTGAGCCCATCTTTAAGCTGCTGAAGAAGAATGATGCGGTCAAGTGGACTGACGAATGTCAAGAAGCATTTAATAAGATTAAGAGGTACATGTCGAACCCACCTATGTTGGTCCCACCAGAGCCTGGAAGACCTTTAATTCTCTATTTGACAGTCTTGGATAATTCTTTTGGCTGTGTATTGGGTCAACATGACATCACGGGAAAGAAGGAGCAAGCAATATATTATCTCAGTAAGAAGTTCACTCCCTATGAGGTTAAGTACACTCTGCTTGAGAGGACATGTTGCGCCCTGACTTGGGTTGCACAAAATTGAAGCATTATTTGTCGTCCTACACTACTTACCTCATTTCCCGCATGGATCCTCTAAAGTATATCTTTCAGAAGCCTATGCCCACGGGAAGGCTGGCGAAGTGACAGATTTTACTTACAGAGTTTGACATCATTTATGTGACTCACACCGCGATGAAGGCCAAAGCCTTGGCCGACCACTTGGCCGAGAATCCAGTGGATGATGAATATGAGCCACTGAAGACTTATTTTCTTGATGAAGAGGTCATGTGTGTTGACGAGGTTGGCCGTGATGAAAAGCCAGGTTGGAAACTCTTCTTTGATGGAGCTGCTAACATGAAGGGTGTCGGAATAGGGGCTGGACTTATATCTGAAATAGGGCAACACTACCCTGTAACAGCCCAGCTTCGATTTCATTGCACCAACAACATGGCTGAATACGAAGCATAAATTCTAGGTTTGAGGTTAGCTGTAGACATGGGAGTCCAAGAAATACTGGTTCTGGGAGATTCAGATTTGTTGGTTCATCAGATTCAAGGAGAATGGGAGACTCGAGATTTGAAGCTCGTACCGTACCGACAATGTTTGCATGATCTTTGTCAACGATTCAGGTCGGTTGAATTTAGACATATTCCCAGGATTCATAATGAGATTGCTGATGCCTTGGCTACTCTGGCGTCAATGTTACATCATCCAGACAAGGCTTATGTCGACCCCGTGCATATCCAAGTTCATGATCAACATGCTTATTGTAATGTGGTGGAATAGGAAATCGATGGCGAACCTTGGTTCCACGATGTCAAGGAATACATCAGGTCGGGGGTATATCTAGTACATACTACATGTACAAGAGGACTCCGGATTTAGGACTGCTGAGGTGCATAGACGCTAAAGAAGCTTCAACTATCATGGCCGAAGTGCATTTTAGAGTTTGTGGGCCGCACATGAACAGGTATGTCTTGGCAAAAAAGATACTTCGAGCAGGTTATTATTGGCTCACCATGGAACGTGACTGTATCAGTTTTGTTCGCAAGTGTCATCAATGCCAGGTACATGGTGATTTGATTCATTCTCCCCCATCTGAGTTACACACAATGTCTGCACCTTGGCCCTTTGTTGCTTGGGGCATGAATGTCATTGGACCAATTGAGCCGGCAGCGTCAAACGGGCATAGGTTTATTCTGGTGGCCATTGATTACTTTACCAAGTGGGTCGAAGCTGTAACTTTCAAGTCTGTGACCAAGAAGGCGGTGGTGGATTTTGTTCATTCAAATATCATTTGTCGGTTCGGAATTCCCAAGGTGATCATCACAGACAATGCTGCTAATCTCAACAGTCATTTGATGAAAGAGGTATGCCAACAGTTCAAGATCATGCATCGGAACTCCACTCCGTATCGCCCCAAGGCAAATGGAGCTGTTGAGGCTGCTAACAAGAACATAAAGAAGATACTTTGTAAGATGGTTCAAGGTTCTAAGCAGTGGCATGAAAGGTTGCCTTTTGCCTTACTGGGTTATCGCACTACTGTTCGCACTTCAGTAAGTGCAACTCCTTATTTGCTGGTATATAGAACTGAGGCAGTTATACTTGCAGAAGTTGAGATTCCATCCCTTCGGATCAATACAGAAGCTGAAATTGATGATGATGAGTGGGTCAAAACCCGGCTAGAGCAGTTGAGTTTGGTTGATGAGAAAGGTTGGCTGCAGTATGTCATGGTCAATTGTATCAGAAGAGAATGACAAGAGCATACAACAAAAAGGTGCGTCCTCGGAAATTCGAAGTGGGCCAGATGGTATTGAAACGCATCCTTCCTTATCAGGCTGAAGCTAAAGGCAAGTTCGCCCCAAACTGGCAGGGGCCATTTATAGTGACAAGAGTGTTACCTAATGGTGCTTTGTATTTTACAGACATAGAAGGCAAATGTATAGATATGGCTATTAATTCTGATGCGGTTAAGAGGTACTATGTATGATTTCTTTTCTTACCGTCAGTTGTATTTTGTACTTGGCATGTTCAAAGTTGAAATGACGAAGGCATTTTGTTCTACTACCCAAACACTTTTATCCTTTGTTATCCCTTTTGAGCCTTATTTATTTTCTTTCATACCCCTCTTTTGGAATCAGTAGTAGAAGTAGAGAATGAAAAAATGATGATGAATGTGAAAATAAGAAAAATGAAAAAAATGGAAAAAGAAAAAAAGAGGAAGAAAAGAAGGAAAAGAAAAAAAAAGAAGAAGGAAGAAAAAGAAAAAATTTAAAATTCCCCAGACCCAAAGAAACTGGGCAAAAGTTTTGGTTTTGAAAAAATCTTATTCCAAAAGTTGTAATTTTAACCCCTTTTCATTTTAAGTTAGTTTGAGCCTTCATGTCACCCTTTCTTTCTAACCCTGTCCAAAAGCCTACATTACGATCCAAAGAAAGACCTTCCGATCAATCTTTGAGGATACCAGGTCAAGCGAGATAGAGGTATGATTTACATCATGGTTAATACTTTGTTCATGGGCGCAGGAGAGAAAATCTAAAATGAGAGAGTCTTATTGGTGAAAACCCCCACGGGCACCATAAAGGCGATGGTGAGCTGAGAGAAAATTTAAAATGAGAGAGTCTTATTGGTGAAAACCCTCGCGGACACCGTAAGGCGATGGTGAGTTGAGGGATGAACAAATGAGAGAGGCTTGTTGGTGAAAACCATTTAGGGCACTACAAGTCGAATGAGGCTCATGACTTTACAGAGCAATTGGATCAGTGAAAACACGGTTTTTGAAGTATGAAGACATGACATAAACTAAAAATATGATTGCTTGGGTGGATTAGGCTAATCAGTCCAAAATGCATGTCATGATCATTGGAGCTGGCTGCTTCCCTCAGATAAATCTTCTTTTTCTCATTCTTCTTCATATAGTCATCTGTGTTCAAAATTTTCCTTTGTTCCTTTTGTAAAAAATCATTTCACTTTGAGTCAATCTTTATGAGTCTCTTTCGAGTTAGCCCTTGTTGAACAAGCAGGAAAGGATTTAAAAGCTTACTACCAGCCTCTAAATTGCACAAAGCGCAGTCCGGCCAGGCACATCACAATTGACTTGATTTAGAGTAAGCAGTATGGTGATAACTGAGGTTCAGCCAATTAAGTAATTCTTGATTTTTGAGAAAATACAAGGATTCATCAACTTTCAAATGAAAACACAATGTAGCAAGTGAGTGTGAGAGACTCAGGTCATACAGAGATTTTGTGGTCCAGTTCCAATCAAAAGGTCAAACAACTCCTTGCTAGCCCGAAGCAGCTAATCAGAATGAAGCATGGCAGTGGCGGAAGCAGACGCTCAGCAATGATGCCACAAACTAACCACCATGTTTTCAAACTAATAAGATTTTTCTGAAACAGGGGCAAGAAATATTTTTAATCCATAGGGACCTCCCATGGAAAAGCATGGTTCAGAGAGCAAGAAATTCTGTTCAGAATCCTCCAAGATGAGAGCATGGCTCAGGTAAGTTCATTAAAAGTTCTCAAGACCCTCCTGGATAATGGGATTTAGTTTTTAAATTTTTAGGACCCTCCTGGATAATGGAAGTTAATTTTAAGAGCTCTCAGGACCCTCTTGGATAATGGAATTTAATTTTAAAAGTTTTCAGGACCCTCCTAGATAATGGAATTTAGTTTTTAAATTTTCAAGACCCTCCCGGATAATGGAATTTAATTTTAAAAGTTCTCAGGACCCTCCTGGATAATGGGATTTAATTTAAAATTTTCAGGACCCTCCAGGATAATGAGATTTAATTTTAAAAGTTCTCAGGACCCTTCTGAATAATGAGATTTAATTTTAAAATATTTCAGGACCCTCCTGGATAATGAGATTTAATTTTAAAAGCTCTCAGGACCCTCCTGGATAATGTGATTTAATTTTAAAAGTTTTCAGGACCCTCATGGATAATGGTATTTAGTTTTTAAAATTTTCAGGACCCTCCTGAATAATGGGATTTACTTTTGAAATTTTCAGGACCCTCTTGGATAATGGGAGTTAATTTTAAGAGCGACCCTCCTGGATAATGAGATTTAATTTTAAAAGTTTTCAGGACTCTCCTGGATAATGGGATTTAGTTTTTAAATTTTCAGGACCCTCCTAGATAATGGAATTTAATTTTAAAAGTTCTCAGGTCCCACCTGGATAATGATATTTAATTTAAAATTTGCAGGACCCTCCTGGATAATAGGATTTAATTTAAAATTTTCAGGACCCTCCTAGATAATGAGATTTAATTTTAAAAGTTATCAGGACCCTCCTGGATAATAAGATTTAATTTTAAAAGATTTTAGGACCCTCATGGATAATGAGATTTAATTTTAAAAGCTTTCAGGACCCTCCTGGATAATAGGATTTAATTTTAAAAGTTTTCAGGACCCTCCTGGATAATGAGATTTAGTTTTTAAATTTTCAGGACCTTCCTGGATAATGGGAGTTAATTTTAAAAGTTCTCAGGACCCTCCTGGATAATGAGATTTAATTTTAAAAAGTTTTCAGGACCCTCCCGGATAATGGGATTTAGTTTTTAAATTTTCAGGACTCTCCTGGATAATGGGATTTAGTTTTTAAATTTTCAGGACCCTCCTGGATAATGGGAGTTAATTTTAAGAGTTCTCAAGACCCTCCTGGATAATGTGATTTAATTTTTAAAAGTTTTCAGGACCCTGGTGGATAATGGGATTTGGTTTTTAAATTTTCAGGACCCTCATGGATAATGAGAGTTAATTTTAAGAGTTTTCAGGACCCTCTTGGATAATGAGATTTAATTTTAAAAGTTTTCAGGACCTTCCTAGATAATGAGATTTAGTTTTTAAATTTTCAGGACCCTCTTGGATAATGGAATTTAATTTAAAAGTTTTCAGGACCCTCCTGGATAATGGGATTTAGTTTTTAAATTTTCAGGACCCTCCTGGATAATGAGATTTGATTTAAAGTTTTCAGGACTCTCCTGGATAATGGGATTTAATTTTAAGTTTTAGCGTAAGTTCTCCCTTTAGAAAATATAATTTAGCCTTAAAGTTATCACTCTTAAGATGAGATTTAATTTGATGTTTTCAGGCCCCTCCTGGATAATGGGATTTAGCTTTTAAATTCTTAGAGCTCTGTAGGTAACATGATCCGATTAACACTCACAAATATGCTCAGATCCCAAATTGGGGCAAAAAAAATTCTTTTGTTTTGACTGTTTTGTAGCAATCAGGAGCCCACCTGGATAACGAAGGAATACAATTCAAGTCTTGGAAATCAGGCACCCACCTGGAGAACGAGGGAACTCATTTTATACCAAAGTCAAGCTATTGGCAGGCGCCCGCCTGGAGAACGAGGGAATTCATTTCAGAGTTACTTCAATTCGCAAATTCAAGAAGTATCAGGAGCCCGCCTGAAGAACATGGTCCATTTTTCAGTTGCATATTGAAGATCAAGTAGAGATTCACGGAAGGTTCAAGACAAGAAGTAGATAGGATCTTGTATTTTCCTTTTACTTTTGCTCTAATTTTTCCTTTTATTTTTTATGTAATGGCAGGAACCGTGGACCGGAACCTCGACGGCACTTCACTCGACTCTCCACCTCGGTACTCCATCATCCTTCTCACTTGTGAACTACATGTGGCATGATTCCTTTATAACCAAGGATATGCAGGCAGCTCAGATACTAGGGCTCGGTCACATTCTCTTTTGTTTTAATTTTTGTCTCTCTAAATAAGGGTCGGGTCAAAAACATGTCTTGTTATTCTTTGTCTGAAAACACTTTGTGTTTCCCGTCAAAGAGGGGCAGCTGTAGACATGTAATTTTTGACCCACGCATTAGAATCACCTCTAATAGTCCTAGTATATTTAGAATATTTATTTGGGTTTGTTTCTATAGGATTTTACTTTATTACTAATTTTAATTCTATTTTTAAGGCACAAAAAAAAAAAGAAAAAAACTATATATATATATAGTTTCATATTTTACCTTATTTCTATTTAGTTTAGGTTATTAATATTTTGTAGCCATATCTTTTGTTTTTACCATGATTTTTTACTTTTATTTTTGAATATAATAATTTATATAAAAATGATATATAAAAAAATATATAGTTTCATAGTATGACATATTTTACTTTAATTAATCATAATTAATTTTAAATCATTTTAAAAGAAAGGATCAAGTTTTGTCTATTTATTGTTTAAAAGAGTTAAAAGTCCCAAATATTTTGGCCCAATTTCGAGCAAAAAGAAGCCCAAAATCGGATAACCCTGACCCACGCCCCAAGCCCAAACCAGATTAACCCATCTACCTGCCCCATTTTCCCAACTAAATCCTAGCCATTCACCCCTTTTAATCCAACATCCCATATTATTTCCCCATACCATATAAAACCCTAATAATTCCTAACCCTAAACCTAAACACTAACAAAATGACGCCCCACCCCAACGCCTCTGCCCGCGTCCCTCACCACTCTCAAACTTGTCGGAACTGGTCCAAACCCGGCGAGTTCACTCGTCCTAGTCCCATGGTCCCCCCCTCCTCTCCTCTCCTTATTTCACGTCACTTAAATCGTACCAAATCTCATCATTTCAATCTGATTCACGCGGATTTCCTCTTCTATTTCTTTTGTTTAAACAAAAAATTCAAGTCCTTGAAATAAATGTTGGAAAATGGGAGCCATTGGATTAAAATTTGATCCAAGACTTCCATTTTCTGATTTTTGTTAAAAACGGGATTTTCGAATTTTGTTAAGGTCCCCACACGAGATTTCTTGGAGAAGAGGAGAAGAAGATTCGAGAGGGGATATATATTTGGGGTTTTCGGACAGAGTCGAGGGGTTGGAAGGGTTTTTTTTCCTTTCATCATTCTATTTTTCAGATTTTTCGTGGGTTTTGTTTTTTAAAAAAAAAAACAAATTCTGGTTGCTTATTCTAATTTCGGACTTCTGTTTCTGCTTTCTAACATTTTGGTTGTGATTCTTAAACATGGAGTTAAACTGAAACGTTAAGGAGTCAAGGTTCGCCTGCCGGTTCAGAGTTTGTTGTTCCAATTGGGTGTTCGCTAACCCAGTCGCTGTTACTTTGTTCTATTTCCTGTTCGAGTTCGGTTGTCGAAGTTCTAACTGTCACACCTCCTTTTTCCGCGCCCGGGGGGCGCAGGGAGAGTTTTTCCAATTAAAGGACAATCGAAACGGGATTGGTTTATTTATTTCAGAGTCGCCACTTGGGAGATTTAGGGTGTCCCAAGTCACCACTTTTAATCCCGAATCGAGGAAAATAATGACTCTATATTACAGTCTGCGTACCAGAAATCCGGATAAGGAATTCTGTTAACCCGGGAGAAGGTGTTAGGCATTCCCGAGTTCCGTGGTTCTAGCACGGTCGCTCAACTGTTATATTCGGCTTATTTATCTGATTTTTAATACAATTATGAACCATGTGCAAATTTTATCTTTTAACCGCTTTATTAATTATTATTATTAAGAAATGTGAACATCGCTTAAAACATATCTTTGGACTGTGTCACATGAAATGCACCCACAATCCGAAACATATTTTATTTGATGTTTTAGAATTTGGATTTGGGTCGCATGAAATGCACACCCGAGTTTAAGAAAATTAAATTATTAAAGACGCGCCTAAAGCAACTAGCGCATTATTATTTTTTGCGGAGGCCGTGAAATTCGCTAAACAACCCTCCTGAATTCTAAGTAATTTAAACAAGTTTTTACTGAGGGCCCCACAATTTGTGTTTTTATTTGGCGAGGCTCATCTCATTCTTATTTTTTTTAAAAGAATTTGCAACGTCATGAAAATTCATCTCGGGCCACGCCACAATCAATGCGCCCGTGACTAAAGACATATTTCGTCTCCGTTGAGATTTGGATTTGGGTCACATAAATGTGCACCCGAGTTTAGGGAGATAACATTATTAAAGGCGCGCCTAAAGCAACTAGCGCATTATTATTTTTGGGGTAGGGCCGTGAAACTTGCTAAACGGCCCGTCCCGGAATCTAAGTATTTAATATATACGTTTAGAGGGCCCCGCGGCTTGTGCATTTTTTTTTTCTTTTATTTTTTCTTTGCGAGGCTCGTCTCATTTTCACTTTTTAAGGGCAAACTTAAAACAACTACAATTTCCTACTAGTGAAGCCATCCGAGATTAAACAAAAAAACGATTCTAACCGGTAATAATATCCATAAAAAAAATAAAAAATAGAATAACCTCGTTCATATGCTCACATTAACTTTGAGCATGCAGTAACTAAACATAAAATACCATTTTTAACACAACAACAAAATTGCATTGTTGACATTCATACATATCGAATATTTTCATTTATTGCCTTGAACCATAATATGCAAAATGAATGAAATGAAACAAAGGATGAAGAACACCAACCTTCGAACCTCGACAATCCTAGAACGACAAACAGTGCTTCTTACGGAACTCGAACAGGACCTCTCTGAACGAAGAACAACGACGGAACCTCGGACAGCACCTCGACGTACCGGACCTCGACGGAAAACAGAAAACTCGGCAAGGCGGGGTCGCAGCGACCCACAACTGCTCGCGAAACGCAGTTACGACTGCTTGGAGGTTGATGACCTTGGACTGGAAATGGCGGACTGAAAATGGCGGACTTGACGACGGGGAAAACTGTTGGTCGTGGTGTTGGGTTGTGGTGAGGAGCTGGTGGGTCGACGGACTGGAGCTGGTACGTGGGGGGTTTACCGGTGGTTTTGGACGATGGTTTTAGGTTTTCTGCTTCTTCTTCTTTAGGAAGAAGAAGCTCGAACAATGGAGGGGTTTGCTGGCGGGTGGTCGATGGGGTGGAGATGGAGTTTGGGCAGGAGGTGAGGAGCTGGGGGGGAGCTGTTTGGGGTGGTGTTCGGACAGTGGAGGGGGGCTGTTCGGACGTGAGGGAGGAGGTGGTTTCGCTGGTGGGCTTTCGACGCTGGGGGGGGGGGGCTGAGATCGTTTTGCAGTAGGGTTTTCTTTTCTTCTTCTTGTTGAAGAAGAAGATTGAACAGTAGTCCTCAAAATCTTCCAAAATCCTGTCCCATTCGTTTTCTTTTGTTTCCTCCCCCCAGGTTTCCTTTCCTTCTTCTTTATGAAGAAGAAAGAGCAACAGTACCCTTTTTTCAATTTTTTAAAAAGTCCCCTCATCCCTCAAAGTCTGTCCGCGTTTTGTAATGTTTTGCCCGTGAAAATGAGCCCCACGCGTGGTGGGGTTCGAGGCATATGTCCCCCACGCGTGGTGGGGTTCCCCACGTGTCCTGGACACGGTTTATTATGGGCTCGGTCCGAAAATTAGGCCTAAAACCGGGTAGTTTGAACCCGAATATTATTCTTTTGCCCGGACCCGAGAAATAGAAACACGTTGCTTAACTAGTCCTATGTAAGCAAAATAACTACCAAAAATAAGACTAGTATTTAAACAAAACTATATCTTTTTTAAATATTTTTTCAAGGTTTAAAATAGCTACAAAATATTAATAAAACTATTTTTTTTTGTAATTTTCGTTTTAAATATTAAGATAAAATATGAGGTAATATTTTTGTATTTTTTCAAAGTTAAAAATGCCTATAAAACTTTAATAGAATTATTATTTTTGTATTTTTTCGAAATTATATAAGGTACAAAAATAAAGTGCAATTTTTGTATTTTTCAAGTTTATGGGAAATACATAAACTAAAATTTATATATATATTTTTTTGAAATTTTCTTTTTGCAACGAAATAAAGTAAAAAATAGTTAAAATAGCTATACTAGTCCTAAATTAGATATTTAAGCTTAAGAACGCAAAAATTCCCGGGGAGGGTCAAAAATCACGTGCTTACACTAACGACATTGTAATCGTTGGAGAATTGAATATATTGAAAAGCTACAGTTCCAGGTTCAATCTCTTTCTCTTCCATGTATCTGTTTTTGGTCCGTAGTTAGTTCTTGGTTGAGTTTGTGCTTACGAGGGATTTTAGAAATGGCGTGTTGTTATTTGCCATCTTGTCGTCACTGTTTTGGATATATTTGGAATTAGTCGGAGTCCGATTAGCTAGACTGAAGCTTAATTGGAAATTGTCCAGAAGCGTTTGGCTCGTTGTGTTTCAATATGTTGTTCCAATCTGTTCTTCTTGCTGGTTTTTTTGTTTTGAATTGACTGCCTGCATTAGGTTTCATTATCGAGTGATTAGCATAATAACATGAGTACCTGGCATGCATCTAACTGAATTCTGAATGATAGAGATACCATGAGCTATAATGTCGCCATGTTAATCTAGAAATTGGAGTGACTTTGTTGTGTTTCGTTTGCTTCCAATCCGTTGAAACTTTTGTCAATTTCTTCTTGTTGGATTTGCTCTTGTCTTTGGCTAAAAATACAATTCCGTTTGTAGATCCATTCGCGAATTAAAAATGCTTGTCCTTGAACTCGTTTATTTATTGAATCCATGAATCAATTGGTCTTCTGGGATAAGCTGAAGCTTAGTGACATCTATTTCCTTGCAAATTCGTCCAAGCTTTTCTTCTTTGTTTGAAGTGCAAATTGAATTTGTATTCCTTGGGGCGTCAAGAGATTGATCTATGTTATGCATCTTTCTAATTTTCAAGATGATAGTGATATGCTTGAAAAGAAATTGATCCCTAGTTTAAACTTAGTGATTGATTGTTAGATTTTGTTGTTCATGTTACAGATTCCTTTATTGATTAAATATGAAGATGAGCTCTTTGAAGTTTGCTGAAAGTTAATTAACTGGAAAGCATGGAATTGTGAAGGTCACGTAATTGATAAGGACATATATAACATGGCTATAGGTAAAGGAAAATTTAGTGTGCAGGGTACATATGTTTTTTTTACTTTGGTTGGGATTGATCTTCCTGTGTTATAACATAAAGAATTTTATTGTATTGAGTGAGAATAGCGAGTGGGTGAGGCGGTTTAGCTAGATTTAGATGGCCCTCATCATATTTTGATTCACCATGCTTTATTTCACTGTCAGTCCGTATGC
Organism: Nicotiana tabacum; assembly: GCF_000715075.1. Classification (NCBI taxonomy): domain Eukaryota; kingdom Viridiplantae; phylum Streptophyta; class Magnoliopsida; order Solanales; family Solanaceae; genus Nicotiana; species Nicotiana tabacum. The sequence continues at coordinate 136,646,405 of NC_134086.1, forward strand.
TCTTTTCCTATGTGATTAGGAGTTTATTCTCCCTTGCTTGTTTGGCATTTCGTATGATATTGGGCTCTGGGGCGGAGGAAGGCCAAAGCCATTAGTGATTAAACTATATGCATGATTTAGGATTGGGCTTGGTCTAAATATATGAAAATGATAAGTTAAAAGAACATGACCCCGAGTTGAATTTCTTTTTAGTTTTTCTCGTATTTACTTATTCTCGCTTTATTATTATTCGCTAGGAGCTTGCTTAAGCCGACCACACTTGGGTAGACAATCCTTAGGATTTTCATTAGTTTCGAAGTAAGAGGTCGTTCCCTTAGTTAAATTTATCCGGGGAATGCCCCGAAGGATTTGTATATATATATTATTCCGGGGAATGCCCCGTCGTACATGTAAGTGTAGGCCAAAAGTAGAAACTTGTAGTATTTTTATTTTATTTTTATTTTTATTTTTCTTTATTTAGGTGGGGACGACCCCGAGCCTCTTGTGTGTCTATTTTCCTTTTCCTATGTTTTCTTCCTCAATTGAATATTTTAAAAGCCGACTAGATTAAGTCTGCAACCGTACTAGTTACGGGACTTGGGGAGTGTCTAACACCTTCTCCCCGAGTCAAATGAATCCCCTTTCCCAAATCTCTGGTGCAGACTTGGTTTTAGAGTCTGAAATGTTTTAAAAGGAAAAATCATTTTTAAAAAAAACGGTGACCTGACACACCGAAATCAAAGTCAGGTGGCGACTCTGAGTTATTTCCTTTTGAACAATCTTTTGTCACTTTCAAAATTGAAAAACCCTTTCGAGCTTTGCGAAATCCTTTTATTATTTTTAAGAGGGTTAGTGAGTTTGTTAAAAAAAAAAGGGTGTGACAGCTGTTAATTGCCTGTAGAAGACTGAATGATCCATTTGCTCTTTTTCAACCCAAATTCTTGAACTACCTCACTAAATTTTTCAAATCAAGCCCGGGGACTCTGCTTCAAGCCATACAAGGACTTCTTCAAATGACAGACCTTCCCGTAGAATATTCTATTAGCAGTAGAATATGTGGATTTGCAAGTACGTGTACCTTTGCGTAAAGCAATGAGAAGGTCAAGGTCTTCTGGAGGATCAGGCAGAAGAGGATCAGATGACGAAGGAACTGATGCAGGACCTGTATCATTTGTCTCTCGCCTCTGCGAGTAAACTTGAACAATTGATGGTCTTGCTAATACAGTTGGAGCAGGTGCTGAAGGCACAATAGTTGATTGATGCTCGATAGAACAGCTAGGAGATGGAGACATATCATCTGATTGTTCTGTCAAAGTACGGGTAACCTGATCTACTAACCACTCATCTTCCTCCCCCTAACTTATATAGATGGGAGGTGCATAAAAAATGGTATAGTCTCTAAAAACACTATATCAGTTGAGAGCAGATATTTGCCAACTTCAGTAGAATAACACTGATACCCCTTTTGAAGGTGAGAATAACCAAGAAAAACAACTTCAATACCTTGGTATCCACCTTGGTAACAGATGGTCGAACGTCTCGAACATAAGATGTGCCTCCAAACACCTTAGGTTCCACGAAAAATAATAACTTGTTTGGAAAAAGAAGATTGTAAGGCATATTGCTATCAAGCACAGTAGATGGCATGGGATTAATCAAAAAGCAAGCCGTGGACATCGCATCAGCCCAGAACTATTTAGGAACCTTCATTTGGAACAAAAGTGCCTGAGCTGTCTCAAGTAGATGTCTATTCTTCCTCTCAGCAACTCCATTTTCAAAGGGTGTATCAACACATGAAGACTGATGTAGTACACCATGTTGTCTCATGTAGGACTGAAATAACTCTGACATGTATTTTTTAGCGTTATCACTCCTTAGAATACATACTGAAGCACTGAATTGAGCCTTAACTTCAGCACAGAAGGCATAAAAATGAGTAAACACTTCAAAATGACTCTTCATAAAGTAATCCAAGTCATCCGGGAAAAATCATCTACAAAAGTGACAGAATACTTATGCCCAGTTTTAGAAACAACAGGACATGGTCCCCAAACATCAGAATGAACTAACTCAAAAGCTCACTCATCTTGCTTATTGGACCTAACGAGATGCAATGATGTTTTGCAAATTGACATGACTCACAATCCAATGAAGAAATATTCTGAAACTGAGGACAGGGCTTCTTCAACAAAGGTAGAGAGGGATGACTCAATCGACAATGTGCTTCAAAAGGAGACACGATACTGGAGCATGCAATAGATTGTGACTCTCATTCATCAAGGATATAGAGATCACCAGATAAATATTCTTTACCAATAATCTGTTTCGTCATAAGATTTAGAAATAAACAATGATTAGGAAAGAACGCTACACAACAATTAAGGTCTCTAGTGATTAACAGAAATCAAATTAAAGCCCAAGTTTGGTAGACTTAATACAGATGGCAGGGTAATACAAGAAATTTGTTTAACAGTCTTAGATCTAGCATTGTTGCAAGTTGTTCCATCAGCTACACTAACTGAAGAGGGTGCTTTATGTGGTCGAAAGCTAGAAAAAACATTCGGATTACCTGTCATGTAATTTGTGGCACCAGAATCAATCACCCATTTATTTGAAGAGGTGATAGGACATGTCTTATCTAACCCAACAAAAGTAGTAACTGAAGAAGATTCCTTCATTGATTTATGATATTGAAGGAACTCTAGAAACTCATATGAGACCAAGATTGCTGGACTAGGAGTTGTAGCAAGCACTATTTCCTCCTTGCTTACTATTTATAGTCATTCTAATAAAACTCACGAAATATATTCAAGAAAAGATTAACTAAGTTCCAAGCAGATAGCTAATAAAGATATACTCCACCAGAAATATGATCAAACCAAAGAACCAATGATGCACCAACAAATCACACAAACCAGTAATATACTCCACAAGAAAATATAACCAAGAATAATAAAGTATATTCCACCACTAAAAGAACTCAGAAATACCAAATTATCTTCACACTCCAAATAGGTAGGTAGCTACGAAGGACCAAATCAAGATGGAAGAAACAAAGTTTAGATAGAAATCAGTAACTTGAAACTTTCGGATGAGATTGTTAATGAGCAGCACTTCTGGGAGCAAGAAAGCCTTCTCAAATCGTGGTCAGTTCAAGTAGAAATCACTAGAGACACGCTGAAAATAACAACATGACCTAGGAACAGTGAACCAAGTCTCCAATCGATCTCTCACGTGTCGTCGGGGCAGATTATGTCAGAATTCCTCTACCGGTGCGTGGGCTTCACAAATAATGAATTCGGCCACCAGATTCTGGAAACATGTATATCAAAAGGATTGATGGTGAGAGTTACTTCGCCAGAACAAAGGACTCTCCTAAAACCAATCAAGTTCCAGTGAGACCGTTTATTTCTCGGCCAGATTTCAAACTCAACACCGGCTCTGATACCATGTGAAACAAGGTATGAAAGAATCAAAGTTCGTGTCTTATTCCATGAAGTGATACATATATATACATGTACATAAGATCCTAACTATGGAAAGAAGTAAAAGGAAAATCCAAAAAATCTGTTATCAAATCTCAATACTTATTCTATCTATGTATAACACAAGTAATCTGTCTACATTCATTCTTTAACAAGGTCGCACAGAAATAACTTGATCGTTGCTCCAAGGCTCCCCCTCCCATGATGGGAAAAAACAAGATAGAAACAGGACAAAGTAAACCAGTTGTTTCCTTGCAAGCTCATTGTATATTCATTGAACTGTAACTTGCAGAAGGCACTCTTCAAAAGTTTTGTTTTTGGTCAGGAAAAATATCACTGTTTTGAAATACAGTTCATGGGCAGTAGAGGTGCCAAAGCTTCAATGCTAAGTTGGTGTGCCCATAGGAGAAGGGCCATCAGTGACAAGAATAGCTTATTGTTCAAAAAAACAGTTCTGAAACTTTCAAGTTTCCCATTCCCCTGGCAAAAGTCGATATATTTAAAAAAAACAAGATGCTTTTTCAAAGAACAACATCATTGTCCATTTAATATCCTCCCTACATGTTTCAGTAACCATCTGTAGATACAACTCATTCACCAGACTTACAGCAACGGGCCAACTTATATTAATAACTGCGGTTGCAAACATACAACATTCAAAAGTGTATTCAGTCCCAATGCTAGCAATTCTCTTAAATATAGTGGCCTAACCGAAGATTTGTTCTAACGACACTACCCGTGAATTCGGGCGAAAAACACCTTTCACTGAGGTAAAGCAGAGGATAAAGAATTTCAGTCATGTTTACATATCATCTTGTTAATTTTGCTTAAAAGGATATATATTACTATATAATAAGAGTTTTTAGAGAAGCATAAGGACTATACTACTATATTAAGTCCCTTCATATAGTCTTGAGTGTATAAACCCATAACAAAAGAAGGAGAGGCATCATAATACACAACTTCTTCTAGAAACTCCAAATTCATGTGTGCTAGTGCACTACCCTCCCTATAAGTGTGTTTAATCTCAATCATTAAGCAAGAAAATGATGAGAACAATAGGACATCAGTGTGTTAATGGATACCTTTCAAGTTCTCAGACTTCAGAGAGTTGTCGCGACCTCAGATGTCCTGGATTTGTCTCTAGTTCCAGGGGGAACAATAGACAAAATTTCTTCTACAGGTTGAGAATTTAAAGTCCTGTTTTCTTCCTTAACTTTCCCAGGGTACCAAATATCATCTGGATTGAGGGGTAAAGAAGCAGGATCAAGTTCAAATGATCCCCCAGGTACACCCTCTCGTTCAGTTCCAATCATTTTGAAAGAGGGGATTCGGTGAGAAAACCAGTAAAGTTCATTTGGCTTTACATAGAATGTACCAGCTACAGTGATCCTTGTTTGCTGGAAAAGGCTAACAAATCCATTCACCTTATCTAAGTAACTAACTTTGACACCGGCATCCCCAACATAATCATAAAGAATCTCCACAACTTCATACGTGTAGTTCCTATGATCATCCGAATCGGCAGTCCAACTAATGTCCCAATCTTTGAAAAGGGCCCATGTTTCCCTTTCCTGGGATATACGATAAGCATACCTCTCTCGCTTTTATCACACCGCACTTAATGAAAAAATATAAGTCGAGTAGAAGTATATTCAGAATTCCCATGTCTAAAATTCCCCCACCCAACAAGCAAGTCTGCCCTAATCCATGCACTCTCCCTTTCATCTTCTGGATGAGGCTCGAACCATGAGAACTTTATCTTGATTCAGGACTGGATACCTTCCTAACGAGGGCATATAATCTTGGCATACCATCATCCATGTCATAGCAAGTCCAGATTTGGCCGGCCACAAAGCAATTTTCAGCTCTATGCTTGTCAAAATCATTGAATTCAGAATCAGGACAATCAAACACATCCGAAGGGTCACTATCAGGAATTGTATATGATACTGAATCAACTTTCTCCGCACGACCTGATTGCGGTCTAGAAGCCTGTTTGTTAACTGTCCCAATCTTGGAATTGTTGTTCTGCACATCACCTTCAGGGAGGCACACTCCATTTTGATTTAATCAAGAATTACTGCACGAGCCAGTTACACCAGCATGTTTTGGACCATTACCACCAACAGATTCTTTCTTCTGAGGTTGTGTCTCCAGCTAATCGGAATCGTGCCTTCTTCAGCGGGCTTGCTAAATCATTCAAATCATCACCTGCAAGAGATGTATCTGGTTTTGAATCAGAATCAACAATAATTTCAACTTTTTTCACACCACCTGATGGCAGTCTAGAATAAGGCTCCTTTTTCAAACTTGACGCATAAACATGAGCAAAACCATTATTAAATTGTAACAGAGTATTGACATCTTCTTGGTCTCTCAGCTGTATCAATTGGGAGCTGTCAAACTTGACAGTGCACTGAAGATTGAAGATGAAAACACAACCAAAATTTGTTATTGAGAGAGAATTGAAAATGTGGAATTTTGCCAAGGTGGAGATTTGTTGAAGTTTGGCAAAATGCCAAAGTCCCACATTGGTTGGGAGTTAAGTTTGGGGGGGATTTTTCCCCTATAAAAGAAGGCCTAATGTTTAGGATTGAAACACACCTCTCATTTGCCTTCTCATCTGTTTAAGACATTTGTATCTTCTCTCTTTAGTATTATTTCACTTGTATTTTTGGAGTGAAATAAAATATTGGTTGTGTCCGAGGAGTAGGCAAAATTAGCCGAACCTCGTAAATTGTGGTGTTCCCTTTATTGTTGCTTTATTGTCTTATTTATTATTTGGTGGCTGTCATAATTTTGGTATAGTAGTTGTGACTTATTCACACTATATACATTTGGCTTCCGCAACAATTGGTATCAGAGCCAAGGTACTGTCTAAGTATGCTCTGTGGTTGCAGCATAGTCTGATCTTCCACATCAGAAAAGATTTATCTTGGTAACTGAGTCAAGGTTCTGTCTGAGTATGCTATGTAGTTGCAGCTTAGTCTGATCTTCTACATCAGAAAGGAAATAATCTTGATTTGTGTCGTCAGCTATTAAATAATATTTGTGTCAAATATGGGGGACAATAAACAAGAATAATCTACATCAAGTGTCAACAATACGCCATCATTGGCATCTTCGCTTATGACAAGAATTGTGTCAAATGCGAAATTTGCGGTAGAAATTTTTGACGGGTCCGGACATTTTGGGATGTGGCAAGGCGAGGTTCTAGATGTCCTTTTTCAACAAGGGCTAGATCTGGCCATTGAAGAAAAGAAACCAGATGTTATTGGAGAAGAAGATTGGAGAATTATCAACCGTGTTGCTTGCGGTACCATTCGATCCTACCTTGCTAGAGAGCAGAAATATCCATACACAAAGGAAACTTCTGCAAGTAAATTATGGAAAGCACTGGAGGATAAATTTTTGAAGAAAAACAGTCAAAATAAATTGTACATGAAGAAGAGACTGTTTCACTTCACCTATGTTCCTGGTACCACGATGAATGAACATATCACCAGTTTCAATAAGTTGGTCACAGATTTGCAAAATATGGATACAACTTATGATGATGGTGACTTGGCCTTAATGTTGTTGGCGTCACTTCCTGATGAGTACGAGCACCTTGAAACTACTCTACTCCATGGAAATGACGAAATTTCTCTCAGAGAAGTTTGTTCAGCTTTGTACAGCTATGAACAAAGAAAGCGAGAAAAACAGAAGGGCGGAGAAGGAGAAGCACTGTTTGTGAGGGGTCGTCCTCAAAATCAAACGAGGACAAAGAAGGGAAGATCCAAGTCAAGATCCAGACCCAGCAAAGATGAATGTGCCTTTTGTCGAGAAAAAGGGCACTGGAAGAAAGACTGTCCGAAGTTGAAGAATAAGGCCAAACATAACAATGGAAAGGCTATTATGGATTCAAATGTAGCTGATTGTGATGATTCAGACTTCTCATTAGTTACAACAGAGTCATCAACATCATCAGACATATGGTTGATGGACTCGGCTTGTAGCTATCATATGTGTCCCAACAGGGACTGGTTCGTGGAATTTCAAGAAGGAGAATATGGAGTCATCCACACAGCGGATAACAGCCCTCTTACCTCATATGGCATTGGTTCAATACGATTAAGGAACCATGATGGAATGATCAGAACATTGATAGATGTTCGATATGTACCGGATTTGAAGAAGAATCTCATCTCTGTGGGAGCCCTAGAATCAAAAGGGTTCAAAATCATTGCAGAAAATGGAGTGATGAGAGTATGCTCCGGTGCACTAGTGGTAATGAAGGCTAATCGGAAGAATAATAATATGTACCGCTATCGTGGCAGTACAGTTATTGGGACAGCGACAGTAACATCCAGTGACGACAAAAAGGCAGAAGCAACCAAGCTATGGCACATGCGCTTGGGACATGCTGGAGGAAAATCCTTGAAAACTCTATCAGATCAAGGATTGTTAAAAGGAGTAAAGACTTGCAACTTGGAGTTTTGTGAGCATTGTGTTAAAGGGAAACAGACAAGGGTTAAATTTGGTACATCGATCCATAATACTAAAGGCATTTTGGATTATGTACACTCTGATGTTTGGGGTCCTTCCAAAACACCTTCATTGGGTGGGAAGCACTATTTTGTAACCTTTGTTGATGATTTTTCCCGAAGAGTATGGGTGTATACAATGAAGAGCAAAGATGAAGTGTTGGGAATTTTTCTCAAATGGAAGACGATGGTGGAGAATCAGACAGGCAGGAGAATCAAGTGTATTCGCACAGACAATGGAGGTGAATACAAAAATGATCATTTCAATAAGGTCTGTGAAAATGATGGCATCGTCCGACACTTCACTGTTAGACATACACCACAACAGAATGGAGTGGCAGAATGTATGAACCGGACCTTGCTGGAGAAGGTACGGTGTATGTTGTCCAATGCTGGCTTGGGCAAAGAATTTTGGGCTGAGGCAATTACATATGCATGCCACCTCATTAATCGTCTACCATCTGCTGCTATTGATGGCAAAACACCATTTGAAAAATGGTACGGAAAACCTGCTGTAGATTATAACTCTTTACACGTGTTTGGCTCAACTGCATATTATCATGTGACGGAGTCAAAATTGGATCCAAGGGCAAAGAAGGCTATTTTTATGGGAATTACTTCTGGAGTCAAAGGATATCGCTTATGGTGTCCTATAACAAAGAAAGTAATATTCAGCAGAGATGTTACCTTTGATGAATTTGCTATGGTAAATAAGGTAACAGAAGATACCAAACAAAATGAAGGTGCTTCTAAGCAGGTGGAGTTTGAGGGAAAATTTATTTTTCCTACACAAGAAGCAGAGGAGGAAACAAATGAAGATTACCCTCTGGAAGGAGAGCCAGTAGAGGAGATTCCAACTCAGGAATCTCAACAACAACTTGAATCAATAGCAACCAGCAGGCCAAAAAGAACAATAACGAAACCTGTTCGTCTCATAGAGACGGTTGCTTGTGCAACCTCAATTGTAGCTGATGATGTTCCTACTACTTATAAAGACGCTGTCCAAAGTTCAGAAGAAGATAAGTGGAGGATTGCCATGAATGATGAAATACAGTCCCTTCATCAGAATCATACATGGAGATTGGCCAATCTCCCGAAGGGAAAGAAAGCAATTGGGTGCAAATGGGTATTTGCAAAGAAAGAAGGATTTCCTAACCAATTAGATGTTCGCTACAAAGCAAGATTGGTGGCTAAAGGATATGCTCAAAAGGAGGGAATTGATTACAATGAAGTGTTTTCTCCAGTTGTAAAACATTCCTCCATTAGAATTATGTTGGCTTTGGTAGCACAATTGGATTTGGAACTAGTTCAGATGGATGTAAAAACTGCGTTTTTACATGGAAACTTGGAGGAGGAAATCTACATGACTCAGCCAGAAGGATTCAAAGTTGCTGGAAAAGAAAATATGGTGTGCAAACTTGAAAAATCGTTGTACGGATTGAAACAATCTTCTAGACAATGGTACAAGCGATTTGACGAGTTTATGTTGCGGCAAGGGTACAAGAGAAGCAAATACGATCATTGTGTGTATTTGCACAAGCTTAAAGATGGTTCCTTTGTATATCTTCTCCTATATGTTGATGATATGTTGATAACTTCCAAGAATTTGGAAGAAATTGATAAGTTGAAGATTCAACTGAAGAAGGAGTTCGAGATGAAGGATTTGGGTGAGGCAAAGAAAATTCTTGGCATGGAGATAATTAGAGATAGACGTTCAAAGAAACTCTGTTTATCTCAAAAGGAATATTTGAAGAGAGTACTTCAACGTTTTGGCATAGATGACAAGACTAAGCCAGTTAGTACTCCACTTGCTTCCCATTTTAAGCTAAGTACTACTATGTCGCCAATGGATGAAGCTGAACGAGAGTATATGTCAAAGGTACCATACGCAAATGCTGTTGGTAGCTTGATGTATGCAATGGTTTGCACAAGGCCTGACATTTCACAAGCTGTTGGAGTTATTAGCAGATATATGCACAATCCAGGGAAGGAGCATTGGCAAGCTGTGAAGTGGATTCTACGGTATATTCATAATACTGTAGATGTCGGGTTAGTTTTTGAGCAGGAAGACAATCAGTCTGTAGTTGGATATTGTGACTCAGATTTTGCGGGTGATATGGACAAACGAAGATCAACTACTGGTTATGTGTTTACTTTTGCAAAGGCACCAGTTAGTTGGAAGTCTACTTTGCAGTCAACAGTTGCTTTGTCTACAACAGAGGCAGAGTACATGGCTATTACAGATGCTGTGAAAGAGGCAATTTGGCTTCAAGGATTGCTAAAGGAGCTTGGTGTTGAACAAAAAGGTATCACAATTTTTTGTGATAGTCAAAGTGCTATTCAATTAGCGAAGAACCAAGTTTATCATGCAAGGACGAAGCACATTGATGTTCGGTATCATTTCGTACGAGAAGTCATAGAAAAAGGTGGAGTCACGGTGAAGAAAATTCATACTACAGAGAATCCTGCTGATATGCTGACAAAGGTGGTGACTGCGGTCAAGTTTCAACATTGTTTGGATTTGATCAACATTGTTGAACACTGAAGATTGAAGATGAAGACACAACCAAAATTTGTTATTGAGAGAGAATTGAAAATGTGGAATTTTGCCAAGGTGGAGATTTGTTGAAGTTTGGCAAAATGCCAAAGTCCCACATTGGTTGGGAGTTAAGTTTGGGGGGATTTTTCCCCTATAAAAGAAGGTCTAATGTTTAGGATTGAAACACACCTCTCATTTGCCTTCTCATCTGTTTAAGACATTTGTATCTTCTCTCTTTAGTATTATTTCACTTGTATTTTTGGAGTGAAATAAAATATTGGTTGTGTCCGAGGAGTAGGCAAAATTAGCCGAACCTCGTAAATTGTGGTGTTCCCTTTATTGTTGCTTTATTGTCTTATTTATTATTTGGTGGCTGTCATAATTTTGGTATAGTAGTTGTGACTTATTCACACTATATACATTTGGCTTCCGCAACACCTCTCACATACGAAGTGGATCCATCTGGAAGCACCTTACTCTTCCAGCCCCAGTGACAGAAACAAAATAGTGTTCTATCTTCAGTTCCCATCATGAACTAGTGTACGTGAACAGGCTCAAAGGATAACAATCTTCAAAAACTTTTTTTTTCCCCGAAAAGGATAACAATCCCGAACAAACTAAAAGACCTGATCAAGGAATAAAATGAATTTAAAGGAAGTTACATATAAGTGTGAATGTACTAAAATAATGTAATCCATAGGATTAACCAAGCATCTTAATAAAAGCATTTTTTCCTTGTAAATACATGTCAAGCGCCAAATTCTAAATGAAGGATAAGAATCTAAAACCAGCCAACAAATAAAAAAAATTTCCCTATGAAAAAATAGCATTATCTAAATATGAGCCAGCAAAAAGTAAAACACCCAAACAGGTTATTTTCCCTAGGCAGGTTATAAGACATAGGATTTCATCAAATGCAATAGGGTGTCAAAACAGAACTCCCAACGAATCAGAGAGTTTCAAACTTTAACCAAGAATCAGAAAATGTCAAAATGGGTTCAAGGAAAACTTTATGAAAAAAATTTCATGAAAATATTGGATATTTTGTTGTGAAACATAAAATTATCAAAGAACGAAAATTTCATCAAATGCAAAAGGGTCAAGACATAATACCCAAGAAAGCAAAAGTTTCAAACTTTAACCAATCAGAAATTTTCAAAATGGGGTCAAACTCAAAAAATAAACTTTCTCACATGACAAATTTCCTTGGAAAGTCAGCTATGTATGTTTGTTAAATATGAAATTAGCAAAAAAGACAAGCATATTAAACCATAGAACAAAATGATCAAAACAGAAACCCAAGGAAAGAAAAAAGTTTCAAATTTGAGTACCAAGCTTCACCATTTTCACTTTTTAACTCAATACCTTTTTATTTTCTTTTGTAAACTGATCGTTTCAAAAACATCTCATTGTACTAGTAAAGAAGTTGGGCCAATTCTCCTGCATACTGAATTTCCATATGATTTTATCATCAAACAACGACATGATAGCTTTACAACACTACATACTCATATATATTTGTGAGTAAAGAATGGAGAAGGAGAAAAAAGTTACCTTGAGGCTGCAGAGAGTTAAATTTTAACCAAAGGAGGTCTTTTCTACCATTCTTTGAAACTAAAACCCTCCTTTCCTTTATGTGAGGTTTGTCCCTTCATATCTTCTACGAGAAGACTTATACTCTCTCCTAACGGCACAAATTTTAAGAAAAAAATGAAACTTTTGAAATTTGTCGTCCTAAACAAGTTCAAATGGGGCAGACTATTTGTGTGGTTATAAAAGCTTCTCATTAAGAGTAAAGTTGTAAATTTAAGCTAAATTATTACCAAATTTAAAAATGATTCATTCTTTTTGAAACGGACCACAAAGAAAATAGGTTCATGGAACAGAAAGAGTATCATTTTTCCAAATATTTTCTAGCGGTTATATTATGCTTTTCATTGGCTTAAAAAGACAAGTTTACGGTTTTATACGTATAGCCTCATTTTGCATTGATCAACTGTCAGAGGCAGTGAAGCATACACAGTAAATTTTACTTTTACCAATTTCTTTGAAAAAGTGACCAATGCAGAATACACGAGTGATTTCACGGTGTCACTCCCACAACTGACATTAATTGTGTGAGACCTCTTTTTATCTCACATTTATGGACTCATATCTTACACATTTGGATCCACAAAATTCTGGAACCAAAAAGTTATGAGACAAAAAGGAGGTCTCACACAACTAGCGTCACTTGTGTGAAACACAAAATAAATTTTTTCGGACACGAAGAAGCGTTTTCAGAACTCTTCTTGAAACTATATATTTTATTTTTTTGCAAAATTTCCAGACCTCACTAGTGAGATATATCGGGTATATTATTGTTGTTATTTTTTACAAACTTATGTTTTAACAAACACACACAAAAAGAAAGAAAAAGTGTTGAAACTTTTCTGCAAAATTTTGAAGCAAACGCCAACTAGTAAAGAAGTTGAGCATTTTCCTTTTAAGAGATGTTACAGCTTGAAAACTACGACAAGTCTTATCAATTACTGTAAAAAGTGGATACTCACAACACAAGGAAAAGATTAAAAATTAGCAGATACAATATGATCATTACTACTCTAGACCGCCCCTAAGGTTCCTATAAGCATCTCCCTTGAGTTGTGACAAACATATCTTTGCATATTTAATTGATGCAAGAGGAGATAAACTACAGCTAAAGTTGACATGAAAATTTTGAGTAAAAGGTTTCAAAACACACACACAAAAAAAAAAAGAAGATATTGTGCTATCTTTATTACCTTACATGTGCGCGTATAATGAATTTATATAGATGGAGAAAACCAAAAGATAATTAGCTACTATATGGATATCTATTAAACAGTTAATAAAGTTTCAATTCAAATTAATTGAAGTTACTGCATGATTTCTCTAAATGTATGTACTTTAGATTCTGACAGCAAAAAGAAATCACTCATGTTGTCATGAATTGTAAAAGTTACACCTAAAAATACTACTGGTACTATATATGTGACATTCACATGTATATCTTTACTGCTATTGTTTTGCTAATATATTGTTAAGTTTCCTATCTAAGAAAAACTATAAACATGAAAAATTTGTTGACAGCTAGCAATTTTCTTTTAGTACAAGAGACAAGGGTCGAAAAAGAATGTGGGATAGAGAAGATAGGTGAGCATTTGAGCATCATTGTAGGAATTGAACTATTGCCACCTTTATGGTGAGTGAATTTGGCAATAAAAATGAGGAGGAAGCAGCAAAGCTATAACGACAATATCACTGTGAATAACGGAAGGTAAAAAACTAATGCTGCAAATAAGCATCTCATAACGGAAAAACAATATGGAAACAGGACAAAGTGAACTAGTTGTTACCTTGCAAGCTATATATCATTTTTTTTTTTTGGCCTAAAAGGATCACTATAAGTCTTTACAAAAACATGGGGACTATACTACTATATTTAGTCCATGGCTTGAGGGAATAAACCCATAACAAAAGGGGCAAAAACTCCAGATTCATGTGTGCTAATGAAGAACTGTTGAGAACAAAAGGCCGTAGGTGTGTGTAATGTAGGCAACAGAGGAAGAAAAATTTCAGTTCCAAGTTACTCTAAATCCAGGAGAACCAATTCATTATTGAGTCCCATCACACCATAATCTCAGTTCCAAGTCAACTTGCATAGAAGACTCTCTATCAGTAGCATGGATGCCTTCCAAGTTCCCACACTCCAGAGACGTTGTCGCATTCTCAGGTGTTCTGGACTTATCTATAGTTCCAGAGGGAACTGCACACTCAACATTTTCTAGAGGTTCAGAATTTGCAGTCCTGCTGTCTTCCTTATCCTTCCCCGGGTACCAAATATCATCGGGATTGGGCGGAAGAGCATAAAAATCAAGCTCAAACGATCCTGCAGGTACACCCTCTCCTTCAGCTCCGGTCATTTTGAAGGAGGGAATTCGATGAGAGAACTTGTAATAGTCTTTTGGATGTATAAAGAACGTATCAACTACAGTCGGCCTTGTTCGCTGGAAAAGGCTATCAAATCCGATCACTTTATCTAAGTAACCAACTTCGAGACCAACAATATAAACATAATCAGAAAGAATCTCCACAACTTCATACTTGTATTCCCTATGATTGCGTGGATCACAGGTCCAACTAAAATCCCAATCTTTGAAGAGAGCCCACGTTTCCCCTTTCCTAGGATATAGAAAGTATGGACCTCCCTTGCCCTTAAACCACTGCATTTCATGAGAAAATAAACGGAGATCAGAAGTATATTCAATACTCCCAGCACCCCCACATTTAAATCTCCCACAGCCAACAGGCAAGAGACTCCTGACCCAAGTGTGCTCTCTTGGATATTCTGGACGAGGCTCGAGCCATCTGAGCTTTATCCTAAATTCAGGACTGGATACCTGCTTAATGAGGGTATAGCATCTTGGCATCTCATCATCCGTATCATAGCAAGCCCAAATCTGGTCAACCGCAAAGCAATCTTGTGATCTATACTTGTCAAAATCAGTAAATTCAGGATAAAGATAATCATCCTCTGAAGGATTACTATCAGAAAGTTCATTTGGTTCTGAATCAGAATCAACTGTAAGTTCAACACCCTTTGCGACACCTGATGGCTGTCCAGAAGCCTGATCATTAACTGTCACAATCTTGGAGGAGTTGTTCTGCACATCCCCTTCAGGAAGGCCCACTCCATTTTGATCTAATCTTTCCACGGAATTACTGCACGACCTAGTTACACCGGTATGCTTTTGACCATCACCACCAACATCTTCTTTCTGCTGAGGTCTACTGTCTCCAGCTGACTGGAACCGTGCCTTCTTCAGTGGGCTTGCCAAATCATTCACATCATCAGCTGCAGGAGTTGTATTTGGTTCTGAATCAGAATCAGTAGAAACAGAATCAACAATAAGTTCAACTTTTTTCGTGCCACTAGATGGCGTTCTAGAAGCCTGTTTGTTAACTGTCCCAACCTTGGAATAGTTGTTTTGCACATCCCCTTCAGGAAGTCCCACTCCATCTTGATTTAATCTTTCCCCGAAATCACTGCACGGCCTAGTTACCCCGGCTTGCTTTTGATCATCACTGCCAACATCTTCTTTCTGCTGAGGTTTACTATCTCCAGTTGACTGGTTAGACTGCGCCTTCTTCAGAGGGCTTGCCAAATCATTCTCATCATCGCGTACAGAAGTAGTATCAGGTTCTGAATCAGAAACAGCACTACGTTCAACTTTTTCTGGACCACCTGATGGCTGTCTAGAATTAGGCTCCTTCTCCAAACTTGATGCATAAACATGAGCAGAACCATCATTAAACTGAAACAGAGTATTGACATCTTCTTGGTCTCTCAGTTATATCAATTGGGACCTATCAAACTTTACAGTAAAATGCAAGATCTTATCTGAAGGATCAATGCCTAATCGGCCAAAAACTGAATTCACAAAATCATTGTACTTTATGCCTGTCTTCGCAATAACCTGACGGGTAATACCTCCCACATATGAAGTGGATCCATCCGGAAGCTCCTTACTCGCCCAACCCCAATGACAGAAACAAAACAGTGCTTTATCTTCAGTTCTCATCATGAAGTAAGGTAACAATCTTGAAAAATCTAAAAAAACCTGATCAAGGAATAAAATGAATTTAAAGGTAGTTACATATGAAGTGTCAATGTACTAAAATAATACTCCATAAAAAAGGACACAAAAGCACGAGGATTAACCAAGCATCTTCATAAAAACATTTATTTCCTTTAAGTAAATACATGGCAAGCTTCAGGACCCTGGAACAAAACCAAATTCTAAATGAAGTATTGCAATCTAAAACCAGCCAATCAATAAAAAAATTGGCTGTAGGAAGAAATAGCATTATCTAAATGTGAGTCGGACAAAAAAAGTAAACCGCCTAAGCAGGTTATCTCAAGCAGATCAATAGTCTTCGATTCCTGTCATATCATTAAGGAATCCTATAGGGTGTCAAAAGGAATCCCCAACAAAACAAAAGGTTTGAAACTTCACACAGGAATCAGAAATTTTCAAAATAGGTTCAGAGAAATCTCTATACAATTTTTTTTTCAGAAGAATATTAGATATTTTTGCTGTGAAGCGCGAAATTAGCACAGAAAAAAAATTCATAATAAGCTAGAATATCATCAAATGCAAGAGGCTGAAAACATAATTTCCAAGAAAGCAAAAGTTTCAAACTTTATACACTCAGAAAATATTAAAAAGGGCTCAAATGATAACTTTATCACACGATACATTAATTCATGGGAAAGATAGCAACTTTTGTTTATTAAACATGAAATTAACAAAGAAGATAAGCATATTATACCTTCCAGAATTTCATCAAATACAAAAGGATCAAAACAGAAACCCCAGCAAAGCAAAAAGTTTCAAACTTGAAGCAAGGATCATAATCTTTATAAATTAAGTTGAAACAACTTTTTCCCATAAAACTGCAAGAGAAAAGATCTAGTTTTGAGTATCAAGTTTTACCCGTTTCAATTTCTTATTGAGTAGAAACATCTCAATACACCAGTAAATATGACATGCTGTTTTGTACTACAAACTCAATGCCCTTGTGGTTGTATCATCAAACAATGATATGATACGTTTACAACACAACATACTGATACATTTGTGAGTAGAGAATCGGAAAAAACTTACCTTGTTAAATTTTAACCAAAGGAGGTCGTCTTTTCCACCATGCTAAAGAAAACCCTCCTTTTTCTTTATGTGAAGTTTGTCCCTCGTTCTTCTAGGAGAAGAGTTAAATCGTTTTTCCAAATACTTTCTATTTTTCTGGAAAATTACGCTTTTGGTACTTAAATTATTGTCTTATTCTAAGTTTGATCCTTGTATTATTCTACATTGCATGTTTAACCTTTCAACTAAACTAAATGTGTGCTTTTAATGCCAAAGGCAAGCATATACTTTCACTCATGAAGAAGCGGTTCTATAACCTGTCTTAAAAAAAATTTACTTTGATTCTTTGCAAAATTATGTTTTAACCAAACACACAAAAAAGAAGAAAAAAAAATGTGTTGAAACTTTTCTGCAAAATTTTCAAGTAAATTTCACACCAACCCTAACACCAAATTACACACCAAAATGATGTAACACCAAATTTACTCCGACCATTACACCATTTTTTACACCAAAAAAGAATATCTCTTCTCTATCTTCTACATTATATTATTATCTTCTATTTAACTTTCATTTTTTATTTCCTTCAAACAAATTCTATCTTTTTTCTTTTTTCCACATTCATCATATATAATTCACATTTACCACTTATATAATCATTTATTACAAAATTATTTTAAAGGATAAATCAACTAAAAATAAAATCATTGATAAAAGATAATTAAATAAAGGTAAAATACCTTAAACGTCCCGTAAACTTGGCTCAGATTATTAGTATTCTCCCCGAACTTTACCCCCCTCAACTTGACCTTTTGAGAGACATTACCCCCTAGATGTTGATGTGGCAAAAAGTGTGGGTGCACTCACCTGCCATGTGGATTTTTTTTGTATATGTGGCATTTTTTTGAAAAATAAAATATATTTTTACCATTTTAAAAATATTACTTTTTTAGATAATTTTTTTCTAATACAATTTATAATAAAACTTGGATAGAACTACGTTATTTAGGCTAAATATTTTTATTTGGCCAAAAATAATAAAGTTTTAGTTAATCTTTTTTTAAATTTAACCTGAAAATAAAGATTTATACAATTGAAGTAAATAGTCATGGCACCTAAAAAGTTATAAAAAATGCATAGTTTAAAATTAATTATTCTAGCTATAATTTTTTATATAGCTCTAAATTACGGTACTCTAAAAATATTTTTTTTTTTTTGCAGATTTTACCTAAAAAGGAAAAAATACACAATTGAAATAAATAGTCATTCCATCAAAAGAAGAAATAAAAAGAGTGTATTGATGCAATGACTATTTATTTTTTTATAACTTTTTAGATGCCTGTACTATTTATTTCAACTGTATAAATCTTTACCTTCAGGTCAAATTCAAAAAAAGATTAACTAAAACTTTATTATTTTTGGACAAAAATAAAAATATTTAGCCTAAATAATGTAGTTCTATCCAAGTTTTATTTTAAATTGTATTCGAAAAAAGTATCTAAAAAAGTAATATTCTTAAAACGGTAAAAATATATTTTATTTTTCAAAAAAATATCACATATACAGAAAAATCTACGTGGCAGGCGAGTGCACTCACACTTTTTGCCACATCATCGTCTAGGTGGTAATGTCTCTCAAATGGCCAAGTCGAGTAGGGTAATTAAGACCGGGCATAGTTCGGGGAGGATACTAATAATCTGAGCCAAGTTTAGAGGTGATTTAAGGTATTTTGCCTTAAATAAATATTACATCATAGTCAAATTTACTAAACTTATATTTTATGTTTTTTTAATGTAATTTCAATTTTAGTGTATCCTCCTTTGATGTACTTTTAATTTTAATGTATTTTTATTTTATGTATTGTTAATTTTCTTTTTAAATTTTAGTTTTCACTTTTCAATTTTAGCAACATTAGATATCTTACATTTGCATTTTTCATTTTTAAATAATGGTTATATTTCTTTTTATACAATTATAATAATAATAAAATTAACTTATAATTTTATATAAATATAATATATACAAAAATTAATATATCAAAAAAATAGGATATAAAATTAAAATTATAAAGATCTTAATATAAAAATTAATTATATACACAATATATGATAAATTAAAAGTTCAAAAAAATAAAAAGATGAATAAAATAATAATAAATCAAATTTGGTGTGATGAATAGTGTTGCACCAAATTTGGTACAGACACTATTCACGCACTATAATAGTTGTAGATTTGGTGTTCCATTGGAGCAAAAAAAAAATACTAAATTTTACACCAAATTTAAATTTGGTGCAAAACATAGTGCATCCTTGGAGATGCCCTACGAAGACCGGAAGAAGTTACAACAATAGAATAGGATGAAAAGATTGGACAGAAAGGGGAAAAAATGATAGAAGCATTATCCTTTAAGAAGATCGTAGTATCGTACTTAGGGGTGTCAATGGATATTTAAAAACCGACCGCACCGCACCGTACTGAACCGAATTTTAGATTTTTTTTTAATAAAATTGTAGATTTTTATATAAATCTATAACTTTACCGATAATTAGGGTAGGTTTTTTATTTTATAAAATAAACCAAAAAATTACCGAACCGTACCGAATAAATTTACATGTGAATAATATATTTATATTTTTAGTTTAAAAATAATAAAATATTAAATTTTTCTTGGGCCTTGGAATTAAGAAATAGTTACAAGCCAACAAGTAATTAAACTCAAAATCTTAATTCACAAACCTATTATGCTACTCATATTGATACTAAATTATTTCCAGCATGTTCACTAGCAAGACACAAGATATTATAGCGATTATGAGTAGCAAACTACAATATATTGAATATGTTTCCTTTCGTATGATTTTGATTTATCTTTTTGAATATTTAATCTTTTATAGACTTTATTCTTGAATCTCAACTTAGTTAATATTTTTCCACTCATGCAATTTATATTATTTTTATATTTGCTTAGTTTTTTTACGTTGATGTAGAATAGTTGATGGATCTATACTCTGGTCATCTTTCATATTTTCTTAATTCATCACCTTTTAAACCGTAAAAATATTTAGAGAGTTTTGTTAAGTCATATAAAAGTACGTATGTTATTGCATTCTACTTCTACTAGTGACTTTTATATGATATTAAAAAAAAATACCGAAAATTTACCGAACCGTACCGATACCGAAGAGAAACCGACATGATTGGGACGATTTCGAAAAGTCTAATTTTGGTTATATATAACAGAATAACCGAAAAATTGGTATGATACAAATTTTATAAAATAACCGGCCGAACTGAACCATTGACAACCCTAATCGTACTATCGTACCACTTCTAAAATACGACAAGTCTTATCAATAACTATAACGTAAGTGGATAATTACACGCAAAAGATTAAATCAGCAGATACAATATCATCATCGCCACTCTACTAAGGAACAGTATAAAGAGAATAATCCTACCCATAGCTCATAAATAACTGAAAGAGAAATATGCACTTGGCACTATCATCAGTATCCCTGGCAAGAAGAATAAGTATTATGGATTAATTAATTATGTAGTAATAGTTTCTTTTTTTTGTGTGGTGAAATATGCATATTTTTGAGATTTTAAATTCAAATAATTTTCTTTTCTTTATAACGTTAAAAATGTTATGAATATAATTCTATTTAGAGTGAATGTCTATCTTGTAGAAAGTTTTACTTTGTGGCTAAGTCATTTTTCCCCCATAAATTGAGGGGTCTTACCCCCATTGTATATCATCCCAAAATTCAATAAGATTAATTACTCTCTCTTTCTCTGCAATATTGTTCTTCTACTTTTATTATTTTATTACACGTTATCAGCACGAGACTCTACCGTCTCAAGAAGCTGTTTGAGAAGATTAAGGTATAACTTTTCTCCTCTTTTTAATTATGACTGACATTATGAAAAGAAAGTTCGTTGCCCTTGAAATTTCGGGCAAGAACTATATGACATGGGTGTTGGATGCTGAAATCCATTTAGATGCAATGGGTCTTGGAGACGCCATTAAAGACAAAACTAAAGCATTCACCCAAGACTGTGCTAAGGCCTTGATTTTCTTGCGCCATCACCTTGATGAAGGGTTGAAAATAGAATATCTCACAGTCAAAGATCCACTTGTTTTGTGGAATGGCTTAAAGGAAAGATATGACAACTTAAAGTTGGTCACTCTTCATTTGTTATGAATCTGTAACTATGGACGGTTCCATTAACTGATAACCTAACCATGGAAAGCCATTATAAATTCAATATCATACTTGGAATGAATATTTTTAAGATTGTGCACTGGATTCTTTTCAATCCCATCATCACTTGTAAGTGGAGTTTAATTTTCTTCTCCAGAAAATTGAAGGTATGTAGTCTCCATGCCTATGTGTTGAATATATATTGACAAAAGCGTGTAATTGTCTAGTGGTTCAAAATTATAATTTTTTAGTAAAGGTATAAGTGCACGCGTTGACTGCATATTGAACTACTAACGAGATTCACCTATTTGCACATAGCAAACCTTGAGTAGTATTTTCATGTTTGGTTAAGACTCTGCTAGTTCACAATTGTAGTATTGTTTTAATAATCCGTATCAAATGAAGATTTTCCAAAAGTACTGCTACCATATTAGGAATCCAGAAAAGGCAATAAGCAGCCAATTAATTTCTTTACTCGTTTTACAATCCAATCATACATGCTTGCTTGTTCTGACTAAAGGTGATTGGTGAATCGTGTGATATTCTGATGTGGCCTCTTCATTCCTCATGTTAAAGGAATTTTACATTTGTACTAACTTGTATATTAATAAATAATAAGTTATGGAACTTAACTAAACAAATTGTACTAGTTTCAGTGTATATAAAAATTTATTTTTTAACATCGGTATCTTCTACAATTTAACCTTGGCACGATGAAACTAATGATGCATGAGATTTAATTATGAATTATTTGTTCGTTTAATTATTGAGAAGACTAAGAAAATATGGATATCTCTCAAATCAAATTTGGATCAAAGTTCAATTGTAAAAAATATTTATTTAGTTGATTCATGTATGACACATACAATATTCAATGAGAAGAAATATTTCTCTCATTTAAGTATGTGTAAGACAGATGTTATTACAATTTCTAGTAGTAGTAAATTAATTGAAGGCTCTGGAAGAGCTACTATAACTCTGCCTAAAGGAACAATATTTATCATAGAGAATGCAATGTTCTTCTCCAAGTCCAAGAGGAACTTGTTGAGTTTTAAAGATATCCGCCGAAATGGATATCATATTGAGACGATAGATGAGAATAATCTTGAATATCTCATCATTACCAAAAATGTCTTTGGCTAGAAAAGGGTTATTGAGAAGTTCCCATCTTTATCTTGGGGCCTGTATTGGACAAGAATTAGTGCAATTGAGGCACATTCTACCGTAAACCAAAAGGTTACCGATTCCAATACTTTTGTACTTTGGCATGATCGATTGGGACATCTTGGATCGATTATGATGAGACGAATTATAGAAATTTCAAATGGGCATCCATTAAAGAATTTAAAGATTCTTTTAAATAATGAATTTTCTTGCACTTCTTGTTATCAAGGAAAGTTAATTATAAGACCATCACCAACAAAAGTTGGGATTGAGTCCCCTGCGTTTTTAGAACGTATACAAGGGGACATTTGTGGACCTATTCACCCACCTAGTGGGTCGTTTAGATATTTTATGGTCTTAATAGATGCATCTTTTAGATGGTCTCATGTGTTCCTATTGTCATCTCGCAATCTCGCGTTTGCAAAATTAATGGCACAAATAATTCGATTACGACACAATTTTCTGATAATTCAATTAAGTCTATTAGACTTGATAATGCTGCTGAGTTTTCATCCCAAACATTTAATGATTATTACTTATCAATTGGGATAAAAGTGGAACATCTTGTAGCTCATGTTCACACTCAAAATGGTCTTGCAGAGTCTTTAATAAAATATCTGCAATTGATAGCAAGATCGTTACTCATGAAAACGAGGCTTCCCACTTCTGATTGGGGTCACGCCATTTTGCATGCAACAATGCTAGTTCGTCTCAGACGGACAAATTTTCATAAATATTCCCCGTTGCAATTAGTTTTGGGTCATGAACCTAATATATCCCATTTAAGAATTTTTGGATGCGCAGTATATGTGCCTGTAGCACCGCCATATCGCACCAAAATGGGTCCGCAAAGAAGGTTAGGAATATATGTTGGGTTTGAATCGCCCTCCATTATTCGCTATCTTGAAACATTAACGGGGGATTTATTCACTGCTCGATTTGCAGACTATCGATTCGATGAGACACTTTTCCCAAAATTAGGGGGAGAAATTGGTGAAACCAAACGGGAAATTTTGTGGAAAAATCCATCATTATCTCATCTTGATCCATATGCCTCTATTTGTGAAAAAGAGGTGCAAAAGATTATCCATTTACAGATAATAGCAAATCAAATGCCAGATGCATTTACGGATTTGAAAAGGATAACAAAATCACATATCCCTGCAGAGAATGTTCCAATCCGTATTGATGTCCCTGTTGGACAATCTTCTAGTGTCATAGCTAATGAGTCAAAAGCTCGCCTAAACATGGTAGACCATTAGTTTCTAAGGATCGAAATCCTAGAAAAAGGAAAACAAATGATCAAAATGACACTACGAAAGAATCTTACGAAGAAATCCACGATTTAATAAATTCTGAGATTCATGAGGAAACCACTGAGCCCGAGACTCAAGAAAATAAGGAACTATCAATAAATCCAATCGATATTGAGACAAATTTGAATCGAGTGGATATAGTGGTGGATTATGTCTTTGCATATAATGTTGCATCTAGTATTATGCAAGAAAGTGAGGATCTTGAACCTCAATCTGTTGGAGAATGTCGACAAAGACTTGATTGGCCAAAATGGCAAGAAGCAATCCAATCAGAGTTGAATTCACTTGCAAAACATGAAGTTTTTGGGCCTGTAGTCCAAACACCTAATGGTGTTAAGCCTGTTGGCTATAAATGGGTCTTTGTACGTAAGAGGAATGATAAAAATAAGGTACAAAGATATAAGGCACGTCTTGTTGCACAAGGATTTTCACAAAGGCTTGGTGTCGATTATGAAGAGACATATTCACCCGTTATGGATGTTATAACGTTCCGCTATCTCATTAGTTTTGCTGTCCATGAAAAGCTTGATATGCATTTAATGAATGTGGTTACCGCCTACCTTTATGGCTCACTTGATAATGAGATATACATGAAAATTTTCGAGGGATTCAAAATGCCTAAAGCAAATAATTCAAAGTCCCGGAAAATGTTTTCAATCAAATTGCAAAGATCGTTGTATGGTCTAAAACAATCAGGACGAATGTGGTATAATCGTCTTAGTGAGTATTTATTAAAGGAAGGCTATATAAATGATGTCATTTGCCCATGTGTTTTTATAAAGGAAACAACATCGGAATTTGTTGTACTTGCCGTATATGTTGATGACATAAACCTTATTGGAACTCCTATAGAACTCCAAAAGGCAATTGATTATTTAAAGAAAGAATTCGAGATAAAAGATCTCGGAAAGACAAAATTATGTCTTGGTTTGCAAATCGAACATTTGGCAAACGGAATTTTTGTTCATCAATCTGCCTACATAGAAAAAGTATTGAAACAGTTTTATATGGATGGAGCACATCCATTAAGTACTCTGATGGTTGTTCGATCACTTGATGTGAATAAGGATCCATTCCGACCTCAAGAAGAGAATGAAGAGCTACTTGGTCCTGAAGTACCATATCTTAGTGCAATTGGTGCACTAATGTATCTTGCTAACACTACAAGGCCTGACATAACTTTTTCAGTTAATGTCTTAGCAAGATATAGCTCAGTTCCCACAAGGAGACACTGGAATGGAATCAAACACATATTGCGGTATCTAAAAGGGACTATCGATATGGGCTTATTTTATGGCAATAATTGCAGTCCCGATCTTGTTGGTTATGCCGATGTTGGTATTTATCTGACTCACACAAGGCTCGATCTCAAACAGGTTATGTGTTTACCTGTGGAGGCACTGCCATATCTTGGCGATCGACTAAGCAATCAATTGTGGCTACTTCATCTAATCATGCCGAGATAATTGCTATTCATGAAGCAAGTCAAGAGTGTGTGTGGTTGCGGTCTATAATACATCTTATTCGAGACAAATATAGTTTGAGATGTGACAAACTACCCACAATTTTGTATGAATACAATGCAACATGCATAGCTCAATTGAAGGGAGGATTCATAAAGGGAGATCGGACAAAACACATTTCACCAAAATTATTTTTCACATAATCTTCAAAAGAATGGTGATATCAATGTGCAACAGATTCGTTCAAGTGATAATATGGTTAATTTGTTCACCATGTCTCTACCGACGTCAACCTTCAAGAAGCTAATACACATGATTGGGATGCGAAGACTCAAGGATGTGAAATGATGCTCTCATCAGTGGGAGTTTAATGCGCGTTGCACTCTTTTTTTCCTTACAAGGTTTTGTCCCACTGGGTTTTCCTTGCAAGGTTTTTAACAAGGCAACCAAAAGGCGTATTGTTAGATATGTGTACTCTTTTCCTTTTCTAGAATTTTTTTCCCATTGGGTTTTCTTTTAGTTAAGGTTTTAACGAGGCACATTACTTATTGAGTAGACATTCAAGGGGGAGTGTTATGAATATAATTCTATTTAGAGTGAATGTCTATCTTGTAGAGAGTTTTACTTTGTGGCTAAGTCATTTTTCCCCTATAAATTGAGGGGTCTTACCCCCATTGTATATCATCCCAAAATTTAATAAGAATTACTCTCTCTTTCTCTGCAATATTGTTCTTCTACTTTTATTGTTTTACTACAAAAAATGATTATTTTTTTTTTTGGATTTTTTGGATAATTTTTTGTGTACAATTTAAATATCAAATGCGGTTATAGGTAGAGGCGGATCCAGGATTTCAAGAGTATGGGTACACTCTTATAAAGAGATGGATCTAGAATTCTCATTTGACGGGTTTAACTTTAGTCTCTTACTCTTGACCCACTAAACTTTTGATATTATAGGTTCAAAATTTATACTTTTTGAAATTGTATTGATTTTCACTTATATATCTATACTCAATGTCGAAAACAAGACCGTCCGGAGCAGGTTTTGAACCACAAATTTCACTTGTAGAAGTGCACCCAATAATTATTGCACCATAGGAGTCCTTGAGCATGGGTGCACACACATATATTTAAGTAATTTTGAAGAAATATAACATTGTTATACATGATTTAGAGAAATGAGCATGGGTTCACGTGAACCCATACTCTAAGAGCTAGATACGCCCCGGGTTATAGGTGTATAACAACAATTATTATAAAAGTAAAAAATATCAAAACATACAAGAATATTATAAAAAAAGTTTGACTTTAGCAATTTTATTTTAGCACAAGAGACAAGGGTAAAAAAAGAATGAGGGACGGAGAAGGTAGGTGAGCTCTGAGCTTCATTGCATTTTTAAGAGTTGAATGAACTATTGCCAACTATAATGGCGGGTGAGTTATTAGCAATAAAAAGGAGAGAGGAAGCATCGAGTTGTAACGACAAATTCTATTTACCAATTCCTAATAATACTATGTGAGTAGGGGATTGTGCTCTTAAAGAACATGGCTATCATTTATATTTAGTTTAACGCTCATTGACATGAAATTTTAATTAATGTCTAATATTGATATCAGGTTAATGTACAAGTGAAATGAATTTGTGAAAGTATATATTAAGTGCTAAAGAAGAGAAGGACCAATGCTCATTGGTTAGAAGCTCCCTCCCTCTTGCTATATTTGTAGTCATGCTTTGATTCATGGCCACTTCATTTATGACTGATCTATTTGTCAATCATTTCAAACTCAAATACATTACCTTTTTGTCGTTGTGTTTTTCTTCCATTGCCTTCAAAATTTCACCTGGATACTTCTGTATTGGGAAAAATTGTACTTATATATATATATGTGACGTGTTGATACACGTGGACTGGTCAAACAGTCAAAAATTTATAATTAGGTGCGAGCAGCAATAGAAACGAGCAAAGGCAAAGGAAGAGGCACAGGTGGACATTCAAAGGATTCAGTGCCCGTACCTATTTAAGATATTTATTTCAAGGAATGGATCTGACCACAGTAAAGAGCGCAGATACAGAATTTGACAGGCATTAAGTACTGGATATGTTAGAGAATTTGTATTGATTATAATGATTATGTAACGTAGTATTTAATGTCTTTAATTATTCATTATAGCCTCATTATGATTTGCGGAAAACGCATATCTTCAAGATACCTATAAAAGGAAGGAATCTGATCACTTGTAGACACGGAAGACTATTGGAATACACTTTGCTTTACTGATTTTTATCCTGAATATATTTTGGCTACCTTAAATTACTTTCTTTTGTATATTCTTTTGATTATCAGTAACCCGCGTTCTTCTAAATTCTAGCTTTGACTAAAATTCTATTTTTTGGTTAAATAAATTGGTTCCGTTACCAGGAATCTGATAATCTATTTTCTTTTCACCTAACCTTCCTTGTTGCATCAACTATGTCGAATAACGATGACAATACTAACCAACAAAGTCAGGGAGATCCACAAAATATCAACATTCAAGTTCCTGCTCTGCAAGACTCTCCACGGCAATCTCGCGCAGGTTCTCCTGATGAATCTCCAACAAACGAGTATGCTCAATTTCAAAACATGGAAGCCGCTGATGAAGCTTTGCAGAAATTAATTACTGCTCAGGTCAATAGAGCTATTGAGGCACTTGTTAACCAGTTACCTGTTGCAACACCCGCACCTGCTCTAAATAATAAAACTATAGAAAACCCTCGTTCCGGGCTTGCTAACTCAGGCAACGGTGGAACTCCCAGTAAATCGCAGGAGAGAGAACTAGGTAATGCAATTAATTCTGATTTGCAAACTTTAGTACTAACCTTGCGGAAACAGCTCAAGGAGCAAAGTGAACGCATAGAGCAGATACCTGGGGTTCCACCTATAATCAAGGGGGTAGATATGGATATATATTCACAACAACCCTGAAAACCAAGTGTTGCTCCGCTCCCAATCCCAAAAAAGTTCAAAATGCCTGATATTCCAAAGTATGATGGAACAACAGATCCACGAGACCATGTGACTGCCTTCACAACGGGTGTAAAGGGCAACGATTTGACTAAGCAGGAGATTGAATCGGTACTAGTCAAGAAATTTGGTGAAACACTCACCAAAGGAGCACTAACATGGTATTCTCTTCTACCTAAAAATTCTATAAATTCTTTTGCTGAGCTTGCAGATTCTTTCATCAAAGCACACTCGGGAGCCCAAAAAGTGGAAAAAAGAACGGAGGATATTTTCAAAATCAAGCAAGAAGATTCATAATTGCTTAGAGAGTTCGTGGACAGATTTCAATGTGAAAGAATGACATTGCCGTGTGTACTTGACAACTGGGCAGCTATAGCCTTTACAAGCAATTTGAATGAAAAAAGTTCGGAAGCTATGAGGAGACTCAAGGAAAGCCTTCGAGAATTCCCAGCTACAACGTGGAATGATGTTTATAACAGGTATAGCACGAAGTTGAGGATTGAGCAAGATACTATGCCACAATCTCAAAAAGAAGAAAATATACGTTCAAGACGGGCAAAGACCGGCAAAAGATCCGGTAAAAATAGGTACAAGCCTTATATGGGACCTGCGGGAAAAGACTCACGATCAAAATAGGACAACCAAAGGCACGATCACAGACCAAGGAATAGAGAATCGGGTCCTTCATCAAGATTTAGGAACGAGCGAAACAACTATGAGTCACGGGACGATGATAGAAATTTAAAAGCGAGATTCGGAGGTTACAACTTCAACGTCAGCACCTCTGAGCTCGTAGCCGTTTTGAGAAGCATGGGAGATAAGGTTCGATGGCCAAAGGAAATGAGATCGAATCCAAATAGGTGTAACCCTGACCATTGGTGCGAGTTCCATAATGACTATGGGCATAAAACAGCAGATTGCAGATTTTTACAAAGTGAAGTTGATCATTTATTAAAACAAGGATATATCACCGAGTTATTCAGTGAGAAAGTCAAGCAAGCTTATATGAATAACATGTAGGAGCCTCCAAAACCCCCTTCTCCCAAAAGAACTGTTAACGTTATAAGTGGGGGTGAAGACATCAATGGTGTATCATATACTACAGTTAACAAAGTTTCCAAAGTAACTATTACCCAAGGGAAACGAGTGCGGTAGGTTCTAGAAGAAAACAATATTACATTCAATGATGCAGATGCTGACGGCGTATTAACCCCTCATAATGATGCATTGGTAATATCTCTAATTGTGCATGATACTAATGTGAAACGAGTTTTGATTGATCCAGGTAGTTCCGTGAACATTATTTTGCTAAGCGTATTACGTGAGATGCAAGCTGAAGATAGAATAATACCAAAGTCGCATACTCTATATGGATTTGATAATTCCAGTGTCTTCACGAAAGGAGAGGTAACACTCACCATATTTGCTGAAGAGATCGTGAAGGATACAAAGTTCCAAGTAGTAGACATGAAAATGACTTACAACATGATTCTTGGGAGACCATGGATCCACGAAATGGATGTTGTTCCTTCAACCTTGCATCAAGTTATTAAGTTTCCTTCACCATGGGGAATCTGTCAAATTCGTGGGAATCAATACACATCCAGGTCTATCAACTCCGTTGCAGACACAAACACGAGAAGTGAAGGCAAATAGCAATCACAGAAGGCAGTTGAGGACATCACAACACAAACCTCAACTGAACAAGGACAGACAAATGTAGATTCAAGGCCTGATACCATTTAAGAACCAGAAGAGAATGAAAATATCAAAACAACGATAGAGGAATTAGAGCCTGTCGTGTTATATGCTCGATGGCCTGATAAAAAAGTCTATGTTGGATCTAATCTTGACCAAGGAATGAAAGGTAAGTTAATTGAATTTTTGAAAACTAATATGGATTTCTTTGCTTGGTCTCACTCAGACATGACTGGAATTCCACCGAAGGTGATGACTCATAAACTAAATGAAGATCCATCATATCCTCCTGTGAAGCAAAAGAAGAGAAAGCAGGGATCTTTCAAGAATCAGGTGATTCAAGAAGAAGTCCAAAAATTGTTAAAAATTGGTTCTATTCAAGAGGTAAAGTATCCTAGTTGGTTAGCTAACACTGTTGTGGTTCCGAAGAAAAACGGTAAGTGGAGGGTCTGTGTAAATTATACAGATCTTAACAAAGCCTGCCCTAAAGATTCTTTTTCGCTACCACATATAGATCAATTGATTGATGCAACTGCAGGTCACGAATTATTAAGTTTTCTAGATGCATATTCAGGTTATAATCAGATTAAAATGGATCCGTGAGATGAAGAAAAAACTTCGTTCATAACAGACAAGGAGACTTACTGTTATAAAGTAATGCTCTTTGGTCTAAAAAATGCAAGGGCGACGTATCAGAGGTTAGTAACCAAAATGTTTCAGGAACATTTAGGAAAGATTATGGAGGTATATATAGATGATATGCTTGTTAAAACTCAATACTCGAAAGATCACATATCACACTTATCTGACACATTTTCAATTTTGCGCAAATTTAATATGAAGTTAAATCCCAAAAAATGTGCATTTGGCGTTGCATCAGGTAAGTTTTTGGGTTTTTTCGTTTCTAACCGTGGAATTGAAGTGAACCCTACACAGATTAAAGCCATTGAGGAAATCCCTGATATACTTTCAAACAAAAAAGAAGTTCAAAGACTAACAGGGAGAATTGCGGCTTTGGGAAGATTCATATCAAAATCATCAGAGAAGTGTTTCAAATTCTTCTCAGCTCTTAAGAAGCAGGATCATTTTGAATGGAATGAGGAATGTCAACAAGCAGTTAGGAATTTGAAAACTTACTTATCAAATCCACCTTTGTTGGCAAAACCAAAGGCTGGGGAAAAACTACTCATCTTCCTTGTTGTTTCGGAAGTGATAGTAAGCGCTGTTTTGGTCCGAGAAGAGCAAGGTAAACAATCCTATCTATTACATAAGTAAATCTTTGTTAGATGCAGAGACGAGGTATCCTCAATTAGAAAAACTTGCACTTGCATTAATCATGACATCTAGAAAGTTAAGACCTTATTTTTAGTGTCATCCTATCATTGCGGTAACTACCTACTATTTACGTAACATATTACATAAGCATGAGTTATCAGGTAGGTTAGCTAAGTGGGCAATAGAGTTAAGTGAATACGAAATTGCATACCAACCTAGAACTGCTGTAAAATCACAAGTATTAGTTGATTTCGTGGCTGATTTTAGTCAAGGAATATAGTTAGAAGCAGAGAAAGAATTACAGGTGTTCAATGGAGCTAACCCAGGAACTTGGACTTTATTCACTGATGGCTCATCTAATGTGAGAGGATCAGGTTTGGGAGTCGTATTGGTACCACCTATGGGTGAAACCACTCGGTAAGCTATCAAATGTCATTCCATAACTAATAACGAGGCAGAATATGAAGCTATGATTGCAGGTTTAGAATTGGCACGGGAGCTTGGCATAAATCAGATTATAATCAAAAGTGATTCACAACTCGTAGTTAATCAAATGCTGGGGACTTATACAGCCAGGGAAGCAAGGATGCAGCAGTATTTGGAGAAGGTACGAGAATTGATAAAACAATTTCAAGATTGGAAAATTAGACAAATACCCACGGACGAAAATCTTGAAGCAGACGCCTTAGCTAATCTCGCATCTGCGGCCGACGTAACAAACGATGCAAATGCCTCAGTGATACATTTATTTCATTCAGTTCTTGATCCTGATGTTAACGAGGTAAATTTTAGTAATTTAACTTGGGATTGGAGGAACAAAATTGTTGCTTTTTGCAGTATGGAACCGTTCCTGATGACAAGAAAAAGGCTTGTGCACTTCGAAGAAAAGCTGCTCGGTACTGCTTAAAACAAGGCAATTTATATCGTAAAATGTTCGGTGGTCCATTAGCAAGATGTCTTGGACATTCGCAAACAGAGTATGTAATGAGAGAAGTACACGAGGGTCATTGCGGGAATCACATAGGTGGAAGATCACTGGTAAGAACCTTGATTAGGGCAGGTTATTACTGGCCTAAAATGGAAGAGGAGGCAAAAAGTTTCGTGGCCAAATGTGATAAATGCCAAAGGTACGGTAACAATATGCATAGACCTGCGGAATTGTTACATCCGGTCATTGCACCATGGTCATTTATGAAATGGGGAATGGATATCGTGGGTCCATTACCACAAGCAAATGGACAGGTAAAATTTTTGCTTGTTCTCACTGATTATTTTACTAAATGGGTTGAGGCAGGAGCATTCAAACAGGTGCGAGAAAAGGAAGTTAGAGATTTTATTTGGCGAAATATCATATGTCGATTCGGCGTACCAAATGAGATCGTATGTGATAATGGCCCTCAATTTATTGGAGCTCAGATCACGGAATTTTTTCAAAGCTGGCAAATTAAAAGGATTACGTCAACACCTTATCATCCGGTGGGTAATGGACAGGCAGAATCAACAAACAAGGTTATTATCAATAATTTGAAGAAACGACTAGAAAAATCAAAAGGAAACTGGACTGAAGTGTTACCTGGAGTTTTATGGGCATATCGCACAACTGCAAAAACAAGCACAGGAGAAACACTGTTCTCATTGGTTTATGGAGCTGAGGCTTTAATTATAATTGAGATAGGGGAAACAAGTAGAAGGTTTGCACAGACGACACAAGAATCAAATGACGAGGAGATGCGGGTCAATCTAAATTTGCTCGAAGGGAGGAGAGAAGTTGCATTAATAATAATGACAGCACAAAAGCAAGTCATAGAACGATACTACAATAGAAAAGCGCGCCTCAGGTTCTTCAAAATTGGGGACTTCGTGCTTAAAAAGGTCTTTCAATCTACAAAGGTAACTAACATAGGGAAATTAAGTCCAACATGGGAAGGACCCTACATAGTTCGTGATATTGCAGGAAAGGGAGCATATGAACTGGAAACAATGGATGGCAAAATACTACCTTCACATTGGAATGCTGTTCATTTGAAAAGATACTATTTCTAAGGAAAACCCACGGTTAGGTATAACCATTTTAAATTTCATTTTTGAATTATTAAT
This sequence comes from Nicotiana tabacum, assembly GCF_000715075.1. Lineage (NCBI taxonomy): Eukaryota > Viridiplantae > Streptophyta > Magnoliopsida > Solanales > Solanaceae > Nicotiana > Nicotiana tabacum. The sequence continues at coordinate 136,679,829 of NC_134086.1, forward strand.
TTTACTAATGATTTTAGATGATAGGCAAAAAGCTAGCCCGTACTAAATGATGAGTCACAACCTGTAAAGCACACAGAGTAACCTAAAATTCCTGGCCTAGGGTTACAATTATTCTGATAGAAACGAAAACGGGTTATGCAGTCTTCATCTATAATCGTCCCTCCGAGTCCCATATGTTTTTCCTTTTCAGGAAAAGGACCAAATGAGAGAAACTATCAAGTGCTCGAGGGTTCATACTTTAACACTCAAACACTTGGGGGACTACATAATATACGCAGACATGTGTATAAAAAAGGCAAAGAAGATGCAAAAAAGGAAAAATTAACCTAAAAGAGTCAAGTGCGGAGTAAAAGTCACAAAGTCACGAGTCACAAAGTCACTAGTTAAGCCGCGAGCTAAGATCGAAGAAAAACCTCACCATAGTTAGGATATAGGCTATGTACTAAAACAGGTTATAAGGAAAAATCCCGTGTCTATTATTCTTCTTTTGTCAAAATCTGTTACAAGAAAAACAGTTACGAGAAAGTTATAGATGTAATTTAAATACATGTAAAGTTTTATTCGGAACTCGACAAGGTTCAAAAATAAAAACTTGTCAAAGTTATTTCAAAGAAACATGTGTGTTCCTATTTTTTTATCGTATGATAACACCATCATAGAGTTGAGACGTCTTCTTCATTAAGTGTCGAAATATAAAAGGGCCCTCTTTTATAAAACTCATGATTAAATTAATCATGAGGTTAACAGAAGCATTTTCAAAAAACAAAAATGCAAATTATTATGTAAGTCCTTAAAAATAAAGGCGAGAATAAAGCAAACAGAAGTTTAAGATAATAACACGAAAAACTTCTCAAAATACAAAACAAAAATCTAAGACTAAGTTTGAGCTTAGTCATGAAATTGTTTATATAGATTGCCCCATAAAAGACTTGGGGACTTGCGTTTCCAAAATCAACCCTCAAATAAAGCTAAGGGATTGATTACAATTTTCCAAAATAAAAACAAAAATAAAATCATTCAAATGATTAAAAATTGGTCACTGAGAAGTTTGTGGTACTGAGGCAGGAACATCAATAGCAGCGGATTCAATTTGGGCAGGTGCATCAACAAGTGCGGTTTCAACTTGGCTTGCAGCAACAGGCTCGATTGGACTTGAAAGAGTTGGGATACCCGTATCAGCTTCAACATTCACGGTAGCTTCAGCCACGGGAACTTCGTCCACAGGAGAAGGGAAATCCTGAGTTTGTTGAGCCTTTTCAATGGTTTCGTTGATCTTAGCTAACTCCAACTCCAGGTTGAAGTTTTCTTGGCCAGCTTCAAGAAGGGTATCACGATGAGAATTCAAAAATGCCCAACTTGCCTCAACAGCGGATTTTTCTTCAAGGATTTCATAATTCTTTTCCCAAGCAGCAATCTCATTCTTCAGCTCTTTATTTTCAGCCAAGGTGGAGTTGTAGGAAGCTTGAAGAGAGGCGTGGGAGCATTCCAAAGCACGCATCTTATCATCAGAGATTCTGAGGTTCTCTTGCGCTTGAGTCAAGTTTTGCACGAGCTCCCCAGTGTAAACTTCCTTTTGGTCTAAAAGAGCATTTAATTCTCTGATCTCTTCACTAGCCTTAGACAGTTGTTCTGAGAAGGAGGACTCGAGACGCTCTTTCTCTTTTTCTGCTTGATTTGAAGAAGCTTTTGAAACCGCCAACTCCAAAGTTAAAGCCCGCACTCGCTGCTCTAAGGTATTCTTTCTCTTTTGTAAGTCCTCTATATCAATTTGTGCACTCTCAAATTGCTCCTTACAATTGATTGCTTCCAATTGAGAGTCACGTGCCATCTTTTCCAAAGGGGTGATTCTTTTCATCAATTCCGTGCCGATAAGATTGGCCTTTAAAAAAAAGGGAAATAAGAATCCCAAAGATGAAAAATTTTACAAAGTAAAGAAGGGAGAGAAGGAAAATACTTTCAAGGTGGTATGCACGATATCATTCATTAAAGTCAAGGAGCTATGACTCTCCAGCTTTGCTTTTTCAATTGGGCCAATAAGGGGTTCCAACCATACATCTGCCTGACCTGACTTCCTCAAGAGGCTTCTCTCAGCAGGAACCTCAATAGTTACCCGCCTCATAGCGGCACTTCTGCTTGAAGAGCCCATTTCAGTATGATGAACAATAGGAGGGGGAATAGTCAAAGGAGGAGCCGGAGAAGAGGTGAGTATAGTAGAAGAAGGAACAGAAATAACTGGGGTCGGTAAAGAAGGAATCATAGGCACGGGTGATGAAAAAGACGATAAAAGTACTTCGTCTAAAACAGGCCCAACATCTCCACGACCAAATCCACTAATAAAAAGCTGGTTAATAAACTCACGAGTATCGTGGGGAGTGGCCTCATCATCAGGAATTAGTATTGGGCTTTCAACAGCTTCGTCATCAGAAACAATGCGTCTTCTAACTCGTGGCCTTGTAGCCAAAGAACCCTCATCTTTCTCTTCTTCAGAATCTTCCTCTTCGGCAGCTTTCCTTTTTGTAGAAGAGGAACCCAAGACTATTTTTCGGGCCCTTTCTAAAGAGATATGGGTTCTCGAAGAGGTGCGAGAGGCCGCAACTGCCTCAGCAGTAACCCCTCGAATAGCAAATCCTGATAAAAAGAAGGATAGAAGTTAGAACAATAGAGAAGAATAAAAAAAACAACAAAATGTAAACTCTTACCATGAGTCTTTACTTTCCAACCAAAACAGTTAGAAAGTGTTTTCCAAGATCTACCATCCATTGGTGCGATCTTCAGCAATTTATCTACCCAACCATGGAAATTGGGAACATCCCCCACAACTCTCATGGTTGCTAAAAAAAAGGGGGGAGAAATTAGAAAAGTTAATAAACTTGAAAGAAGAAGGTACGAGAAGGACAAAAGACTTACGTGCAAAATTCCACTTCTTAGGGAAGGGAACATTATCTTCACCCACTAAACCAACCGTGGGGGCAACAACAAATCGGGCATACCAACCGTTGGATAGATTACAAACCCATTCCTATTATTAGAGACTGCTTTCACCACATGAGAGAAGGTACTAGGATCAAAGACTCGAACTTTTTCGTTCAGGACTTTGAACATCCCACAAACAGTCTGAGGAGCATTTTTATGCCCTGCACTCGCTTCAAGTAGGACTACATGCAATTTGAATGGGGAAGGAATAATCCTTTTAATCTGAGCATAAGTCTTTGGCAATGTACTATTTTGACCATAAATCGCCCATACCTGATCTACTCGAAACTTCCCCAAAGATCTGTTCATCTTAAAATCACAAACAACTACTTCAAAACCTTTATCTGACAAAGCTATTGGACTCTTTGAGCTTCCAAAGGAGTTGCTGAGACCAAAGCTTTGTATGCGCGAGTGCAACTCTTTATCATCTTGACATGACAAATAGATTGGTAAGCTTTGACTTGAGTAACGGCTTTTTTTAACAATTTTATCAAAACAATCCGGGTAAGGACTGTTATTGGCTGAACGAGAGCTCATCTGAGTTCCCTTTTTCTCAGAGATGTTCACTCCCTTAAGAGATCTTCGAACCATAGCAGACTCTCCATCAGTATCATGGATGCCATTCAAGTCCCCAGACTTCAAAGATGTCATTGCATTCCGGGATTTATCTCTAGTTATAGGAGGAACTGAAGACAAAACTTCTTCTACAAGTTGAGAATTTGAAGTCCTACTATCTTCCTTAACTTTCCCAGGGTACCAAATATCATCTGGATCAAGGGGTAAAGAAGCAGTATCAAGTTCAAATGATCCCGCAGGTACACCCTCTCGTTCAGTTCCCGTCATTTTGAAAGAGGGAATTCGATGAGAGAACTTGTAAAGTTCACTTGGCTTTACAAAGAATATACCAGCTACAAGCAGCCTTGTTCGCTGGAAAATGCTAACAAATCCGGTCACTTTATCTAGGTAACCAACTTGGATACCAACATCCCCAACAAAATCAGAAAGAATCTCCACAACTTCATACTCGTACTTCCTATGGTTCTTTGGATTGGAGCTCCAACAAATATCCCAATCCTTGAAAAGGGCCCACGTTTCGCTTTTCTAGGATATACAGCGTACAAACCTCTCTTGCCCATTTCGCACTGAACTTGATGAGAAAATGTAAGTCGATCAGAAGTGGAATCAGTACACCCACGTTTAAATTTCCCACAGCCAACAGGCAACTCTGCCCTGACCCAAGCTCTGCGTCCTTGATCTTCTGGATGAGCCTCGAGCCAACTGAAAATCACATTAAATTCAGGACTGGATACCTTCCTAATGTGGGCATAGAATCTTGGCATACCATCCTCCGTATCATAGCAAGCCCAGATTTGGTCAATTGCAAAGCGATTTTCTGCTTTGTGCTTGTCAAAATCACTGAATTCAGTATCAGAATAATCATACACCTGTGCAGGATTACTATCAGAAATGGTATCTGGTTCAGAATCAGAATCAACAAGAAGTTCAATATTTTTGGCACCCCCTGATGGCGGTCTGGAAGCCTGTCCATTAACAGTCCCAATTTGAAAATTGTTGGTTTGCTCATCCCCTTCAAGACGGCCCACTCCATTTTGATTTAATCTTTCCACAGAATTATTGCATGGCCTAGTTACACCGGCATGATGTTGATCATCACCACCAACAGCTTCTTTCTGTTGAGGTTTACAATCCCCAGCTGACTGGTGAGCCCATGCTTTCTTCAGAGCTTTGCTGTCTCCAGCTGACTGGCTAGACCGCACATTCTTCAGAGGGCTTGCCAAATCATTTTCATCATCACCTGCAGGAGTTGAATCTGTTTTTGTATTAGGATAAACAATAAGTTTAACTTTTTCCGGGCCACCTGATGGCGGTCTAGAATAAAGCTCCTTTTCCAAACTCGATGCATAAACATGAGCAAAACCATCATTAAATTGTAACAGAGTATTGACATCCTCATGGTCTCTCAGCTGTATCAATTGGGAGCTATCAAACTTGACAGTGTAATGCAAGATCTTATCCGAAGGATCAATAATGCCTAATCGGTCAAAAACTGCATTCACAAAATCATTATACTTTATGCCTGTCTTTGCAATAACCTGACAGGTAATACCTCCCACATATGAAATGGATCCATCTGGAAGCACCTTAGTATTCCTGCCCCAATGACAGAAACAAACCAGTGTTTTATCTTCAGTTCCCATCATGAAGTAGTGTACATAACCACAGAGGGTTCAAACTGTAACAATCTTCAAAATATCTTTCTTCTTTCCTGAGAAGGGTAACAATCTGGAAAACTAAAAACCTGATAAAGAAATAAAATGAATTTAAAGGGAGTTACTTATCAAGGCTGAATATACTAAAATAGGACACAAAAGCCTGAGCATTAACCAAGCATCTTCAAATACAAGATTGAAAGCATTTTTTTCTTAAGTAAATACATGTCAAACTTCATGATCCTGGAACAACACTAAATTTTAAATTAAGTATAGGAATTTTGGCTGTAGATAGAAAAAACATATCTAAATATGATCCAGCAAAAAAAGTACTTGTCCTAAGCAGGTTATGTCAAGCAGAATAGTTTATGATCCCCGACTCGTCATATCATTACGGAACATAAAATTAAGCATATGAAGACCATATAAGACAAAGGATTTGATCAAATACAATATGGTGTCAAAATAGAATCCCCAACAAATCAAGAAGTTCCAAACTTTAACCAAGAATGGTTTCCAATCCCAGTCATGTCATTATGCAACATATGACAACCATGTAAGACACATAAATTCATCAAATGCAATAGGATGCCAAAAGGAAATTCCCAACAAAACATAAGGTTTCAAATTTTACACAACAATCAGAAAATTTTAAAATGGGTTTAAAGAAAACTCTACACAAAAAATTTCATGAGAATATTTTGCTGTGAAACGTGTAAATAGCACAGAAAGAAAGCATAATAAGCCGTAGAATTTCATCAAATCCAAAAGGCTCAAAACATAATTTCTAAGAAAGCAAAAGTTTCAACCTTTAACCAATCAGAATTTTCAAAATGGGCTCAAAGGATGAGTTTATCATAGAACAAATTTGGTGGGAAAGATAGCTATTTCTGTTTGTAATTAAACATAAAATTGGAAAAGAAGACAAGCATATTAAGGCATATAATTTCATTAAATGCAAAAGGATCAAAACAGAAACCCCAGTAAAACAGAAAATTTCAAATTTGAAGCAAGGATCAGAATTTTTCTAAGTTCAAATAACTTTTTCTCGCAAAATTTTCAAGAGAAAAAAGCTGGTTTTGAGAACCAAGCTTTCATCTTTATGAACCTCTACAACACTACATACCCATGTACATATCTGTGAGTAGAGAATGGAGAAAGGGGGAAAAGAGTTACCTTGAAGCTGCAGATAGTTAGACCCCTTTTCCCATATATTTTGCCAAAATATATTTGAATTTTTTTTTGGCAAATGTACATGTTTGGCTATACATTTTTGCAATCCCAAAACCCAAATCTCAAAACCAGCCCAAAAATCACTATTACATTTTTTAAAAATTACCCAAAAACTTTTATATTTTATAAAAGAGTCCACCATTTTTTATTTTGTAACAATGTTGTTTCGTCTTTTCGGTCATATCATAGTGTATTATGTACTCCCTCTATTCCAATTTATATGAACCTATTTCCTTTTTAGTCTGTTCCAAAAAGAATGATCCCTTTCTAAATTTGATAATAATTTAGCTTAAACTTACAATTCTACCCTTAATAGGAAGCTTTTATAACCACACAAATATGTTGGGCCCCTTTTTGACTTGTTTAGGAACACAAATTCCAAAAGTCTTCATTTTTTCTTAAACTCCGTGCCCAGTCAAACAGGTTCACATAAATTGGAATGAAGGGAGTAGTTCATTATAAAAATAATAATTTTGTACCAAATTTATTTATGTTCAGAACTATAGTTTGTGATAATATAATGAATGTTATTGATAAAGGTTCTATTGGGTATTTGTGATAGTTTTTAGAACTTGTGGGTATAAGTCATGTTTCATATTTTCAAACAAAAAAAGTGAAATATGTTGAAAACTTATGTCCAAAATATTTTGGTCTTCAAACCAAATTTCATCCAAATTAAATTTTTCGAAACAAATTTGAGAATCTATGGCTAAACGCTAGCTTAAATTGTAACCAAAGGAGGTTTTTATAGCATGCTTTTGGAACTACTCCCTCACTTTCAATTTAGATGAATAGTTTAACTTGACACGGAATTTAAAAAAAAGGATATTTTTTGAAATTTGTAGTCTTAAAGCTTAAGGGGTAAAAGCTTTATGGGGTTATGACATTTGTGTGGTTATAAAAACTTCTGATTAAGGGTAAAGTGGGTAAAATGAAGAGTTTAAAATTGAATTATTTTCAAATTTAGAAATATGTTATTTATATTGCAATAGACTAAAAAAGAAAATACCTCAGCTAATTTAAAACGAAGGGAGTATTAAAATCCCGCTTTCTTTTACTGTGGTTCTATTATTATACTCCCTCCGGTTCACAATAAATGACAAATTTGCTTTTTGATTTTGGTCCAAAATATGTGTCTATTTATATAATCAAGAAAGAATTCAATTTGTTTTTACAAAATTACCCTTATGTATGTATCCCTAAAAAGTTTTCTTACTCCTCACATTAAATATTTAATTAAGGGTAGCTTAGTTATACTAGGTATTTTGATATAGAATTTAGTATTTTCTTAATGAGCGTGACAAAAGTAAATTGGTCAATTATTATAGATCGGAAGAAATATACTTTTAATTGGCTTAAAAAGATTGTCAGTGTAAATGTTGTAGTATTAATTAATTCTCAGACATATACAGTAGATTTTACTTTTACCAGTTCCTTGAAAAAAGGCAAAGCACTGTCGCATTCGGAGGAAACAGTGATCAATGCAAAAGGCAAGAGTGGTATTTACCCTCAAAAACAGATACTCCTACCAATTGAATTTGTAAATGATTCTAAGGATACGCAGATTAATTCGATACGAATGATAAATTGCATTAGATTAAATAAATAAAGATATAGTAAATTTAAACCACATGAGAAGGATGATTCCATCCTAGTGAAATATCCACCCTCGATCCGGACTCACAATGAACAACACTGATGAACAAGAATAAGAGCTTTCAATAGCAGAGAACATAATAGTATATTGCCTTGGTATGAGCGCGTTACAATGTGTTCAATGAATAATCAAACTCCCCTTTATATAATAGAAAATTTTTACCCTAAGTACAATTCTATAAAAGGTCAAAAAATCTTTTGTTTAACTAATCACCGGTTCTCGATCGGTACGTGTCGAGATCCACGCCGTGATATCTGGCCGGTTGCGGATATTACGGCCTTCTGCTAGTCGTGCTTGGTTGTCTGACAACATTCTCCGAAGTCTTTTGAGATTTGGACCGATTCCGGATCATGGTTGTTTAACCAAAAATAAGGTTTTTGATCAAAGCTTGTTTTTAGAAGAACTCGGGTTACTGATAATCAAATAGAAATAAAAATAATTGATGTAAATAATAGCTGGATAAAAAGCAAAGTAAATCAGTATATTCCAATAGTATTTTCGTGTCTTTACAAATGCCCATTCCTCATCTTTTATAACTATTTATAAGTAATACGTTTCTCTCTTTCTATGATGGAGTTATTATGGACAATTAATGACATTTAATGTAACGTTATAATTGACAATCGTAACTGTTTCGGTACAGATTCTATAACGTTTTCCGTAATTAATGTTCATTAATTACCAATAATACGTTTCTATACTCTTTTGCTATTTAGGTTCATTCTCCCGATACTTCTTCAAATTATCAAGAGGTTCGAGCACCCATTCCTTCTGGTTTTCTTAGATCTTTGCCCGTGCCTGTTAAAGCTCGCACCTCTTCAACTATATATTCTTCGCCAACTGTCATTCCTTTGTTGATCCACATGTCATGACATATCAGCACATAATTAACTCGATGTAATAACTTGATTTTTCCCAATAAAGATAGTCCCTCCACTTGTCATTTATTCATCAATAGAATATTTGGGAAGTGGATCTCATTAAAGCGGGAATTTTTGCCGCCATTATACCTTCTCTGGGATTGACGCTTCATATGTCACTTCCATTTAATGCTCGTGACACGTGGCATCTTCCGATTGGATCTGCAACTCTTTAGCGTCTTTTAGGGCTTTCTTGCGGCTTCATCAATTACGAAGTGACAGTTTCCATCATGACGTTTCCATCATTACATCTTTTCCTTTGACGGTTGCTTCTGAGTATAAATATAGCTTTTGTATTTGCCTTTCTCATAAAAAGTTACTTATCTTGGAATATTCATTCTTGTTTTCTTCTTCCTCGTACAGTCATGTCTTCTTCAAACCCTAATCCTCGAAGAGTCCCCATTGTTGACGAACTTCCTTTTGCTCCTGTTAGAAGCAGAAGAGGGGGGAGATTGTGTAGTTTAGGTTCTTCATCTGTACGGGGTGCTTCTTTACCTCCAGTGAGTTCTACCCCTTCTTCTAGAACTAGAGGTTCTCATTCAAATAGATCTTCTTCTAGAGGTAAAGATTCTAGTGAATCAGTTCGTGAGCCTTTAGTAGATGAGATTGTCCCTTCTGAACTATCTTTTTTACACTGATAGAGAATCGATCAGAAACCCAGTTTCTTCTATGTCTTCTTTAGATCGTGCCGACGTCTATCCTTCTCAAATTACCGAAGGTTTAATCTCTGTTGTTCGTAGGGATTGCCATTGGAGACCTGATTTCCCTATCATAATTCCTAATGCAAATCAAAGAATTACATCTTACATGACCGGATTTTTTTTTGTGTATACATATCCCTTTACATTGAATTTCAAACCCCTCATTGATCCTGTTATCATTGAGTTCTGTCATTTTTTTAACGTTTGTCTAGGACATATTGGACCCATTGTGTGGAGGGTTGTTGCTTGTTTAAGGCAATTAACAAAGTTGGCTAATTTGCCTTTTACTTTTTCTATTTGATCCATCTCTACTCCCCTAAGCTTTTCCGATGTGGGATCTTCACTTTAGTGGCGAGAAGTAAGAGAGTGCTAGTTAGCCCTGAGGATGATAAAGACCGTGGCTGGTATGCTAGATTTGTTGTTGGCCCTACTGTTGGTTTAGTAGGTGAAGAAAATGTACCATTCCCCGAAAAGTGTAATTTTGCACGTAAGTTTTACTTTTGCATTTTCCCATTTTTTTGAAAGGATTTATTTTACCCGTAGTTGTTTAACTTTCTCTCTCTTTTTTTAGAAACCATGGGAACTGTTGATGAGATTCCCAATTTCTATGGTTGGGTAGAGAAGTTACTGACTATTGCTCCGATGGAAGGTAGATCTTGGAAAAATCTTTCACACAGGTTTGGTTGGAAGGTTAAAACTCATGGTAAATGCTTTACCCCCCCTCCTTTTCATATTTTCATTCATCTTTTACTTAGAATTTATTTGACCCTTCTTTTTATCAGGGTTTCCCATACGTGGTGTAAGTGCTGAAGCAGTTGCGGCTTCCAAAGTTTCTTTGGAAAGAGCTCAAGAGATAATCTTGAGTTCTTCATCGAAAAGGAAGGCTGATGCAACCCAAGATTCTGAGGAGGAGGAGGAGGAACAGGATGGAAGCTCCTTGGTTGAAAGGCCACGGGCCAGAAGACGCGTCTTTTCAGATGATGAAGCGACTCCCCCCGTTCTGTTCCCATAACCGAGCATGTTGAAGCCACCTTGGTGAGCTCTGATGATGATACTCTTGCGGCAGCTCATGACTCTGATGATCAGCTTTTCTCTCGTGGGTTTGATAGTGAGAATTTGGATATAGTTTCTGATGAAGTACCCATTTCTTCCTTTACCATGCCTTTCCTATGGTGCGTTCTTTGCCAGTCGTTACTGCTACTGTTTCTGCTCCACCCCAAGCTGTTATGACTTCCTCTACAGTTCCCACTAATACTGTTCCTCGTACTGAAGTTGGTTCTTCGAGTGGAAGTGGAGCGATGAAGCAGATTACTATTGAGGTCCCTGCCGATGGTAATCTTTTGAAAAAGTCAGGTCGTGCTGACGTATGGTTGAAACCTTTGATCGGTCCAGTCAGAAAGTCCAAGATTGAGAGCCACAGCTCTTTGACTTGGATGAATGATATAGTGCAATCGTCATTGCAGGTATTTGCTCTCGTTACACTTTATTCCATTCTCTTCTTTTTATATTAAGGTTCTTACCCATTTCTTTTTTTTAGATCAATCTTATTGGCACAGAGATGATGAAGAGAGTTTCTCATGCGGAGTAGTTAATGCTTGATTATCAAATTGAAGCAAACAATTGAAAAGAGCAATACGAAAGTCTACAACTTGAGATGGAAGTTTTAGAAGAAAGCAAGTGTACCTTAGAGCAGCAGCTAAGAGTCATGGCATCGGAGCTAGCAGTTGAGAAGGCTTCTTCCAATCAGGCTGGCAAGGATAAAAATCTCCCTGAGACATCTTTTTTCGAGCAACTCTCCAAGTCCAGTGAAGAGATTAGAGGATTGAGGGCTTTGCTGAACGAAAAAGAAGTTTATGCAGGTGAACTTGTTCAGACACTGACCCAGACCCGAATCTTTCGTGTATCTTGGAAAGTTTACTTGCCCCTTTGCAATCCTCTTATGATGCTTCTTTGGCCGAGAAGGAAGAACTCAAAAATGAGATTGACCAATGGGAGAAGGATTATAAAGCTCTCAAGGACAAAACTGCTATTGAAGTGAGTTGGGCTATCTTAAATACATGCCATGATACCCTAGTGGAGGCTAGCCAAGAAGGTTTTAATTTGGATGCTGAGTTGGCTAAGATAAAGGAAACCATTGAGAAAACTCAGCAAGATCAAAGTTTTTCTTATCCTATGGCTGATACTCTTGAGTATATTGAAGCTAATGTAGGCGCGATGGATGTCCCAGCTCCTCCAAATCAAATCGAGCCTGCTGCTGATGATGCTTTAGACTCTTCTTCTGCTCCCCAGTAAAAGTTTATGAAGTTCCCTTTCTTTCTTTTTTTCTTTTAGGTGGAATGTGGTTTTACCCCTGGTCCCATTTGGGGGTTCAGTTTTTGGAAATGACAAGTCCCCAGACCTTTTTGGGGCATTTTGTAAAAATATGACAATCAGTTTATGACTTAGTTTTAATATTATAAAGTTTTTGTTTCAACTTAATTATCTTGAGTTTCTATTTTACTCTTTTTGCCTTGTTTCATTATATAACTTCAAGGTCTTGCTTTTTAATTCATGGGTTTTCGTCTTACACTTTTTGCCTTTTTTTATAAAACGCTTTACTAACTTCATGTATCTTTGAATTAGACATGAAATTATAAAAGAGGGCCCTTTTATATACGACACTTAATGAAAAAGACATCTCAACTTCATAACAGTGTAAATATACGAAAAAAGAAATAGGAACACACATGTTTCTTGAAATAACTTTGATAAAGTTTTCATTTGAACTTTGTCAAGTTTAAATAACATCTTACATGTATTTAAATATCTTCTATAACTTTTTCGTAACTGTTTTCTTTACAATAGATTTGCAAAAAAGGAAAGAAAATCTAAGGTTTTTTTATAACCCATGGCTAAATACTGCCTTTAACCGAGACATCATAAGATTTTGAAATCTATATGAAGGTTTTTTGATTGGCTTGTGGTATTGGCTCGTGACTTTGCTCTGAACTTGATACATTTGATAAGTAAACTTTTGGGCTTGACTTGAACTTTAATTATTTTCAGTATTCTTTGCCTTCTTTATACATATATCATATGTATATTATATAGTCCCGCAAGTATTTGAGCTTTGAAGTATGAATTCTCGAGCACTTGATTATTCCTTCCATGCGGTCCTTTTCCTGAAAAGGAAAAATATACAGGACTCGGAGGTACGATTTTAGATGAAGACTGCTTAACCCATTTAAGTTTCTATCAGAATAGTTGTAACCCTAGACCGAGAATTATGTTCTTTCCACGTGTCTTTTCAGGTCGTAATTCATCATTTAGTGTGGGCTAGCCTTTTTCCTATCATCTAAAATTGTTAGTAAAATTTTAACAATTCAAAAATAAAAGTTATTAATGAGGGTACCTGCCCGTGGGTATTTCTTTTCCTTATAAATAGTATCTCTTCAGATGAGCAGCATTCCAATTTGAAGGTAGAATCTTTCCATCCATTGTTTCCAGTTCGTATGCTCATTTTCCTGCGATACCATGAATCTTATAAGGTCCTTCCCAAGTTTGACTTAACTTTCCTGCATTAGCTGCCCTCGTTGATTGGAAAACTTTCTTGAGTACGAAGTCCCCAATCTTGAAGTATCTGAGACGAGCTATTCAGTTATAGTATCGTTCCATAACTTGTTTTTGCGCTGCTATCCTTATTAATGCAGTTTCCCTCCTTTCTTCAAGTAAATCCAGGTTTATTCGCATCTCTTCTTTATTTGATTCCTCAGTTACTTGTGTATATCTCGTGCTTGGTTCCCCTATCTCAACTAGAATTAAGGCTTCAGCTCCGTATACAAGTGAGAATGGTGTTTCCCCCGTACTTATTTTTGTAGTTGTTCGATAAGCCCACAAGACTCCAGGTAACACCTCTGACCAATTGCCTTTAGATTCCTCCAACCTTTTCTTCAAGTTGTTGATAATGACTTTATTCGTTGATTTAGCTTGTCCATTACCCACCGGATGGTAAGGCATTGAAGCAATTCTTTTAATTTGCCAACTCTGAAAAAATTCTATGATTTGCATGCCTATAAATTACGGGCCGTTATCACATACGATTTCCTTTGGTACACCGAATCGGCATATGATGTTTCGCCAAATGAAATCTCTGACCTCTTTTTCTCGTACCTGTTTAAAAGCTCCTAATTCTACCCACTTAGTAAAGTAATCAGTGAGTAGTAATAGAAATCTTACCTTGCCTTTGGCTTGGGGTAACGGACCCATGATATCCATCCTCCATTTCATAAACGGCCACGGTGCAATAACCAGATGTAATAATTCAGCAGGTCGATGCATGTTGTTACCGTATCTTTGGCACTTGTCATGTTTAGCAACAAAATTTTTCGCGTCTTCTTCCATTTTTGGCCAATAATTGCCGGCTCTAATCATGGTTTTTACTAAAGATCTTCCTCACGCGTGATTTCCACGATGTCCCTCGTGTATTTCTCTCATCACATACTCTGTTTGTAAAGGCCTGATGCATCTTGCTAGAGGACCACCAAACATTTTACGATAAAGATTGCCTTGCTTTAAACAGTATCGAGCAGCTTTTTTGCGAAGTGCTTGAGCCTTTTACTTATCTTCAGGTAAAATTCCATACTGCAAAAAATTGACAATCTCGTTCTTCCAATCCCAAATTAGGTTATTGAAATTTACCTCGTTTTTGTCTTGATCAAGTACGGAATGAAATAAATGAATCATAGAAGCATTTTTGTCATTCGTTACTTTTACAGTAGATGCAAGATTAGCTAGGGCGTCAGCCTTTGCATTTTCCTCTTTTGGTATTTGCACGACTTTCCAAGTTTGGAACTGCCTGACCAAATCACGTGCCTTTTTCTAGGTATAGATGCATTCTTGCCTCTCTGGCTATATAAGTCCCAACATTTGGTTAACTACGAGCTGTGAATTGCTTTTGATTACGACCTGTTCTATACCAAGCTCTCGTTCCTGTTCTAAACCTACAATCACAGCTTCATATTCTGCCTTATTGTTAGTTATAGGGTGACATTTTATGGCTTGTCGTATTGTTTCTCCCGTGGGTGGTACCAAAACAATACCTATGTCATGACCCTAACCCCGAACCCGGTCGTGATGGCGCCTCTAGTGAAGACAAGGCCAGCCGACACTTACCCAATTCAGTTCTAACAGCTTAATAAATCAATAAGTCATTTATAAAGATGAATAATCCAACCTTTAAGCAGCCAACAATACAAATATGCAGAATAGCAACCCAACACAGACCGACATCGAGGTGTCACTAGTCATGAGCATCTACTACAACTGTCTAGTCACAACGGGACTGAAATGGTCGGTAAAATCACAAGAATACATAAGGAGGAATACAGAGGAAGAAAGCAGAGCCGTGATCGCCAGGCGACTACCTTGCTAACTCCAATGAAACTGCCACCAAGCTCAGAAAATACCTGAATCTGCACACAAGGTGCATGGAGTAAAGTGAGTACTCAAACTCAGTGAGTAATAAAGGTAAATAACAACTGAGCGGTAAAAAATCACGTAAAGCATATCAACATGCTGTACCGAAGCAGTATAAAACCATTTAAGAAAAACAATGAAGCTGTGAAATCTCTTAAAAACATCTTAGCTCAGTTCAAACTTCTTTTGAAAATGACTTTTTAACAGTTATGCAAATGAATGCAAAACAATGAGTGCAGATAAGCATAGAAATCCGCCTCTCGGGCACAAATATGCAATCAACAGGTAATTGACAGACAATTAAGAAGATAAACACATAACGGTTCGCCCCTTGGGCACAAATACACAATCAACAGGTAATTGACTGGCAATTAAGAAGATAAACACATAAAGGTTCGCCCCTTGGGCAATATCTCAGAATAGTACCAGCCCCTTGGGCTATATCTCACATCACAATGGGTATCCGCGCTCACTGGGGGTGTGTAGACTCCAGGAAGGGCCCCTTACGGCCCAAGCGCAATATCAAATCATCTCGTGACATCAAATCTAGGCCCTTGGCCTCATATCAGTCAAGCCACCTCGTGGCGTATATATCTAAGGCCCTCGGCCTCATAAACAATATCAACAAGCCACCTCGTGGCGTACATATCTCAATCACTCGGCCTCAAATCAGTATCAGTGTTTCCTCACAACTAGGCCCTCGACCTTACTCAGTCAAAAATCACATAAGTCACCCGGGCAACAGTAAAACATGATGCTCAGCCTAAAATATTATTTAAAATATCATTTCAAGTGTTAAATCAAAGTAAACTTGGCTGAGTTTTGAAAACAGTGGAAAATAACATGACTGAGTTCAAGTATAAAGTCAAAACAGTGAGGAAATATCAATAACAAGCCCCGAAGGGTTCACATAGTTGGCACTAGGCCCAAATATGACATTCAGTTCAAATAATAATGATAACAGTTCGTTTTCAATCAACTATGCGGTAAAATCATTAATCGGGATGGACTAAGTCACAATCCTCAACGGTGCTCTACCCCACGCTCGCTATCCAGCGTGTAAGTCACCTCAACATAGCACTACGATGTGCAATCCGGGGTTTTAAACCCTCAGAACATCATTTATAATCATTACTCACCTCGAACCGGCTAAATCTCTAGCTTGCGACGCCTTTGCCCCTCGAATCGGCCTCCACACGCGTCGAATCTATCCAAAATCAGAACGAATACGTCACAATATACTAAGGGAACAAAACCCAAGCGAAAACATTCGAAAAATACCAAAAATCCCGAAATTAGCCAAACCCGAGCCCCGAGCCCATGTCTCAAAACTCGATAAAATTAACATCAATGAAATCCTCATCCTCTCACGAGTTCATACATACCAAGAGCATCAAAATCCACCCACAAATGACACTTAAATTCCCAAATTTTAGGTCTCCAATTTCAAGCCCTAGTTCTTCAATTTTTGGCTTAGATTTCATGATTTTCTAGGTGGAATTCACATAAGAATCGAGTATTGAGTTCAAAAATCTTACCTCCAAACATTTCCCCTTGAAACTCTCTTCAATCTCCTTCAAAAATATCTCAAAATGAGCAGCTATGGGTGAAAATAGACCCACATTCGCGAACAAGATGACTTTAAAAACATTCTGCCCAGGCCTCATTCCCTTCTATGCGATCGCGGAAATTTCCTCGTGATCGCGAAGCACAAAAATCTAACTCATAAAATTCACTCTATGCAATCGCATTAAATCTCCTACGAACACAATGCCCAGGCTCTTTACTCTATGCGATCGCGGACACTCCTCCGCGTTCGCAATGAACAAAACCATCCAGGCCCCCAGGTCCAAATTTACTCTATGCGAACGCAACACTCACTACGCGTTCGCGAAGAACAACCTCCCCACACAATGCGATCGCATGCCAAACTTCGCGAACGCAAAGCACAAATGGACAGCCTTCTCAAAACCTCGTACGAGATCGCATGACACCCTATGCGATCGCAGAGAACAAAGTTCTGCAACACCTGAGCAGATTTTTCTGAAATCTCTTAACTCCAAAAACGATCCGATTGACCCCTCGAAACTCACCCGAGGCCCCCGAGACCTCAACTAACGCATCCTAAAACGTTATTCAAACTTGCTCCAATCATCAAAATACCTCAAACAACATCAAATCACCCAAAACACATCGGATTCAAGCCTAAAATTTTCTAAAATCTTCCGAAATGTGCTTTTGATAAAAACAAAACCCAACCAAACGACGTCCGAATGACCTGAAATTTAACACACACATCCCAAATGGCACAACAAAGCTGCTGCAACTCTCGGAATTTCATTCCGACCTCTATATCAAAATCTCACTATCAGCTGGAAAACACCGAAATCTCCATTTTGCCAATTCAAGCCTAAACCTTCCACGGACTTCCAAAATGCATTGCGATCACGCTCTTAAGTCCCAAATCACCTAATGGAGCTAACCAAATCATAAAAACTCCAATCCGAGCTCATATTCAAACAAGTCAAATCTCGGTCAAACCTTTCAAATTTTAAGCTTTAAACTGAGAACTGATCTTCCAAATTCATTCTGATTTCCCTGAAAACTAAAACCAACGATTTACGTAAGTCATAATACATTACACGGGGCAAGTCATGCCCAAGAACTGGCGATCAAAGTGTAAAAGACCAAAATGACGGTCGGGTCATTACATCCTCCCCCACTTAAATATGTGTTCATCCTCGAACGTGCCCAATGTCATTCTAAAAGCCAACCAATTGCTGAATAACCTTACTATGAACATACCCGGAGGTGATCCCACGTCACCCTATCTCATATAGGTCCGATAACACATTGTAACTGAAATCACACAATCCAATCTAGCCCATAAACCATAGAACCATATTTTCACTTCTGAAACCATCAATACGATCAAAACCTCACACCTATACTCTGAATGGGCCCGAACCAGCTGTAATAACCCATGCCTGCAACCTCGGTGCGATTATACGATATACCACATAACTCAAACACATGTAGCGATAACTTCCATTCACAACATCTGCACACAACACCCGAATACCGGTAGAAACCCCTTATCAACCCAAGTTTCATTCCAACACTTTTATATATACTGCCAATGATAACTAAAACACACAGTAAGCCATAACCATTTCTCAGATCAACCATTCATGAAGCCACTTCTCCTTGGCAATTACCATGGCAAATTTCCGAGCCGAACCTCGATATTATCCTTCCAACATGCTGAAATCGAATCTGTCCGTATTCATTAATGATCCCAACGATCTCCTCTAATCCAACACACTACTCTGGCATCATGACACATCAATACAGGCCTAAGCCATAACTTGTACAATACACGCACCAATAGGCAACAGTTCGAACATACTCAAATCATGAAAACAACTTAAATGAAAGAGTTGTACCTCAAGCTCACAAGAACCACCACAACACAAGGCTGAGGACCCGTCTCACATCATAGAAATAGAACACAATCTAACCCGAAGGATCATACCTCCATATAATCTTCGTTGCAATGCGCACATGGCTCCACATGAAACACCTCAAGCCACTATGCTCGAAATCGACAACCACGCACAATTTGATGTCTGGAACCACAACAAATCTTTACACCCACGATGAAACAAATAACATATACCACGCAAACCCGATAGGACATAACCGACATGTTATTCACTGAGCAACCCCCAATTACTCTTCCCGCTCGACTTCCACTATGAACCCCCAATGGAACCGCACCATATGTGCCCAAAACCAATCATAACACCTCGCAACACAGAAAGGTAACTCATAGGTCTCCCCAGATCACTGATAAGCTCAACAACGGTCGAATCAACACCTCCCTCAACAATGCCATTCCGAGCCAACCAAGCCGACTCAAGATAGAACATTCATCCACATTGGCCTGCCAACGAACTCCTTATCAAGGAAACCTGAAGTTGCTCCTTCCACCTCTATAACTCTGTCGGTGCCATACGATGCGGTGCCCGAGACCAAATCAGTACCGAAATCAACAACCTTGCTTGGCAACATGCCCGACCACAAGAAACACATCCGAAAAGTCCCTCACCACCGGAACTGAATCAATATGAGGAGCCTCATTACTGGCATCCATCACGAGAACCCAAATAAGGAAGACAATCCTTCCCAGCCGTCCGCCGGGTCTTCGAATATAAAACCACTCTATTAGAACATAATCCGTCGAACCACGCCACTCAATCCATGGCATTTCCGGCATAGCCAACAGTGCCACCTTAGCGCAATAGCTCAGAATGACACAACACTGCGACAACCAGTCTATACCCAATATCACATCCAAAATCTAACATACCAAGCAGCAAAAGATCCACTCGGGTCTCCAAACCCCGATAGTATACGACCTCACGCTCGTCATCAAGCGCGTGTCTCACCTCAATATCCAATCATTCCCATGAGAGATACTCTAACATTCTTCTGTGCCTCCAAGCAAACCCAAATATCAGCAGTCGATCTAGCTAGAAAGTGCCGCAATACTATTTAAGTGCCATCAACTTAATCACATTGCCTTTTTGTGAAACGTATACTCTCGTCAAATCACTTCCAATTAGTAATACCGCTTCCTTAATCATCTGAGGCTACCCGCTGCCTAAGAGTTTTTTGAACTTCCTTTCAGAACTAAACTGTAACCCATCTAGCCAAGAACTTCCATTGATCCCATCCAGAAGAAAAATCACTACACCTTCCATGCTCCTCACACTCGTAGAAAATACACATTTCCAATCACGGTAGGAATCAAAAAGAACTCTCCGAATTCCATTTGCACAAAACTAAACTGTCAGGACTGAATCCTTCCAACTAGACCAAGCTACGCAAGCCATCAAAACCTAAGAGCATCGCCGCGAAATACCTGTAGAACTCATTACTCCGAACACACCCAAGGAACTAATCATATCCTTACCATACCGGTCCGACCCACTACCAAGCTATACCATTTATCTGAGTTTCCTGCTGATTCATCTTCAACTTGATATTCCTTCTTGCTGTAGCACCACAATTCCTCAACCCAGGCTCACTACACGAGACCCAAGCATAAAACCACACTATGTAAAACCCATAAGCCGCTGAATACTCTCTTAAATATTCCCAAAAGCACCACATTCCAAAATACTTTCTCTGAAGACACTCCCTACAAATCTAAATCCATTACCTTTACCTTCCTGATACTGATACATAGAATCCCACAATTTATAGAAATACCACAAGTCTTGACATCTTCCAAAAAGCTCAGTTTCTAACCACATATGCAACTTTAGATTACTCAATTGATATATGCAGAATCTTGAACACATTAAACTATTCTCGCAAGTCATCCACTCTCCTCAAACCGCAATTATCCCGATCAAAAGAACCGAACAACCTGTGCCTCATTAGCACTTCAGACACTGCAGAATGCAACCTCATCCCAATACAACCAAGTCACTTCCTGCTCTATGCACCGATCATCCTTTATTAACAACAACTCCAGACATTCCGTGATTTTCATACCCTATGAAGCATAATATGACCTTTGTCAAAATTTTCCTTTACTTGAGCCATCCTCGGTCTCAATTTCCGCAAGCCATAACTGATTCACCCACACGCCTCAAATTGGAACCAACATAGCACCTTACCGTGCAATCAACTAATCAACAACAGACTCCCCCACTTGGCTCGAAGCCATAGATCAAAATACACTCAATAACTCATAACACTTATACTCTATCGATGCCATAATACCATAGTGAGATTAAACTCAAATCCTTTATAAGCTTGTGAAACACAAATCATCTAGAATTTTAACTCTTCTGCAAATCTTGCATTCACTCTCGCAACAGTTAAGCCCACTCTCTTAAGCGACCCAAATTTCAAATTTCAACACTTATATTTCACTTGCACATGAGACCTTCTAAAAGACACATGAGGGTCACACAACCTCGGAACACTTCACAGGAGATAACCCACCTGCCTTGTCTTCAACTAACATTTATGTATACCTTCCACCGTCACAAACATTACACAGTCACTTAGCCTTCCTGAGTCTGAACTCATACCGCAACATGAAATTTACTTCACTCCCAACTAGGACACATGAAAAGACTCTTCGCACACCCAAAACTCGGGGCTATACTTCAAATCAAGACAAAAATCAAGCACCTAATAGTTCTTCTATCCTCCAGCAGACCCTCCTCGTCGCTTCCAATTCATAAGAATACATCTCGCAGTCACGACATACTCATCACATAGCCATGCAACCCTCACTCCCACTAATAGGGACACTACCGAACATATCAGTTCGAAGACACTTGCTCACACAATCAGCACCTCGGTGCTCAAGCCATAGGCAAAGATCCGGCCTCAAGTCCTCCAGACTGGCCCAACATCAACTTACAGAGATCACATCTCGCCACTCGATCAGGGAATCACAAGCCATCAAGGCACATCTGATACTGAGCGCTCATGCGCGCATACGAATGCGTGGAAGGATTTCAAGAGTTACTTTTCAAGTTGAATCAGGGATGCACGATAAGAATTCAAGAATGTGAAGTTTTCCTAAAGGTTCCGCAGCCTCTCGAGGATAAATACAAACGTCTTCGTACCGATCCGCGAGAATTTACTAAACCTGCTCATGACTCGTGAGACCTGTGTAACCTAGGCTCTGATACCAACTTGTCACGACCCTAACCCCGAATCTGGTCGTGATGGCACCTCTCGTGAAGATAAGGCTAGCCAACACTTACCCAATTCAGTTCTAACAGCTTAATAAATCAATAAGTCATTTATAAGGATGAATAATCCAACCTTTAAGCAGCCAACAATACAAATATGCAGAATAGCAACCCAACACAGACCGACATCGGGGTGTCACTAGTCATGAGCATCTACTACAACTGTCTAGTCACAACGGGACCGAAATGGTAGGTAAAATCACAAGAATACATAAGGAGGAATACAGAGGAAGAAAGCAGAGCCGCGATCGCCAGGCGACTACCTTGCTAACTCCAATGAAACTGCCACCAAGCTCAGAAAATACCTGAATCTACACACAAGGTGCATGGAGTAAAGTGAGTACTCCGACTCAGTGAGTAATAAAGGTAAATAACAACTGAGCTGTAAGAAATCACGTAAAGCATATCAACATGCTGTATAGAAGCAGTATAAAACCATTTAAGAGAAACAATGAAGTTGTGAAATCTCTTAAAAACATCTTAGCAGAGTTCAAACTTCTTTAGAAAATGACTTTACAACAGTTATACAAATGAATGCAAAATAATGACTGCAGATAAGCACAGAAATCCGCCTCTCCGGCACAAATATGCAATCAACAGGTAATGACAGACAATTAAGAAGATAAACACATAACGGTTCACCCCTTGGGCACAAATACACAATCAACAGGTAATTGGCAGGCAATTAAGAAGATAAACACATAAAGGTTTGCCCCTCGGGCAATATCTCAGAATAGTACCAGCCCCTCGGGCTATATCTCACATCACAATGGGTACCCACGCTCACTGGGGGTGTGCAGACTCCGGGAGGGGCCCCTTATGGCCCAAGCGCAATATCAAGCCATCTCGTGGCATCAAATCTAGACCCTCGGCCTCATATCAGTCAAGCCACTTTGTAGCGTATATATCTTAGGCTCTCGGCCTCATAAACAATATCAACAAGCCACCTCGTGGCATACATATCTCAGGCCCTCGGCCTCAAATCAGTATCAGGGTTTCCTCACAACTAGGCCCTCGACCTTACTCAGTCAAAAATCACATAAGCCACTCGGACAACAGTAAAACATGATGCTCAGCCTAAAATATTATTTAAAATATCATTTCAAGTGTTAAATCAAAGTAAACTTGGCTGAGTTTTGAAAACAATGGAAAATAACATGACTGAGTTCAAGTATAAAGTCAAAACAGTAAGGAACTATCAATAACAAGCCCTGAAGGGTTCACATAGTTGGCACTAGGCCCAAATATGACATTCAGTCCAAATAATAATGATAACAGTTCGTTTCAATCAACTACGTGGTAAAATCATCAATCGGGATGGACTACGTCACAATCCCCAACGGTGCTCTACCCCACGCTCGCTATCCAGCATGTAAGTCACCTCAACATAGCACTACGATGTGTAATTCGGGGTTTCAAACCCTCAGAATATCATTTACAATCATTACTCACCTCGAACCGGCTAAATCTCTAGCTCGCGACGCCTTTGCCCCTCGAATCGGCCTCCACACGCGTCGAATCTATCCAAAATCAGAACGAATATGTCACAATATACTAAGGGAACAAAATCCAAGCGAAAACATTCGAAAAATACCAAAAATCCCGAAATTAGCAAAACCTGAGCCCCGGGCCCACATCTCGGAACTCGATAAAATTAACATCAATGGAATCCTCATCCTCTCTCAAGTTCATACATACCAAGAACATCAAAATCCACCCACAAATGACCCTTAAATTCCCAAATTTTAGGTCTCCAATTTCAAGCCCTAGTTCTTCAATTTTTGGCTTATATTTCATGATTTTCTAGGTGGAATTCACATAAGAATCGAGTATTGCGTTCAAAAATCTTACCTCCAAATGTTTCCTCTTGAAACTCTCTTCAATCTCCTTCAAATATCTCTCAAAATGAGCAGCTATGGGTGAAAATAGACCCACATTCGCGAACAAAATGACTTTAAAAACATTCTGCCCATGCCTCATTCCCTTCTATGCGATCGCGGAAAATTCCTCGCGATCGCGAAGCACAAAAATCTAACTCATAAAATTCTCTCTATGTGATCGCATTAAATCTCCTGCGAACGCAATGCCCAGGCTCCTTACTCTACGCGATCGTAGACACTCCTCCACATTCGCAATGAACAAAACCATCCAGGCCCCCAGGTCCAAATTTACTCTATGCGAACGCAGCACTCACTACGAGTTCGCAAAGAACAACCTCCCCACACAATGCGATCGCATGCCAAACTCCACGAACGCAAAGCACAAATGGACAGCCTTCTCAAAACCTCCTACGGGATCACATGACACCCTATGTGATCGTAAAGAACAAAGTTTTGCAACACCTGAGCAGATTTTTCTGAAATCTCTTAACTCCAAAAACGATCTGATTGACCTCTCGAAACTCACCCGACGCCCCCAGGACCTCAACCAAAGGCTCAAACACATCCTAAAATGTTATTCAAACTTGCTCCAATCATCAAAATGCCTCAAACAACATCAAATCACCCAAAACACATCGGATTCAAGCCTAAGTTTTTCTAAAATCTTCCGAAATGCGCTTTTGATAAAACCCCAACTAAACCACGTCTGAATGACCTGAAATTTTACACACACATCCCAAATGGCACAACTAAGCTGTTGCAACTCTCGGAATTTCATTCCAACCTCTATATCAAAATCTCACCTATCAACCGGAAAACGCCGAAATCTCCATTTCGCCAATTCAAGCCTAAACCTTCCACAGACTTCTAAAATGCATTCCGATCACGCTCCTAAGTCCCAAAATCACCTAATGGAGCTAACCAAGTCATAAAAACTCCAATCCGAGATCATATTCAAACAAGTCAAATCTCGGTCAAACCTTTCAAATTTTAAGCTTTAAACTGAGAACTGATCTTCCAAATTCATTCTGATTTCCCCGAAAACCAAAACCAACGATTTACGTAAGTCATAATACATTACACGGGACAAGACATGCCCGAGAACTAGCGATCAAAGTGCAAAAGACCAAAACAACCGGTCGGGTCGTTACAACCTAAACCTGCCCCTTTCACATTCGATGAACCATCAATGAATAAGGTCAAAGTTCCTGGATTAGACCCGTTAAATACCTGCAATTCTTTTTTTTGCCTCTAGTTGTATCCCTTGACTAAAATCAGCCACGAAATCTGCTAAAACCTGTGACTTTATTGCAGTTCTAGGTTGATATGTAATGTCATATTCACTTAGTTCTATGGCCCACTTGGCTGATCTACCTGATAACTCTTGTTTATGCAATATAGTACGCAAGGTATAGGCAGTTACTATAGAGATGGAATGACATTAAAAATAATGTCTTAACTTCCTAGATGCCATGATTAATGGTAGTGCAAGTTTTTCTAGATGAGGATATCGAGTTTCAACATCTAATTATAACTTGCTAACATAATAAATCGGAGACTGTTTACCTTGGTCTTCTCGAACTAACACAACACTTACCACTACTTCTGAAACATCAAGGTAGATGAGTAGTTTCTCCCCATCTTTTGGTTTCGCAAGCAACAGTGGATTTGACAAATATACTTTCAAAATTTTAAGCGCCTGTTGACATTCTTCAGACCATTCAAATTGATCATGCTTTTTAGGGCTGAAAAGAACCTTAAGCATTTTTATGATGATTTTGAAATAAATCTTCCCAAAGCTGTTATTCTCTCTGTCAGTATCTGTACTTCTTTTTTACTTGTCAGTGTATTTGGGATTTCCTCAATAGCTTTAATCTATGCGGGATTTACTTCAATGCCACAGTTAGAAACAAGAAATCCCAAGAACTTACCTGACGAAACTCCAAATGCACATTTCTCATGGTTTAACTTCATGTTAAATTTACGAAGAATCTGAAATGTATCAGACAAGTGTTGGATATGATCCCCTGCTTGTTGTGACTTGACCAGCATATCATCTATATAGACCTCCATGGTTTTCCCTAAATGTTCTTGAAAAATTTTGGTCACCAACCTTTGATATGTGGCTCCAGTGTTCTTGAGACCAAATGACACTACTTTGTAACAGTAAGTCCCCCTGTCTATTATAAATGAAGTTTTTTCCTCATCTATGGGATCCATTTTTATTTGATTATACTCTGAATATGCATCTAAAAAAACTTAACAATTCATGTCCTGCAGTGGCATCAATTAGTTGATCTATATGCGGTAATGGAAAAGAATCTTTAGGACAAACTTTGTTTAGGTCAGTATAATCTACACAAACTCACCAGTTACCATTCTTTTTAGGTATTACTACAGTATTAGCTAACCAATTTGGATATTTTACCTCGTGTATGGACCCAATTTGTAAAAGTTCTTGTACCTCATCTTGAATCACCTGATTTTTGAAAGATCCTTGCTTTTTTTTTCTTTTGTTTAACATGTGAGTATGATGGATCTTCATTTAACTTATGGTTCATCACTTCTGGAGGTATTCCTGTCATATCAGAATGGGACCAGGCAAAACAATCCACGTTAGTTTTCAAAAATTCAGTCAACTTACCTTTCATTTCTTGGCTTAGGTTTCCCCCAATGTAGACTTTCCTTTCAGGCCAGGTGCAAATAGTAATACAGCTTCCAATTCCTCAATCGTTGTTTTGACGTTTTCATTTTCCTCTGGCTATTGGATGGTATCGGGTCTCGAGCCTACATCTGTTCACCCGTGCTCAGTTGAGGCTTGTGTTGCAGCATCCTCAACTAGATTCTATGATTGCTATTTCTCTTTGTATTTTGTGCTTGAATCTTCTACAGAATTAATGCTCCTAGACGCTTGCCGGTCACCACAAATTTGCCGTATTCCCTATTGTGAAGGGAATTTAATAACTTGATGCATGGTAGATAGAACAACATCCATTTCGTGAATCCATGGTATACCGAGAATCATATTGTAAGCCATGTCCATTTCTACCACCTGAAATTTCGTGTCTTTGACAACTCCGTCTGCGAATGTGGTGAGTATTATCTCCCCTTTTGTTATGACGCTCGAGTTGTCAAAACCAGATAAGGTGTGTGCCTTGGGTATCAGCTTATCTTCAGCTTGCATTTTGTTTACCACTCTTAGCAGAATGATATTCACGGAGCTACCTGGATCAATCAAAACTCGTTTCACATTAGTGTCATGTACAAGTAAAGATATTACCAGTGCATCACTGTGCGGGGTTAGTGATAATTTAGGATTTTAACATATTTTATGCCCCTACTTGCCTATGCTTTGATCATATATTGTTACAAAATAGTCCTAAAAGGCTTACAAGTTATGCTTGATTGCAGGTTTGATCGACAAAGTGACGAAATGTCAAAGATTGGCTCAAAAAGGAGTGAAACCTGCTCGAGTATCAAAGACCAAGGAATCTAAGAAAAGAAGGCCTAGTGCGGACAATGCAAAATGGAATGCGGCTGCACTAGGTGGTTCAGAAAGTTGGTGATTCAGGCTAGAAGAAGCGTGGCCACGGTACACATCTCGCGGTCCGCGGTAAAGGCTCTGCGGCCGCACTACTCTTTTGTGCGGTCCGCGGTCATGAGATTCAGAGAGATGAAGTTTTCAAAGCCAAAGCCATGTGGTCCGCGGTCGTGAGTGCACGGACCGCACCAGCTCCCTTCGCGGCCGCGGTCCATTTTATGCGGCCCGCACTGACCCCGCAGGGGTATTTTTATCCAGTTTTTCCAGCCTAGTATAAATAGAATATTTTACCATTTTTAGGTATTCAGACATATCAGTTGATAGCTGCGCTCGTGAGACCGACTTCTGTAGCCATTTTTGGCACTTTTGCTTTACATTTACAACAGATTCTTGTAGAGTAATTTTAGCAATTAATTAATATGCTTAGTTCTTCATCTATTTCTTCAATTTCTTTATCTAGCATGAGTAGCTAAACCCATTAGCTAGGGTTGTGGATCAACCCTAGTGTGGGTAATTGACGGGTGTTGCCATCTAGTATGAGATTGACTATGGGTGTTTGCTATTTGGGTTGGTTTTATATTTTAATCTAGAATTGGTGGTTGCAAACACTGATTCAAGCCTTGTGGGCTTAATTCTTCTTAAGAAAGAGAGTCTATGGCCCCAAAATTAACCCAACAAGGAATTGGGATGGACTCATGAGAAATGATAGTTCCAATTAACGGGTTAAACCTCGAGAGAGTAATTACCCTACTTGAACCCTAGTTGCTTGGTCTAATTTGCCTACCCATTTGGTCTCGAGAGAGTCAATTGGGCAAAATCACTCTCTCTACCGAGAGGTGTGAGAGTGGGTAAAATTGTGCAACGGTTATAGCATAAGCCCCAATTATGTCAATCGAACCTTAGTAACATCTACCCGTCAATTAGCCACCTAGGTAGTGTCACGACCCTAGTGCCCTTCTTCCCATTAGATATAACTTAGCACTATTCTGGTAGCATAATTTAGAGTTAATCAATAGTTTTATAAAAATAGTTATAATTCGAAAACTCAAAAATGTTTGAAGTGACATTAGGAGTACAAACACATCTCTAGGATAGACAGACAATCCAACTCCACTACTAGCTCCCTGAGGAAATCGATCCCGGCCCTTATATCAGGTAAAAGCTATTGTGACCCGCTCTTCCTACCTTAGTGTAGCGTCGAGTTGGTTGCGATCACTTTTTGGCGCCGTCTGCATTTGCATCATCAAATGTAATATTTTCTTCTTCCAAAACCTTTCAAACTCGCTTACCATATGTGACTGTAATTTTCAAAACCTTCTTAGCTGCCATATATGTTACGCCATTAATTTCTTCTCCTCCGCTTATGACATTAACTGTCCTCTTTGATGAAGGGGGTTTAGGGGGCTCCTTCTTGTTCTTCATATACGGTTGCTTACCCTTTTTACTGAACAATTCGGTTAGATACCCTTGCTTTAGCAAATGTTCAACTTCACCTTGCAACAATCTACAATCCGTCGTTTTGTGACCATGATCATTATGAAACTCGCACCAAAAATCAGGATTTCGCCTATTCGGGTTTGACCTCATTTCCTTTGGCCATCGTACCTTATATCCCATGCTTCTTAATACTGCTACTAACTCTGATGTGCTAACATTAAAATTGTAACCGCCAATTTTCTCCTTCGAGCCTCTATCATCATCTCGCGTCTCTCGTGCATTTCGCTCTTTTCCGAACCTTGATGATGAACCTGACTCTCTATCTCTTGATCTATGATCATACCTTGAGTTATCCTACTTTGAACGCGAATCTCTTCTTGTTGGTCCCATGTAGGGCTCGTACCTGTTTTTATCGGACCTTTTTTTTCGGTTTCAGCACGTCTTGAACTTACCCTCTCCTCTTTTTGAGACTGAGTGATGGTATCTTCTTCTATCCGCAGCTTCGTGCTGTATCTGTTGTAAACATCATTCCAAGTTGTTGCTGGAAATTCACGTAGACTTCCCTTGAGTCGTCTCGTGGCTTCTGAACTTTTCTCATTTAGATTACTGGCAAACGCCATAGCTGCCCAGTTATCAAGTACGCGTGGCAGCATCATCCTCTCACGCTGGAATCTATCTACGAATTCTCTGAGCAGCTCCGAATCTCCTTGCTTTATTTGAAAATATCCTCCATTCTTTTTTCGACTGTTTGAGCTCCCGAGTGTGCTTTGATAAATGAATCTGCAAGCTCAGGAAAAGAATCTATAGAATTTTTGGGTAAAAGATAGTACCATGTTAATGCTCCCTTAGTGAGTGTTTCTCCGAATTTTTTGACCAATACTGATTCAATTTCTTATTTGGTCAAGTCGTTGCCCTTTACACCGGTTGTGAATGCAGTTACGCTATCTCGTGGATCAGTTGTTCCATCGTATTTCGGAATATCGGGCATCTTGAATTTCTTCGAAATTGGTAGAGGAGCAGCACTTGGCTTCCAAGGTTGTTGTGAATATTTGTCTATATCTATTCCCTTGATTACATGCGGTACTTCAGGTATTTGCTCTATGCGGTCGCTCTGCTCATTGAGCTGTTTCTGTAAAGTTAATACTAAATTTTGTAAATCAGAATTAACTATGTTACCTGGTTCTCCATCACGAGACTTGCTGGGAGTTCCACCACTGCCTGAGTTAACGAGTCTAGAACGAGGGTTTTCCAAAATGTTGTTATTTGGAGTTGGTATTGGCGGTGCAACCGGCGACTGGCTGGCAAAAGCCTGGAGAGCGTTGTTGACCTGTTAAGCAATTAATTTTTTAAGAGCTTCATCGATAGCTTGATCATTTGCAAGTCAGTTATTTTCATTCGATTCAGATCTATTAGGAGTCCCCTCTCGTGACTGCCGCTGAGAATGTTGTGGCGAAGGAGGTGGGGTTCTGTCATCTTGTTCGTTCAGTTGATGTTGTGGGTCTTCTTGGAGTGGTAAATTGTGTTGGTTATTATCGTTGACATTCGACATGATTATTTTTGATAAAAGAGTCGATTTGGAAAGCAGATGATTATCAGATTTTCGGTAACAGAATCAATTTGTTCAACCAAAAATAAGGTTTTTGATTAAAGCTTGTTTTTAGAAGAACTCGGGTTACTGATAATCAAATAGATATAAGAATAATTGATGTAAATAATAGCTGGATAAAAAATAAAGTAAATCAGTATATTCCAATAGTATTTTCGTGTCCTTACAAATGCTCATTCCTCATCTTTTATAGCTATTTTTAAGTAATACGTTTCTCTCCTTCCATAATGGAGTTATTATGGACAATTAATGACATTTAATGTAACGTTATAATTGACAATCGTAACTGTTTCGGTACAGATTCTATAACGTTTTCCGTAATTAATGCTCATTAATTACCAATAATACGTATCTATACTCTTTTGTTATTTAGGTTCATTCTCCCGATGCTTCTTCAAATTATCAAGAGGTTCGAGCACCATTCCTTCTGGTTTTCTTAGATCTTTGTCCGTGCCTGTTAAAGCTCGCGCCTCTTCAACTATATATTCTTCGCCAACTGTCATTCCTTTGTTGATCCACGTGTCATGACATATCAGCACATAATTAACTCGATGTAATAACTTGATTTTTCCCAATACAATGGCCTCGATATTCTCGAGGGTGGGTGTCATGCCCCGGACTCTAAACTCGTGCGAGTATGATACTGCCACAGTGGAAATACTTTAACTGGCCTCTTTTAGTTGATTTTGGCATATGGAGTTTGGAAACTCTTAAAATAGAAGTCAAGGATCAGAACCGAAAAAATGGCTTGAGATTTTCATCTCTAATACTATTGTACAGATGAGGATTTATTAGAGGGTATACAAGACAGATTCAAGAATACAATGAAGAAACTGATCGAGTTAACGCAACCCAGAAAAGCAGTGACATAATAGTGGAAGGTGCAGTTTGAAGTGGCGCAAGGTGTCTGAACTGCAACATCTTGGCAATGCAGAAATTCAGATATTTGATCGTTAAGGTAACTATGCTTCCGGACAGACGTGGAAGTAGCTCATTTTCAGCTTCATCTCTTAGTATTTGCCTTATCTTCTCAAGAAGACAATTCAAGTATAATACAGCAGTAGTATTTAGTAGCACTGCTAGAATTATGGAGTACCAAGTTGCCCTGTTCATGTTGATCAGTAACTGGAATTCTTGTAGTTTTGATTCCATTCTTGGACCTGTTTTCAGTTTCTCTTTTTCTTGTCTGTGATTTGAAGGATTTGAATCACTTATATCAGAAAATGGAGGACAGGAGACTATTTATAGTGTATTGAGATAAGTGTTGAGCTAGTTAAACTCTTGGTCAACACTCATTGTAAAGATTCTCCATTTTTTAATGCTCTCCACCTTAATCTACGTTAAATAAATTCTTCATCTTGTTGATGGGAAAGTGGGTCAGGATTAAGGTTAATCGGCTTTTTTTTTTATTTCAGACCCGGTGTTCAGTATCCACTTTTGGGCCCGACTAAATCCGGATTTACGCCTAAAAGTGCCACAAGGGGGTAAAGCCCTCCCTAACAAAAGCGACTTCATACCCAGGGACTCGAGCACAAGACCTCTGGTTAAGGATGAATGAGTATTTACCACTCTACCGCAACCCTTGCTGGTAGGTTAATTGGCTTTATTGCTAGTGAAGCTCTTATTCACAAGCTAAATTTTTTTGTAGAATATAATTATTTGGTGACTTCCCTAGTTTATAGGCTGAAGTTATTTTTCTTTTAAGTATTTAACTTTTAACTTTTAACTTTATATACTAGTTCTAACAAAAAGTCATGTAAGTCGCTGAAACAACGAGCGACCTACAGCTACAACAACAATCCTTCAAGCGTGATATATGGAGGATGGGGTATACACAAGCTTAAACACTCTATATTATGTAAGGTAGAGAGACTATTCTCAATAAACCATCGGCTCAAGAAAAATATTTTCAAAATAAATTTGAAAATTACAAAAAATTAACAATAAAAATAATAAAGATAATCAATGTAAAAAAACAACTGTAGTATAAAATTGAAGAATAAGAAAATAGCAGAATAATAATAATGATAAGAAGAAGAGAGAGCAGATAGTAAAATCAAGATAAGGACTATCTATTAACCTTCTACCATAATCCTTGATTTTCATGCTCTACTATCTAGGATCACATTCGATCCTGAATGAACTGGAAATCAATATTATATTATAAATCGTGTGTTAAACCAGCAAATTACCCATAAACGGACAAAAATAAAGAACAACCCCCAATTTAATTCAAGTTGCAACTCATTTACGTCGCGGACTCGGTCTACTGACCAGTGCCTTGGAGAGCACGGGGTCAACGCTATTGGAGTTAAAGTTATCCCAAAACTTGGGGAAGACCTTTTCAACCTCTGACCTGTAAAGTACTTTTTAGAAATAATTTCTGCCCTAATTAATTAAAATTAAGCCAACAGCTTTTTTTTAATGAGAATCTTATATAAATATTCAAAATAAGTTCCTAAACTATTAATCATAAACTTAACAAAACTAGTCAAGCACATATAAAAATTGAAAACCCAAATAAATAAGGTTCTTTCTCTCCAAGAATCGCACACAAGAATCTCCCTTCATATTTTTACGGGTGATTAACAATATTAGATGCAAGACGGAAAGAAAATTTCATGGAGGAGTTAGCAAACAAGGTGATTAAATACAAATATATATATACACACACACACACCAACAATTTAAGCAAAAAAAGATCTTTTTCAGTGGGTATGGTTGAAATTCATTGAAAACATATAAATGAGTCAACATACAAATTTTGAGGAAGATTAGACGTGATTTGGACTAATTTGATATCGAAATTCGTAGTTAAAATTGAGTTCAAAAAATTCTTCTACGACACATGTATCAAACAAATATCACGCATGTATATATCACACACACATGTATACATGGATATACATGTGATACACATTTGATACAAATATGATACATATGTGATATACAAATGATACTCAATATTATACACACTATTGTTTTTTCATGTTTCATCTTCTACTTTGATTTT
Organism: Nicotiana tabacum; assembly: GCF_000715075.1. Classification (NCBI taxonomy): domain Eukaryota; kingdom Viridiplantae; phylum Streptophyta; class Magnoliopsida; order Solanales; family Solanaceae; genus Nicotiana; species Nicotiana tabacum. The sequence goes on from NC_134086.1 coordinate 136,713,260, forward strand.
CAATTCAAACTACCGCAAAACTCACCAAATAATTCCAATACTGAGATTCAAACTCCTTAAGATGTACCTAATCTATTCTATTTATACTCATTCAAAAGAAAATAAAGATTTGACCTTTTTTGGCTATAAATAGCTAATTGGCTAATAGTGATAATATTTAATGAATTGACCAATTTTTGTAATAAGCTACTTATAAATAGACATAGCTGGCAGTTTTCATTTTTTAATTTTTTTTAAAAAAGCGCATATTTTTATTTTTATTGAACTATTAGTGAGGTAACTAATCATACTCTATAATATATAGGGGTGCCAACGATTCAGTTCGGCCGGTTATTTTATAACATTTGTATCATACTAATTTTCCGGTTATTCTATTATGTATAACTAAAATTAGACTTTTCAAAACCTTTCAAATCATGTCGGTTACTCTTTGGTATCAGTATGGTTCGTTTAATTTTTGGTTATTTTGTTAATATCATGTAAACGTCACTAGTAGAAGTAGAATGCAATAACATACATACTTTTATAGGACTTTGTAAAACTCTCTAGATATTTTTACTGTTTAAAGGTTGATGAATTAAGAAAATATGAAAAATTGCTAGAGTATAGATCCATCAACTGTTATATAGTAGTGTAAAGAACTAAGGAAAGACAAAATATATATATATATATATATATATATATATATATATAAATCACACAAGCGGAAAAACATTAACCAAGCTAGGACAAGAATAAAGTCGAAGATTAAATATTCAAAAAGATAAATATAAATCATACGAAAAGAAACATATTCAATACATTGTAGTTTGCTACTCATAGGCGGATCCAGAATTTCAAGAGGATGTGTGCACTATTGTGAAGATGCGGATTTAAAATTTATATTTGACGAGTTTAATTTTAGTATCTACCCTGTACTCACTACACTTTTGAAATTATAGGTTCAAAATTTTATTCTTTTTAAATTTTTAGTGATTTTCACGTATATATCTACACTCTGTGCCAAAAACATGACCGTCCAAAGTGGGATTTGAACCACCAATTTCATTTGTAGATGTGCACCCAATGATTATTGTACCATAGGAGTTTTTGAGCATGAGTTCACGCACATATAATTAAGTAATTTTCAAGAAATATAACATTATTATACATGGTTTAGGGTGAGGAGTACGGGTTCACGTGAACCCATACCTTAAGACTTACATACACCCATGTCTGTGCCGAAAACAAGACCGTCCAGAGTGAAATTTGAACCACCAATTTCATTCGTAGAGGTGCACTCAATGATTATTGCACCATATGAGTTTTTGAGCATGAGTTCACGCATATATAATTAAATAAATTTTCAAGAAATATAACATTATTATACATGGCTTAGGGTGAGGAGTATGGGTCCACGTGAACCCATACCCTAAGACTTAGATACGCCCCTGATAACCGCTAGAATATTTTGTGACTTGCTAGTGAATATGCTGGAAATAACTTAATTTTAATAGGAGTAACATAATAGGTTTGAGAATTAGAGATTTTGAGTTTAATTACTTGTTGGCTTGTAACCGTTTTCATAATTCCAAGGCTCAATAAAAAATTTAATGTTTTATTATTTTTAAACTTAATATATAAATATATTTTTCACATGTAAATTTATTCAGTACGATTCGGTATTTTTTAAACTTATTCTGATAAAACAAAAACCTACCCTAATTATCGGTACGCTTATAGGTTTATATAAAAACCTAAGATTTTATTAACAGAAACTTAAAAATCGGTTCGGTCAGTTTAATCGATTTTTAAATATCCATTGACACCCATAATAATATATCATGTTGTCCACCTCAATTTAAATGTCCTTGTGATAAGAAATCGGACTACAATTATTGTGATTATAACTTATATGTGGCTACATTACTCCCAAACACTAAGCAAAAATCAAATTACGGAGCTCTTAGATTATCTTAATTTGGTTCAGAAGTCATCTTAATCATAACAGCACTGATAATTGATCTGTCTCGATTATGATATAGTGCGTTTAACATGACATTTTCACGATTTAATAAGATCGAAACAAATTTTAGTATGCTTTTGAACTATGGTTTTACAGATAATTTAAGTTTCAGTTTTCAACTGCTAGACCTTGTCGTCTATGAAATTTAAAAATAGACGCGAAACTTTCAATTTTTTAAATAATGTCAATTATCTAAATTAACCGACTAGCAATGTTGATATCTCTTCCTTTAGCTACTAAGATGTTTCAGAAAACATTATTTGCCAATCTTAACCAAACTTTGCACACAAGTCACAACAAACTAAATGAACCTATCCAAAGTTTCTAAACCATAATAGGAGTTTGATAACACCGAAGTCAACTTCCCGTCAAACTTATGAACTCTTTCACAAAACACTGCAACTATCCCACAGTGTGTTCATCAAAGCAAGTTGAGAGTTCATATCCCACAATAAAAGATGTCAAGAAACACAAGTTTTCAAGAAGATTTAGAAAAGATGAAGCTTCTCCTTGCACAATTCAATACAAGTATCAACCTTAGCATAATATGTCCTGCGCCAATTCCTACTAAGAAGAAGAGGAGCAATGACACTCCAAAATCCCACAACATAAGCAACAGCAATGCATGAGAAGAAAAAGAAGTCACTCTCACCAATTCCTTCCTTGTCCTCTTCTTCTTCTTCTTCATGCTGCTGAGGCGGCCTCGGGAGCACACAATCATTTTCCAATGGAAGTCCACAGAGTTTCTTGTTACCTCTATAACTAGATGCTGCAAAAGTGACAAATTTGTTTCCAAACGGGATTCTTCCTGATAAATGATTGAAAGCCAAATTTAGAGTTGAAAGGGAATCAAGTTGAGCCAACCGAGGAGGGATTTTTCCCACTAGCTGGTTATAAGAAAGATCTAAACTCTCCAGTTTCATTAAGTTCCTGAAAGATTCTGGAATATGGCTAGATAGGATGTTGTGAGAAAGGTTCAATGAATGAAGGGCTGCAAGTTCTCCCAGTTGTGATGGAATTTCACCGGTAAAACGGTTCATAGATAGATCAAGTGTAGTCATTTGAGAGAGAGGGATGCCTTCGTAAGAGAGTGTATTGCCCTTGGTTGTTAAAGGAACTTTGACTCTGTAGTTAGTATATGAGGGTGATAACCACATAAAGGAATGGAGTATAACTTCAGATTCCTTTATCCACGCAGCTATGTTAACAAGGCAAGAAGGTAAAACCCCAGAGAGTAAATTTGCAGACATGTCCAAAATATGAAGCTTTTGCATCTGGCACAAAGACAATGGAATTGTCCCATGAAATCGGTTTCTTGCCAAGAGAAGTATGGCCAGATGTGGAAACCGAGGAAAATAATCTGGAATATTTCCTGACAAATAATTCCCACTAATGTCCATGACCTTCAGAACAGGAAGGTTAAACATAGCATCAGGGAGGACTCCAATAAATCCATCATTTTGAAGATGTAAATATGCAAGATTTGACATATTCGAAAATTGGGGCATAACCTCCCCATGAAAGTTGTTGTTTGAAATAACTAAATGTGCCAATGAAGTGTTATTCTGCCTTAAAGTTGGAGGAAGTTTTCCCCACAGGAAGTTGTCAGAAAGGTCCAGGACCTCTAACTTTGACAGATGGTCAAAAGATGAAGGAAGGATGCCTTCGAGGGCGTTATTTGACAGGTTAAGATAGCGTAAGTCTGGAAATAACTCGAGCAGGTTAGTGGGAAGTGTACGGCCCAAGCAATTATCTGATACATCAAGCATCAGAAGATTTGATGCTTGAAACTGAAAAGATGCAGGAATTCCACCATACAGATGGTTGCCTCTCAAAGACAACATAAGAAGTGTATTGTTATACAACAACCAGGACGGAACGTTTCCTTGAAGGGCATTATAGGACAAAGACAGGGACTTCAACTTGTGTTGTTTGGAAAGGAAAGTTGGAATTACGTGGCCATATTTCTGGTTTAGTCTAGTATTTCGTAGGTTAAGGGATACGAGTTGAAAAGATGGGACCCAAGATGGAGTTTCAGTGTCAACTATGAACTCGTTAAATGAAAGATCAATGGATTCAAGGTTGGAGAGGTTAGCAAAAGTTGAAAACAGGAGAAGTCCATCAAACCGATTGTCTGAAAGAAGGAGGGTCTCGAGTGAAGTCAGGTTGCTGCATATGGAAGAAGAAACACTCCCCTCAAAATAATTAAAAGAAAGATCTAAAGAAACCAAGGAACTCATTCCACCAAAGCATGGATCAAGTCCACCTTGGATAAGGTTATCCTGGAGATTTAACACCTGCAGGTTCCTAAGTTTACAGATTCCTGAAAAGCGTAACAAGTAGTTAATATCCAGCAGAAATTTAACATTGTTATGCAGAAAATATATACAGGTTTTGGCTCAAATTCTGGCATGACAGAAGTAAATTTCAGCAAGTTGTCCGAATAATTATTCGAAGGAAGACACCAACTATTAGCTTTGTCCAATGTTCTTGATCCGCTTTAGAGCAAAAGACAGATTAATTACATTATTGATCATCACATTTGTTTTTGCTTTTTTTTTTCTTTTTTGACAAAAAGGGGGAGGGGAGCTGAGTACCGAAAAAAGAAAAAAAAAAGAGCAGGTCAGTTTTCAACTCAACAATTAGGTTTTTACCTTCAACCTTTTGAATCAGGAAATTGAACTAAAATTTGTAGATATTCTCCACCAAAAAAGGATTGTCAGTCACACTAAAGATGCAAAATGTTGATTCTACCATTTGGGCAGACTGTGAGTCCGAGACCAGAACTTCACTAGACAAAAAGGCACATCAGAAATTAAAACGCTCTTTGCACGAAAGACTGCAAAATTAAAATATGATATCAACGAGCAAAAGAGTTGACAACAACAACAACCACCCTGTATAATCCCACTTAGTGGGGTCTGGGGAGGGTAGTGTGTACGCAGACCTTACCCCTACTCTGGGGTAGAGAGGCTGTTTCCAAATAGACCCTCGGCATCCTTCCCTCCAAGAACTTCCAACCTTGCTCTCTTGGGTAGACTCGAACTCACAACCTCTTGGTTGGAAGTGGAGGTTGCTTACCATCAGAACAACCCCTCTTGACTCGAGCAAAAGAGTTGACACTAGAGACTAATATGTCCCAATTAAGTTGATTAAATTCAGGGCATGTTAGAACATGAAAATAACTGCAATTCTGATGATTCAAACAGAATATTGGAAGAGTCATCGACAAGAAGTTGTTTTTTCGCAAGGGAAAATAAGAATAGCATATTTAGAAAACAATAATACTAGGCTTCTTTATCAAAAAAAAAATAAAATTACTAGGCTTTTCAAATCCAAAAGTTGCCCTAGCAATGGATGAATAACAAATGGAAAAAAGGGTAGCCCGGTGCACTAAGCTTCCGCTATACGCAGAGTGCGGGGAAGGGCCGGACCACAAAGATCTACCGTATGCAGCCTTACATTTCTGTAACAACAAATGGAAAGCATAGTAGAAACTTTTGTCAAAGTTTTTTTCATCCTAGAACCAGGCGTAGAACATTTCTATTGAGGACTTCATCAGAAGATCATAAACCTGAGAGAGAACCATGTCTCATAGATAGAAAAGACATGCTAGTGCTGATGCCTGCTCAGTGAATTCCATTTCATCATTGAACTGAAAGTAAAGGAATTGAAAGAAATTTTAAAAATTTCAGCATTACCCGAAAAGAAACCAGGTGAACCCCTGATATTATTATGTGAAATATCTAAACTTTCGAGCAGCGAGTGCTTTTCAAATAGGCAGGATGGTACGCTTCCATCATCCAGAAAATTATAACTCAAATCCAACCTTTTGAGATTCCGCAGTCTACATAAAGCTGCATGCAAGAAATACATGAAGCAATATGAGGGTTGTTTTTTGTCAAGTTCACTAGTCAGAGTAAAACCGAGTTTCGTATATATAGGAAAATTCTGAAAACTCGACACAGTGGATAAATTATTTGTGCCTTGCTTTATGCTGGCATGAAGATTGTTAGGGAAAATTGGGAAATCTACAGGCTAGAACTTCACTTGTACCATGTTTATTATGTATTTTTATCGGAAAAAAATTCTCAGGCTTATGGAAGGTTCCATAACTCACTCCTGTCCAGTTTAAGAAATTTGAGTAGGTCAAGGTTGGAGTTAGCCAACCAAGAAAATAGTTCATCCTTGCAGTCTTCATCTGATGACACAAGTTCCCTTCCTGGTGACATGTATTTCATTTATACAAGCTATATTTAGTTAATGAGAATCATGTCATTGACTTCAACATTGTAGTCAGTTCATATGTGTTTCATACACACTCACTAAGAAATGCTTTAATAAAAGAGTATTGAGCGAGAAGATGGCAGTTGAGGAGAGCAAATGAGAGGGTGTACCACCAATTAACAGTTTGTTCAGCTGGAGGCAACCATTTATACATGGAAATACTAATATTAAAAGATGTTCTCACAATAGGAAAATCAAAATGACAATGACAATTTGAAGAAGATCAGCGCATGTAACAACAGGAAATATCCAACTTAAATTACCTGATAGAATGTGATTGGAATTCTTGAGGTTATTCCTGGACAAGTCAAGGCTTTCAAGGTATGGAAGATCATTGAATAGGCAATGTGGCATACTATCATCCATAAGATTATTGTTGCTTAGATCCAATCTCCGGATATTCTTTAGTCCACACACTGATACATGAATTCATTAAAATGTGTTACAACGAAACCAAGGTAAAAACTTTGATGTACCATCTACGATTGATTAAGAATCTACAACTGAGAAAAAACAAACCTCTGAGAAGTGGTAAAGAGGAACTAGGATAAACCCCTGAAAGGTACAGCTGTTCTAGAGATGTGAGGCTACATACTTGAAAATGAGGCAGAGCATCACCATTTAAAGGGTTGAAACTTAGATCCAATTCCTTCAGGTTGTGCAATTTGCATAATGCTGCAAGTTTAAGTTGTTAAAAAGTGATACTCCAACATGCGAAGAAGTGAAGGAGATCAGGGCCATGGGTGCAGAATCTTTTAAAAAAACAACAAATCTTAGAGATCTAAGGATTCAAGGGGAAGTGCTCATTGTGTTAAACAAATATTAACAGCAGTAAGCGTTTGTACAAATTATACTACTACATATTGAAGGAGATAAGTTGTAGCATCATGTAGGTTTGATCAAATGAAACATGAATACAGGTAATGAAAGAACTTCTTGATGAAAAGAATAGATTCTGGCATGATCCAGTTGCCAATAGCATTGCCAGATACATACAGAGACTGAAGATGCGTGAAACGAGTCAACAAGTTTGCATCAGGATTCCATATTCCAAGTCCAAGTTGTCTTTTATTGGTAAGAAAAATATCAAGAACACGCGAATCATTGTTCGGATCACTGCCACAAAAAATACCAGCCCATGCACAATAGTCTTCTCCAACCCATTCATTAATTAAAGCAGAGCCATTGGGATAGTTAAGGGAATCCCTCAGCTCTAAAAGTGCCCTTTTTTCCTCTTCCACTAATTTTCCATTGCAACCCAAGAAATTCAAGCACAGCAGTATCCAGCATGTCCCTAGAAGCTGAAGCATAGGACACAACCCCCCAGCCATTGTACTGTCACTAAATTTGCCCTTTGTTAAATGTAGGCATTACAGCCATGAGTCAACACCAAATTAAAGATTTTGAAGTCACCAGATGATCATAGACCTTAGGTACATCAGTAATTGAGCATTTGCTGTTTTCCAAGATATACCAGTGACCTTTATATTTAGACGTTAAGATATGCCAAGTTTTTCAAAGATATGACAGTGACCATTTTAGACTTTTAGATATGCCAAGTCAAGCAGGCCAATCCTTACTTTGTCCAACAAATGCTGCCGCCTTGCTGGAATTTTGGTCCTGACTTCTAAAATCAACTATTCATATCATCTTTTAATTAAACGTTCTATACAGGGCAGTGTCAACCGGTGCGCACCTCCACTGTTCCGTCAAGTATATTTATCCTCCCACCAATACAGATACCACTTAAGCACATGGAAAAAAGATCAATTACCATTCTCATCATCTTACAGTCATCAATCTAAATAATGTTAATGATCATCTTACAGAGGCTGGCAAAACTATTTGCCTAATAAAAATTAATTAGCTAGGCAGGCTGCAGCATCATAAAGAACTAAGTTGATCACCTTTAATTTGTGCCTACAGGCTCAATGATCAAAATATATTATTCAGCATATTAGTTGTTCACTTGTTGGTTTGCTCTGAGTATTTCTGATACACAAACTCTGAAATTCAATCATGGTGGACGTAAATAAAAGGATAAACTAATTCTCAAAATGCTGGACAAGCATTTTTGTCTTAACTTCAAGGTAAAACACAACTAGAGTTCAAGATTCGGATTCAATCGATCAAGTGCGTCTCGAGCAGGAGCAAAATTGGAGTTAATTACTCAAATGGTCACTCAATTATCCCAAATTATCTCCTAAAGACTAAAGTCACTTTTCTTTCGTTTGTAACAACAAAGTCACTGAACTATGTCTATTGCACTCAGAAGGTCACTCAACTAGATTTTTCAAATTTTGGATTGCCAAATACCTATTTTACCCTCTAAATTATAAACATTTATCTTCTTTTTTTTAAAAAAACTTTTTAGTATTAACAACAAAAATTAAAAAATTTATTTACACAATTCAGAATGAAAGAAAATAAAGGTTGTAAAATATATATTGCATGCACGTAATATAAAATAATTATTTAAATAAAGGTATTTTTATAATATACATTATATATTCTTGAAAATTATGCTCAATTATATTATATATATTCCATGCACGACTTAACATAACATATTTTACCCTATACAGATAGTCCCCCTGCTTTCCGATGACATAACTTTGTGTCATCGGAAAGTTGGTAGAATCATAATAATATAATTGAGCATAATTTTCAAGAATATATAATGTATACAATAAAATAACTTTATTTAAATAATTATTTTTATATTACTTGCATGGAATATATATTTTATAAACTTTATTTTCTTTCATTCTAATTTGTGTAAATAAATTTTAGAATTTTTGTTGTTAATACTAAAATTATTATTACTAACAAATTATTCTAATTAATTTTTTACTATGCTCATTATTTTGTTATTCCAGCATTATATATGTTTAATAATTTTTTATTTTTTTAATTTATAAATAATATTTATTTATTCTATAAGTAAGTTCATAATATAAATTAAAAAGGTAAAAATCATAATATTAAAAAGTTTTAAAAAAGAGATAAATGTTTATAATTTAGAGGGTAAAATAGGTATTTGACAATCCAAAATTTGGAAAATCTAATTAAGTTATCTTGTAAGTGCAATAAGCATAGGTTAATGACTTTGTTAATGATTTTGTTAGTGACTTTGTTGTTACAAACGTAAGAAAAGTGAATTTAGTAGATAATTTGTGATAGTTGAGTGACCATTTGATAAATGGCCTCAACAAAATTGAGTTGAACTTTTACGGTGTGATGACCCGACCGGTCGTCTTAAAAATTAACGCCCTGATCCCCTATTAACTGCTTTTCCCGTATTTATTTCTACTAATTTAATTTACCGGGATGTTCGGTTTTGAGTTTCGGAGAATTTTTGGACACTTAGTCCCTAAATGAGAGCTTTAGTATTGAAAATTTGACCATAGTAGGAACAATGTGAAGACGGCCTCAAAATGGGATTCCGATAGTTCCGTTAGCTCTGTTGGATGATTTCGGGCTTAGGGCGTGTTCGGATTGTGCATTGGAGGTCTGTAACTAATTTAGGCTTGAATTGCCGAAAAGTCGATAGTGAGATTTTGATCCGAGGGTCGAAATGAAATTCCGGAAGTTGGAGTAGATCCGTAGTGTTGAATATGACGTGGGTGCAAAAATTCAGGTCATTCAAGCGAGGTTTGATAGACTTTTTGATCAAAGGCATAATTTGTGAGTTTTTGAAGTCTTAGGCTTAAATCCGATGTTAAATTGGTGTTTTGATGTCGTTTTGAGCATTCCGAAGGTTGGAACAAGTTTGAATGATGTTTTAGGATTGGTTGACATATTTGTTTGAGGTCCCGGGGGCCTCGGGTGAGTTTCGGGTGCTTGATAGAAGTTGAATTTGGACTTAGGAAGAATTTTGCATTGCTGAACCTGTCATAACTGCACCTGCGTGTGTGGGACCGCAGGTGCGGAGCCGCAGAAGTGGCTATTGGACCGTAGAAGCGGAAATTTGGTCCAGCTCCAGGAGCCATAGGTGCGAGAAGGGTAACGCACCTGCGAGACCGCAAATGCGGAAAGTTTGTCGCAAAAGCGAAAAATTGATTTAATGAGAAGTCGCAGATGCGACCTTGGCTCTGCAAAAGCGGGACTGCAGGTGCAGTCCCAGAGCCATAGATGCGGTTTAACTGGGTAGAACATATAAATACTTGCCTTCGCGAATTTGAGTTATTTTCACCTCTTTTCAAACGGGAAGAAGCCTTGGGGGAGCATTTTCAAGGGAGATTTTCAGAGGAATTCATTGGGATAAGGTCTTTGGTCCTTAAAATCGTTATTGGGGGCAATGTTTATCATTATAAACATGAAAATTTAAGAAAAATCAGTGGTAAATTGGGGGTTAGGGCTTGACTAATTAAAGACCTTTGAGTGATAATTTGAGGGACTATTTGAGATTCGATTTTAGTACTTTTGGTATGAATGAACTCGTGAGAGTGTGAGGATTCTGGAAATATAAATTTTACCCGATTCCGAGACGTGGGCCCGAGGGGCATTTTGGTCATTTTACCTAATTTCACGTATTAGCTTAGAATGTTCTTATAGAATCAGTTACTTGATATGTTATTTACATTATGAAATTGAATTGAATAGATTTGAGCCATTTGGAGTTGATTACTCGTGACAAGAGCGTGGTTTCAGGTTGATTTGAGCTAGTTCGAGGTAAGTGGCTTTCCTAACCTTGTGTGGGGAACCTTCCCCTTAGGATTTGGTATATTTGACAATTGAAATGCCTTGTACGTGAGGTGATGAGTACGTACTTGAGCTAATTGTTGAAAATCCGGTTTTCTTTAATTAATTTCAATTGTGTTTCCTTTTTCTTGTTTTATACTACTTGCAACTTAAGCCTGTTGTTAGCTTAGAAAAAGCATGTTTAATTGACTTAATTGCTTATTTGCTTGAACTGCCCTAATTGTATTATGTGAAGCATGTTAGGTTAGAATTACCTGTTTTACTTGGTACGAAATTGAGCTTAATTGAGTATTCTTTATGTAAGCCTGCTATGTGTTTTACTTTGGGACTACGTGACGACATCCCAGGAGATCCCCTGTACGTATTTATGATTGAGCTGAGGTTCGGGATATCAAGAGATCCTTAGAACATATATTGAGGATACCAAGAGATCCCTAACATATATTGAGGATACCAAGAGATCATCGGGATACAAAGAGATTCCTGGCACGTATTGAGGATACTAAGAGATCCTCGGGATACTGAGAGATCCCCGGTTATTATTCTTGTGAAGAGTGGTATTTCCTTGTGATTGTTTTTTTGTCTCTGTTCCAGTTATTGTATTCCTTATTATCCTGTATTAAATTCTTACTGTTAGCTTTCAACTGTACTACTTATCTTATTCTGTCATCCCTTATATTTTATTTAATCTCAGTAGGGCCCTGACCTTCCTCGTCATTACTCGACCGAGGTTAGACTTGGCACTTACTAATTACCGATGTGGTGTACTCATGTCCTTTCTGTGCATGTTTTTCATATGCAGATCTAAGTACCTCAACTCAAACTTTCCACACTTGAGACGAGGCGTTCATAGAGACTCCGAGGTATATCTGTGTCACGACCCAAAACCGACCAGGTTATAATGGTGCCTATCGTGAAACTAGGCCAGCCAACACAACTCCCGAGTCAACCATTTTCCAATAAAAGTTGTTTTTTATACTATTTATAAACAATAATTCTCATAATGAAATTTTTAAAGAAAAGTGTGGAATAATTATACAAGCCCGACATTGGGGTGTCACTAGTCATGAGCATCTACCAAGGTCTGAATACAACAAGAGTCTAAAAATTGTACTAAATACAGTAATGAAAATGAGGGGAAGGAAAATAGTGCTGCGAACATCGTGCAACCACCTTGCTAACTCTGATGACTCCGCCTCTAGCAATCAACACCCGCTACCGGGTTCCGAAATACCTGAATCTGCGCACGAGGTGCATGGAGTAATGTGAGTACTCCAACCTAGTAAGTAATAAGAGTAAATAAAGACTGAGCAGTAAGAAAACGCGTCAACCACGTCATAGCACCACAATGATTACAGCCTTTTTCCAAATCAGGATACCACTCAAATCATTTCGTTAAACTCCCACTTCAGTAAAATCCTTTAACAATTATCTTTCTAACCTTTTCAATATAGGTTTAATGAAATATATATATATATATATAGTGAAAGTGATGAAAATCATAATCGGCCCCTCGGGCGAAACATAGTTCGTATACAGCCTCTCGGCAAAACATAAATTCATACCCATTTCATAACTTAAAACTTCAGTTTAAATAAAAACTGTTTAAAGCATTTGTTCAACATTTTCAATAGAGGCTTGGTCTAAAGATGAGTGAAAGCAATAATTAAATCAACATATTCGATAGAAACTCACTTTAAGGAAAAGTGAAAAACACTAAGCTCATAAACAGGCCCCTCAGGCGAGCATCACTCGTGTACATGTATATAGATAGCCTCTCGGGCAAGCCTCTCAGTCACTTGAGACTCAGCTCTCACCAATCAGCGCTCACACTCAGCACTCACACTCAATAAGTACCATATAGTAACCACTGCGGCGTTCAACCCGATCCATATATCGCTGCGGCGTGCAGCCTGATCCATATATATAGTCGACTGCGCTCACTAGGGGTGTGCAGACTCCGGAGAGACTCCTACAGCCCAAGATCTATATCGTTGCGGCATGCAGACCGATCGTTAAATATATAATCCTCACAACTAGGCCCTCGGCCTCTCTCAGTCATTAACCTCACAATCAGGCCCTCGGTCTATCTCAGTCATCAGCCTCACAATCAGACTCTCGGTCTAACTCAGTCATCAACCTCACGATCACTCGAACCATTAGTAAAATAAGGAACTCAGCCCAAACAATTTTCACATTTTAAGAAGTAAAGTGATAAAACCATATTTAAAAAATAAACAGGTAAAACATGACTGGGGATATGCTTTCAAAACAAATAGAGTGAGGAAAAATAGTAAGGGTGCCCCTAAGGGTCTCAACGGGTCAGCACAAGGCCCCAAACATGACATACAACCCAAAATATAATATTAATCTCTAAAATATGGAATATCATAAGATTTCAAATCAAGTACGCGACTTAACAGTCGTACGGGACGGACCAAGTCATAATCTCCAACGGTGCATGACTCCACTCTCATCATCTAGCGTGTGCATCACCTCAAAGTAGCACAACGATGTGAAATTCGGGGTTTCAAACCCTCAGGACGGTATTTACAACTATTACTTACCTTGATCTAGTCCAAACTCTAGCCCGCAATGCCTTTGCCCTCACGAATCGGCCTCCGAATGCTCCAAATCTAGCACAATCAGTACATAACTATTAAAATATGCTAAGGGAACAAAGCCCACTAGAAAATATCCAATTTACATAAAAAATCCCGAAATTGCTCAAACACGGCCCCCGGGCCCACGTCTCGGAATCTGATAAAAGTCACATCAATAGAATCATCATCCTCTCACGAGTCTATACATACCAAGAACATCAAAATCGGACCTCAATTTCCCTTTCAAATTCCCAATTTACACTCTTCAAATCCAAGCCCTAATTTCCCAATTTTTAGGCTTTAATTTCTACATTTTTCATGATTAAACAAGTAAGAATCAACATAGGATCGAGTATTGAGTTCAAAAATCTTACCTCCAGGTGTTATCTCTTGAATCCCTTTTCAAATCCTCTCAAAAAGCTCCAAAATCGCCCAAAAATGGTGAAAGTTAGCCCCAAAATCGCAAACAATGGCTATTTAAACATTCTGCCCAGGCATCAAAAACCTTCTTCGTGAACGCGGTCAACAACTCGCGTTCGCGAAGCACAAAATAACTTTGACCCAAAATTACTCTTCGCGATCGCGACCAGCCACTCGCGAACGTGATGGCTCCTCAGCTTGACCCTTCGCGATCGCGTTACCTCTCTCGCGAATGCGATGAATAAAACACCTCAAGCCCAGCTGGCCAATTTCCTCTACGCGAACGCGGAGCTTCACCCGCGAACGTGATGCCCAAATAATTAACCATTCGCGAACGCGGAACCTTCCTCGCGAACGTGAAGGCTAAAATTCCAGCCTTCACCAGCTAACCCTTCGTGAATGCAAGGGCCTACTCGTGAATGCGAAGGCCATTTCTCTGCAACACTGATCAACAAATTTTCTGCAATTCCAAACAACATGCAATGGTCTGATTGACTACTCGAAACTCACCCGAGGCCCTCGGTACCTCAACCAAACATGCCAACATATCCCATAACCTTATTCAAACTTGTTCCAACTTTCGGAACGCTCAAAGCAACATCAAAACACCAAAATCACATCGGATTCAAGCTTAAGAATTCCAAGAACTTCCAAATTACGCTTTTGTTCAAAATCCCAACCAAACCACGTTCGAATGACCTGAAATTTTGCACACACATCACAAATGACACAATGGAGCTACTGCAACTTTCGGAATTTCATTCCGACCCCGATATCAAAATCTCACCTATCAACCAGAAAATGCCAAAATCTCAATTTCGCCAATTCAAGTCTAAACCTTCCACGGACTTCCAAAATGCATTCCTATCACGATCCTAAGTCTCAAATAACCTAACAGAGCTAACCAAGTCATAAAAATTCTGATCCGAGATCATATACAAACAAGTCAAATCTTTGTCAAACCTTTCAAATTTCAAGCTTCAAATTGAGAATTGTTCTTCCAAATTCATTTCGACTACCCTGAAAACCAAAACCAACAATTTACATAAGTCATAATACATCACACGGAGCAAGTCATGCCTGAGAACTGGCGAGCAAAGTGCAAAAGCTCAAAATGACCGGTCGGGTCGTTACATCCTCCCCCACTTAAACATACGTTCGTCCTCGAACATGCCCAAAGTTGTTCTAAAAGCCAACCAATCACTGAATAACCTTACCATGCACATATCCGAGGGTGATCCCATATCACCCTATCTCATATAGGTCGGATAACACAATATAACTGAAATTTCACAATCCATCCTAGCCCATAAACCTTAGAACCACATTTCCACCACCGAAATCATCCACAATATCAAAATCTCACATCTATACTCTAACTAAACCTGAACAAGCTATAATAACCCATACCCGCAACCTCGGTGCGATTACATGATATACCATATAACTCAAATGCTTGCAGCGATAACTTCTAATCACAGCAGCTGCACACAACAACCGAATATCGATAGGAAACCTCTTATCAACTAAAGTCTCATTCCAATACTTTCATATACTTCCAATGATAAATAAAACACGCAGTAAGCCATAACCGTTTTCTCAGATCAACCATTCATGAAGCCACTTCTCCTTTGGCAAGACCATAGCAAATTTTTGTGTCGAACCTCGATGTTATCCTTCCAACATGCTGAAATCAAATCTATTTGTAGTCATTAAAGATCTCGACGATCTCATCTAATCCAACATATCTACTCTGGTGACATTAACACATCAATACAAACTAAAGCCATGACTTGTGCAATCCGTGCACCAATAAGCCACAATCCGAACTTATTCAAACCATGAAAATGACTCAAATGGAAGAGCTGTACTGCAAGCTCACTAGTACCACCACAACACAAGGCTGAGAGCCTACCACACATTGTAGAAACAAAACACACAAATCTAACCCGCAGGATCATACTTCCACATAGCCTCGCTCCAATGCACGACCTAATCCAAACACTAGTCCACATGAGACACCTTAAGTTACTATGCTCAAAATCGACAATCGTGCGCAATATGATGTCTAAAACCAAAGCAATCATCATAACCACCACGAGGCAATTACATAACACCACACAACTTGAAAGGACATAACTGATACGCCATCCACCGAGTAATGCCTAGTGCTCTTCCCGCTCGAATTCCACTGAGAGGCCCTAATAATACTGCACCACATGTGCCTATAACCAACAAATCCTAACGTCTCGCAACATGGAAGATACCTCATAGATCCCCCTGATTACTAATAGCTTCATAACAACCAAATCAACACATCCCTCACCTAGCAACTCAAAGTCAACAAAGCCATCTCGATGCATAACACACATCCATATAGGTCTACCAATGAACCACACATCAACTCTAGTCACCCACAACAAATAAATAACCCTCCGAAAGTTCATAATGACTGAATCATAGCACATATTATCATCTGACTAACTTGCCCACATCTATACCGTCCACAACCACGAGTTAACCTGTTTATGATAACTTTCAGTCTCCAAGTCCATAAGGCACACGAACTACCATATCTAATCCCAATTTTGCCGCTCGAATATACAACACACCTCTAATACTCAATCATCCCATGAGGGGTACACCCATAATTCTTCTGTGCCACCAAACAAACTCGAATATCATCAATCGATTAGACGAGATAGTGCTGCAATACCAATAAAGCATCCATAACTCAAACACATCATCCCTTCTGAAATATATACCCTCATCAAGCCACACCAATCAGCGATCTCATTTATCTAGTCACCTGAAGCTACCCATGCTATTTAAGAATTTGTGACCTTACTTTCAAATCTGAACCGTGTACTTACACATGCAAACCTCAATCCTACACAACATACCGCATAAACCATACCATCCTAGGATAACTACGAGAACTTCATATCCCATCTGAGCCACAAGAAACTATGTACTCCACTAGCCAAGAACTTCCTATTGATCCCATCTAGTAGAAAATCAATATACATCCCATGATCCTCATGTTAATAGGAAAAATATACCTCTCTAACTGTGGTGGAAACCATCTAGAACTCTCTGAATTCCATTTGCGTAACTCTAAATTGTCAGGACTGAGTCCTTCTAACTCAACCGAGCTACGCATGTCACTAAAACCCAAAAGAATTTCTGCAAAACACCTGTAGAAACTCATTACCTCGTAAGCATCCAATAACTAATCATATCCTTACCATACCGAACCAGCCTACTACCAAGCTATCCCATCTATCCGAGTTCCCTTCTAATTTACCTTCAACTTGATACTCCTTCTTGCTATAACATCACAATTCCTTAACCCAGACTTACCACACGAGACCCAAGCATAAAGCACATCATTTAAGGCTTATAAGCCACTGAATACTCTCTTAATTATTCCCAAAAGCACCACGTTCAAAATACCTACCCTAAAGAGACTTCCTGCGAATCCCAAGCCATTACCTTCACCTTTCTGATACTTATATATAGATCCCCATAGTTGATATAGAAATGCCACAAGTCTTTACATCCTCCAATGAAAGTTTCTAGACACATATACAACTTAAAAATATCCAATTATCACATATAAAATCTTGGATGCATTATAAACATTCTCGAGAGTCATTCACTCTACTCAAACTGCAATTAGCTTGATCAAACGAACCGAACAACCCGTGCCTTAATAGCACTCCGACACCGCAGAGTATAACCTCATCCTAAAACAACCCAACAACTTCCTACTCTATGCACCGAGCATCCTTTACCAACAACAACTCAAGACATTCCGTGATTCTCACACCTATGAAGCATATTATAACCTTTGTCAAGAATTTTCCTTTACTTGAGCCATCTTCGGTCTCAAACTCCATAGGCCATAACTGATTCTCCCGTACGCCTCAACTGATACCAACATAGCACATAACCGTGTAGTCAACTAATCAATAGTAGACTCCCCCACTTGGCTCGAAGCCATAGATCAAAACATACACGATGACTCTTAACGCATATACTCTATTGCTGCCATAGTACCAAAGTGAGATTAAACTCCATACTTCATGGCTCATGAAACACAGACCATTTAGTACTTTAAACCTTCTGCAAATATCGCGTTCACCCTCGTAACGGTCAAGCCCACTCTCTTAAGCGACCCAAATTCAAATTTCAACACATATAATTCACTTGTAAATGAGATCTTCTAACAGACAACATAAGTATCACACAACTTCAGAACACTCCGCAGGAGGTAACCCACCTACCTTGTCTCAAACTAACATTTCTGTATACCTTCCACCGTCATAGACATTACACAGTCGCTTGATCTCGCTGAGTCTAAACTCATACCGCAACATGAGATTTACCTCACTCCCAGCTAGGAAACATGAAAAGAATCTTCACACGCCCATAACTCAGGGGTATACCTCAATTCGAGATGAAAATCAAGTACCTAATATTTCTTGCTCCCCCAAAACAGACCCTTCTTGCCTCATTCGATTCATATGAATACATCTCGCAGTCACTTCACCCTCATCATGCAGCTATCCAATCATTACTTCCCTTAATAGGGATAGCACATAACATATAGATCCAGAAACACGCGCTCACGCAATCAACAGTTCAGGGCTCAAGCTATAGGCAAAAATCCGACCCCAAGTCTTCTAGACTGGCCCAATATCAACACACAAAGATCACATCCCACCCCTCGATCAGGGAATCACAAGCCATCGATGCATATCTGATACTGAGCGCTCATGTGCGCATACGAACGCGTGGAAGGAATTCAAAGAGTTACATTCCAAGCTAAATCAAGGGCGCACAATCCATATATATAGTTGACTGCACTCACTGAGGGTGTACAAACTCCGAAGGGGCTCCTACAGCCCAAGCGTTATATCGCTGCTACGTGCAGCCCGGTCCATAAATATATAATCCTCACAACCACGCCCTCGGCCTCTCTTAGTCATTAACCTCACAATCAGACCCCCGGTCTATATCAGTCATCAACCTCACAATCAGACCCTCGGTCTATCTCAGTCATCAACCTCACGATCACTCGGACCATCAGTAAAATAGGGAACTCAGCCCAAACAATTTTCATATTTTAAGAAGTAAAGTGATAAAACCATATTTAAACAATAAACAGGTAAAACATGACTGAGGATATGCTTTCAAAACAAATAGAGTGAGGAAAAATAGTGAAAGTGACTCTAAGGGTCTCAACAGGTCAGCACAAGGCGCCAAACATGGCATACAACCCAAAATATAATATCAATCTCTAAAATATGGAATATCATAAGATTTCAAATCAAATACACGAATTAACAGTCGTACGGGACGGACCAAGTCACAACCCCCAACGGTGCACGACTCCACGCTCGTCATCTAGCGTGTGTGTCACCTCAAAGTAACACAATGATGTGAAATTCGGGGTTTCAAACCCTCAGGACAGTATTTACAATCATTACTTACCTCGATCCGGTCCAAACTCTAGCCCGCGATGCCTTTGCCCTCACGAATCAATCTCTGGATGCTCCAAATCTAGCCACAATCAGTACATAACTATTAAAATATGCTAAGGGAACAAAGCCCATTGGAAAATATCCAATTTACATCAAAAATCCCGAAATTGCTCAAACCCGACCCGAGCCCATGTCTCGGAATCCGATAAAAGTCACATCGATAGAATCTTCATCCTCTCATGAGTCTATACATACCAAGAACATCAAAATCCAACATCAATTACCTCTTCAAATTCCCAATTTACACTCTCCAAATCCAAGCCCTAATTCCCCAATTTTTGGGCTTTAATTTCCATATTTTTCATGATTAAACAAGTAAGAATCAACACAGGATCGAGTATTGAATTCAAAAATCTTACCTCCAGGTATTATCTCTTGAATCCCACTTCAAATCCTCTCAAAAGCTCCAAAATCGCCCAAAAATGGTGAAAGTTAGCCCAATCGCGGACAATGGGTATTTAAACATTCTGCCCAGGCATCAAAAACCTTCTTCGCGAACGTGGTCAACGCTTCGCGTTCGCGAAGCACAAAATAACTTTGACCCAAAATTACTTTTCGTGATTGCGACTAGCCACTCGCGAACATGATGTCTCCTCAGCTTGACCCTTCGCGATCGCGTTACCACTCTCACGAATGCGATGAATAAAACACCTCAAGCCCAGCTGGCCAATTTCCTCTACGCGAACGAGGAGCTTCACCCGCGAATGCGATGCCCAAACAATTAGCCCTTCGCGAACATGGAGCCTTCCTCGCGAATGCGAAGGCTAAAATTCTAGCCTTCACCAGTTAACCCTTCGCGAATGTGAAGGCCATTTCTCTGCAACACTGATCAGCAAATTTTCTGCAATTCCAATCAATGCAATGGTCCGATTGACCACCCAAAACTCACTAGAGGCCCTCAGGACCTCAACCAAATATGCCAACATATCCCATAACCTCATTCAAACTTGTTCCAACCTTCGGAATGCTCAAAGCAACATCAAAACACCAAAATCATATCAGATTCAAGCCCAAGAATTCCAAGAACTTCCAAATTACGCTTTTGATAAAAAAAACCCAACCAAACCACGTCCAAATAACCTAAAATTTTGCACACACATTACAAATGACACAACAAATCTACTGCAACTTCCGTAATTCCATTCCAACCCCTATATCAAAATCTCACCTATCAACCGGAAAACGCCAAAATCTCCCTTTTGCCAATTCAAGCCTAAACCTTCCACGGACTTCCAAAATGCATTCCAATCACGCTCCTAAGTCTCAAATCACCTAACGGAGCTAACCAAGTAATAAAACTTACGATCCGAGATCATATACAAACAAGTCAAATCTTGGTCAAACCTTTCAAATTTCAAGCTTCAAACTGAGAACAGTTCTTCCAAATTCATTCCGATTACCCTGAAAACCAAAAACAACGATTTACATAAGTCATAATACATCACACGGATAAATTCATGTCCGAGAACTGGCGAGCAAAGTGCAAAAGCTCAGAACTACCGGTCGAGTCATTACAATCTGCCGCGTCCGCAGACCGAAGAGTCACTTTCCTAGTCTCCCTTTGTATTAGCCCTTCCGTACTTTTTGTACTTGTTAGATATTCTAGAGTTAGATGTTGTAGACTTTCAAAGGCTTGTGATCATGACATTTCGGGTTTTGAAAGATGTATTTAGCTTTCGAGAGTTATTATTGTGTATGTCAAGCGACACTTTAAATTACTATTTTAATTCATTGCTTCAGTTTTAAAATATTTTTTCCGCGAGTTGGTTTATTTTTCGGCATTGTTAGGCTTACCTAGTAATAAAGACTAGGTACAATCACGAAGTTTCACGGAGGGCGAACCGGGGTCGTGACATACGGTTTTTTCATAAACCTCTAGGGTCTCCTCCTTTAAGCCCTTTTTCTCGTAACAATCTGTAAAAATGGCGTGTGGCAGCCACTAAGTAAGGTGGTCTTTATTTTTTATCCACTAATTCTAATGCTGAGCAAAAATAGCCACTACTCTATTAAAATTATTTTAAAAAGACAGTTTTACCCTTTCTTCAATTCTTATATTCCCAAACCCTTGTTTTATTCGTTCAGATCTTCAGAGGGAAAATTTGAGAGTGAAAATTTCAGAGGCAAGTTTCGCGTGCTCCTCAGTATCTGTATCATCCTCGCATGCAAACTAGTTGCACTTAATCTTTCTCCTTCGTCATATTCTCTGTCATCTTCTCTGCATTGAACGGTCAAACTATTTTTTTGTTTTTATGCGTTTTTGTTTTTGCATATGTTTAATCGCGATCAATGCTGTGTCAAGTATGTGTGAAATTTCAAAAATAATGATTATAAGTTGATTCAGTGTTGAATAAGTAGCGGATTTTTGTGAGGAAGTTATTCAGAAATTTTTGGTATTGAAATGTGTTTGTTGTTCAATCAATATATTTGATTATGTAAGGACATTTCATAAAAATAGTCGTACGAATTCATAAGCTAACTGTGTTTATGAATTTTTAGTTAACTGTGTTCATAAAAGTTAAGGACCAAGTGTCATTAACTTTTGAACTTGAAACTTGAAGTTCAGGACCAAGTGTCCTTAACTTTTGAACTTGAAACTTGAAGTTCAGGACCGAGTGTCCTTAACTTTGGAACTTGAAACTTGAAGTTCAAGACCAAGTGTCCTTAACTTTTCAACTTAAAACTATAAGTTAAGGATTGCATGTTCTTAACTTTTTAACTTGTAACTCTAAGTTAAGGACCAAATGTCCTTTACTTTTGAACTTGAAACTTGAAATTCAGGACCAAGTGTCCTTAACTTTTCAACTTGAAACTATAAGTTAAGGACTGCATGTCCTTAACTTTTTAACTTGAAACTTGAAGTTAAGGACCAAGTGTCCTTAACTTTTGAACTTGAAAGTTGAAGTTCAGGACCTATTGTCCTTAACTTTTGAACTTGAAACTTTAAGTTAATGTCTTCCTATCTAACTTTTTAACTTGAAACTTGAAGTTCAGGACCAAGTGCCCCGAACTTTTCAACTTGTAACTATAAGTGCTAATCTTTTATGATCTTTTCCTTCTTTGTAGTGTGCTAATGGAAGGAGATCGTGTGTTTGACTTTGATGTTTGGCGTAATTTAATGAGCTATTGGAAAGGAGATTTACAGTGTAAGGAAATACTCAAAAAAATTTTGTCGAACAAGCAGTGGAAGTAGTTGAGGGATGGTATTTTCGGAAACTTTTTTCGATTACAATGTGTGAAGTTCTGTGGTAAATTTATTCACTGTGTATTGCTTTAAGAAATTGTAGATACCTTGATTCGATGACATTCAAGGTTTTTGACCATGAAATTAAGTTTACACGTGAAGCATTTCATATAATTACTGGTTTGAAGTTATTCTTCACTGGACATCAAAGGTTTGCATGAAAAAGAGAATAGGATTTCGAAAGTCTATTTCCCTGGAAAGGATAGAGTTGAGTTGGGTGATTTGTTTAATTTTATTACTAGTCACCCAAATGGTACAACTGCATCATTTGTAGGTAGCGATGGTGATGCTGTGAAGTTGGCAACAATTTATTTTGTTGAATCTGTTTTGATGGGGAAGCGGAAGAATATGAATATGTCCGAGCAGATAGTGAAAATTATAGATGATGATGAACTCTGCTCGTCTTTCAACTGGGGCTCTCTTTGTTATAAAACATTATTAAAATAATTGAAGAGTTGTTTGAAGCCCAATGAGAATGAGAATGAGAAAGAGAAAGACAAAGATAAAAACAAGGATAGCTACACTATACTTGGCTTTCCTTTTGCTTTTTGTGTTAGGATTATGGAAGTATTGCCTATATTCCACGAAAAATAATTTATGAACTTCCGAGAATGTGGTTTTCCTAAGATGTTATGTTATTCGGAAATGAAATCTCCGCAATGTGATTCTCTGTGTAAAAAATATTTCCATAATGAAAATGTAAGTTAATCTAATTACTAGCTATTTGTTTTGTTTATTTGTTTTAGTTCTGAAAACTTATGTTTTTTGGTTATATAATAGGTGTATAAGTTGATCGAGGTGGCACCATTTATTCCTATTGAAGAAGATACATAGCCTGTTAGTGTGCATGAGCCAATTTCTCAAGATCAAAGCTCAATGCCTTCTTCCACACAATTTGATGAAGTCATGCTTAAGGAAATTATTAAAGTAGGTTTTCTGTCTTTGAATAACATTAATTTTTTATTTGATTGTTTTTTCTTAAGAGACTTTTTTGTTTTTATGGTTTTTGATTCAAAAATTATCAGAGAAGTTTAAAAAGGATCTGCAGGCTGAAGTTACTAGAATAAATTAGAAAATAGTTGTATCAGAAAAGAGGATTCAAAATGATATCAAGGTAATATCATTAATTTCAGTTAGTCTAAGTTCAGGACCTTGTGTCCTTAACTTTTGAACTTGTAACTCAAAGTTAAGGACTGCTTGTCCTAAACGTTTTTACTTGTAAGTCTAAGTTAAAGACCATCTGTCCTGAACTTTTAAACTTGAAACTTGAAGTTCAGGACCATGGTCCTTAACTTTTGAACTTGTAATTCAAAGCTAAGGATTGCATGTCCTTAACTTTTGCTTGAAACTTGAAGTTAAGGACCTATTGTCCTTAAATTTTGATCTTGTAACTATAAGTTAAGGACTGCCCGTCGTTAACTTTTGAACTTGAAACTTGAAGTTTAGGACCAAGTGTCCTTAACTTTTGAACTTGTAAGTCTAAGTTCAGGACCATCTTTCCTCAACTTTTGAACTTGAAACTTGAAGTCCAGGACCAAGTGTCCTTAACTTTTCAATTTGAAACTTGAAGTTCAGGAACTATTGTCCTTAAGTTTTTAACTTATAATTCAAAGTTAAGGACTACATGTCCTGAACTTTTGAACTTGAAACTTGAAGTTTAGGACCAAGTGCCCTTAACTTTTGAACTTGTTACTCTAAGTTAAGGACTGCCTGTCCTAAACTTTTTTTCTTGTAACTTGACGTTTAGGACTACCTTCCTTAACTTTCTAACTTAGTTTCTTTCACAGGATTTAAAGAAAAGTCTAGGATCAAAGATTGATACTTTGTTGAAGATTTTTGTGAAACATGATGAAAGGAACATAGAGAGAGAATCTAGTGTTCCAATTACTAAAGATGAAGTTGATGATCATTGAGATGGTATAGAACCTACTGTTACAATTAAAAAGATACATGTGGTGATGAATGTGATGATACAGATGTGCATGCATAAGTTCAGTATGAAAGAGATTATAGAGATGCTTATCTAGATGATAAAACTGATATTGGCACTGAGATTGGGAAATGTTAGATATAGATTTTGAGTTTTTTCTCATTGAAACTTATATTCAATAGCGTAATACATATAAACTTTTTTGTGATTACAAATATATGTAGAATCTGTTGATTGAGTGGAAGTTCAAGATGTAGTAGAATGTCAAGACCAGGAAAATCCAAAAGAGACAGGAGTAACAGAAAAAATTTGTAAATGTGGAGTGCAATCTCAGGATTTAAAAAGTCCATTGGGAACAAGTGTCAGTGAGATTTTATGCAAATGTTTAGAAGGAACATATGATATGTCTACACCTCTCTCATATAAAGAGAATTTTCGAGTTCAAATTTATGCCAATCAAGGTTTGATGAAATTTTTATGATATGTTGATTGTTAGCTTTAGTGAACTATTAGAATGAGTATTAATTGTAAATGTTACAGAATCTTCTGAAGCTGCAAGGGAAGAAGATGGAGTGGAGTATTAAGAGAAAAGTGGAGTACAATCTCAAGACTTACAAAATACCCAAGGAACAAGCATAAGTGAGATTGTTTCCAAATGCATAGATGGAACATGCGATCTCTCTACACCTCGCTCTCTTACCGACAATATTGGAAGCCAAGAAAATGCTAGTGAATATAATGATTTAACTGCGATGATCTTGACAGTTGCAAACGATTAGACAATGCTTTTTTTTTTTAATTTTATATATGTTTGTTTTAATCAAAGATTAGTAAGAAGTACTAATTGTGTTAGCTCTTGTAAATATTTTGCAGAATCTTGTGAACTTGCAATTAAAGAACATGGAGAACAGTTGCAAGATAAAGAAACTGTGTAGTTGGAAGATAAAGAAAATGCACCAATATGTCAGCTCAATTGTCTGTTGAAAAGATACAAGAAGGCAGTGTGAACAAGACAGGTATTGATTATGTCCTAGATATTATATTCATAATTGAAAATGCCAGTACATTTCAAAAATAATATTCTTAGTTTTTGTCTCTTCATTTGATGACTTGCAACAAACTTATATATATAGTATTGTCTGCAGAACAAAACAAAGATGAAGATCTTAACCAATATACTAGGAAAAGGAAGAGAGATAGTATTGGTTATGATGATCCATCATTTTCTATTCTTACTCCTACTCCTACAAGTACACAAATGAGCATTGATGAGGGTTTGTCTATGAAGGTTGAAGGAAATGTTGAAGAAGATCTTGGTCGAAGTAAAAGAAATAAGAAGCTTAGTTGGCAGTTGAAATCTCCTTTTGAACACGAAAGAAAAAGAGAAACAGCGGTGGCACACAATGAAAATACTCCTAAGAAAACGGGCTGGTTAAAATCAAAATATACTCGTACATGTATTTTTCATTATACCAAAGATGATGCAAAATTATTGAAGAAATTCATTGTGTGGTTGGGCAAGGAGAAAAGGAAAGGTCGCAAAAAGCGTAAGTCCCTAAATGTATTTTATTATTTGTTAATTACTTAAATTCGTGTCCTTAACTTGTAATTTTAAATTTAGAACTAAGTATATTGATATTAAAATTCCTAAAGTTAAGTGTCCTTAACTTTTGAATTTGGAAATCAAAGTTAAGGACCAAGTGTCCTTAACTTTTCAACTTGGAATTCAAAGTTCAGGACCAAGTGTCCTGAACTTTTGAACTTGTAAGTCAAAGTTCAGGACCATGTGTCCTTAACTTTTGAATTTGTAAGTCTAAGTTCAGGACCATGTATGAACTTGAAACTTGAAGTTCAGGACCAAGTGTCCTTAACTTTTGAAGTTGGAACTATAGGTTAAGGACTACATGTCCTTAACTTTTATACTTGTTAGTCTAAGTTAAGGACAAAGTGTCCTGAACTTTTAAACTTGTAAGTCTAAGTTCAGGACCATGTGTCCTTAACTTTTGAACTTGAAACTGAAACTTCAGGACCAAGTGTCCTTAACTTTTCAACTTGAAACTCAAACTTCAGGACCAAGTGTCCTTAGCTTTTCAACTTGAAAGTCTAAGTTCAGGACTAACTTCTAACTTTGATATTTTCAAAATTTTCAGGGGACAAACTAATATATATG
Source organism: Nicotiana tabacum (assembly GCF_000715075.1). Classification (NCBI taxonomy): domain Eukaryota; kingdom Viridiplantae; phylum Streptophyta; class Magnoliopsida; order Solanales; family Solanaceae; genus Nicotiana; species Nicotiana tabacum. The sequence goes on from NC_134086.1 coordinate 136,740,169, forward strand.
TTGATGATAATGGTGTGAGAAATAATTCATGTAAATTGTATCATCAAAAAATCATTAGCAAAATGTTTTTCCTTGAGCTTTCAGATAGTAGCTTTGTGCTTGATGATAAGGTTTGATAATTTGCAAGGCATTTATTTTCTTTATTCTTAATTTATCATTTTTTAATTATTTTATGACTGATGGATTTGTATTATTTTTTGCCTTTTTATGAAGCATATTGACATTGCCCTATATTATCTGAGAAAGAAGGAATGCTACCACCCTCGCAACCATCCTTTTTGTTGCACAACTACAAATATACTTTTTGATAACTATATGGTGCTTGTGTATAAGGATTTTAATGAAGATGCTGCAAATAAGTTTGGTGTGGTGATAATCAATTGTTTCTGACACCATATGTGTGGGGTGACTGTAAAGACCCGATCGGTCATTTTGGGATTTTGCACTTTGCTTGCCAGTTCTCAGGCATGACTACCCCTGTGTGATGTATTGTGACTTATGTGAATAGTTGGTTTTGCTTTTTTCAGGGTAATCAGAATGAATTAGGAAGAACAGTTCTCAGTTTTAAGTTTAAAATTTGAAAGGTTTGACCAAGATTTGACTTGTTGGTATATGATCTCGGATCGGAATTTTTAAGATTTGGTTAGCTTCATTAGGTGATTTGTGACTTGGGAGCGTGATCGAACTGTGTTTTGGAGGTCAATGGAAAGGTTTAGGATTGAATTGGCAAAAATGGGATTTTGGCATTTTCCGGTTGATAGGAAAGATTTTGATATAATGGTAGAAATGGAACTCCGGAAGTTGGAGCAGGTCCGTTGTGTCATATGTGACGTGTGTACAAAATTTCAGGTCATTCGGACGTGGTTTGGTATACTTTTTGATCGAAAGCGTAATTCGGAAGATTTTGGAAGTTTAGGCTTGAATCCGATGTGTTTTGGGTGATTCGATATTGTTTGAGGTGTTTTGAAGATTGGTACAAATTTGACTGATGGTATGTGACTTGTTTGTGGTTTTGGTTGAGGTCCCGGGGGCCTCGGGGTGATTCCGGATGGGTGACGAAAGAATTGGAATTGAGTTTTTGCAGCTGAAGCTTTTGGTTTCTGTCATAATCACACTTGTGGTTGTGAGGCCACAAGTGCGATGATCGCAGAAGTGGAAGGCAGCTATAGATGCGGCCAAGAGGAAGTTCTTCAGGAACCGCAGAAGCGGTGAAGTGGGTGCACCTGCGGTAGTGCAAGTGCGAGTTTTTAACCATAGATGTAGTAATTTCCAATTTAATGAAAACCGCAGATGTGGTGGTTTTGGTCGTAGAAGCGATACCGCAGAAGTAGGAAAGGGACTGCAGGTGCGAAAATGCCTGGGTCAGAAAGTATAAAAATGTTCCCTTCGCGATTTTTAGGGGGTTTCACCATATTTCATTCGGGAGAAAGCTTTGGAGAGCTAATTGAAGAGGAAACCAAAGGATAATCTCGTGGAGGTAAGATTTTTGACTTCATAACTCGTTTATATGTGATTAAAGGCTTAATTAGTGGTGAAAGTTTGGGAAATATCAGTGCAAAAATGGGTAATTAGGGCTTGAGATTAAGAGACATTTGAGTGGGGATTTGAGGGGCCATTTGAGGTCCGATTTTGATGTTCTTGATATGTATAGACTCGTGAGAGGATGAGGATTCCGTAGATGTTAATTTTGTTGGATTCCAAGACGTGGTCCCGGTGGCCGGGTTTGAGTAATTTCGGAATTTTTGATGTAAATTGGATATTTTCGAGTGGGCTTTGTTCCCTTAGCATATTTTAATAGTTATGTACTGATTGTGGCTAGATTTGGAGCATATAGAGGTCGATTCATGAGGGCAAAGGCATCGTGGGATAGAGTTTGGACCGGATCGAGGTGACTAATAATTGTAAATGATGTCATGAGGGTATGAAACCCGGGATTGCACATCGTTGTACTATATTAAGGTGATGCACATGCTACATGACGAGCGCAGTGTCGTGCACTATTGGGGATTGTGACTTAGTCCATCTCGATTGATTATTTTACCGCGTATTTGACTGAAATCTATTTGCTATCATCATGTTTTGGGCTGAATGCCATATTTGGGCCTCGTGCCAACTATTTGAACCCTTAGGGGATTTTTACTGACAATTCCTCACTGTTTTGACTTTATACTTGAACTCAGTCATGCTATATTCTACTATTTTCATAACTCAGCCATGTTTACTTTGTTTTAAACACTAAATGATACTTTCAAAGATATTTTAGGCTGAGCATCATGTTTTACTGTTTTCTGCGCGGCTTATGAGGTTCTAACTGAGTAAGGCCGAGGGCCTATGTTGTGAGGAACACTAATTATGATTATGAGGCCGAGATCCTGAGATTTGTACGCCACGAGGTATCTTATTGATATGAGGCCGAGAGCCTATGTGATTATGTCACGAGATGGCTTGATATTGCGCTTGGGCTGTAAGGGGCCCCTCCAAGAGTCTACACACCCCTAGTGAGCATGGGTACCCATTGTGATGTGAGATATAGCCCGATGGGCTGGTTTTGTTTCTGAGATATTGCCCGAGGGGCGGATTTATTGACATTGTGCTCGAGGAGCGATTCTTTATGTGTTTATCTTTCTTATTTGCCTATCATTTGCTTGCTTAATTGTTAAAAAGGCATTTTATGAAGTTTAAACTGAACTTAGTGATTTTACACATCTTTACTGCAACACTATTTCTACTGGCTTTTACTGCTTCCTTATAGTCTGTTATGTGTCTTACGTGATTTCTTACTTCTCAGCCTTTATTTATGATTATTACTCACTGAATTGGAGTACTCACTTTACTCCCTGCACCCCGTGTGCAGATTCAGGCACTTCTGATCCTGCTTGCGAGGGTTGAGAGCTCCCCGCAAATTTCGGAGTCCACGAGGTAGCTGCTCGGAGTTCGCAGCCCCGTGCTTCTCCCCCTTTATCTCATTTCCTTTCCCTTATTAGTGATTCTATAATAGCTTTATAGATGCTTCAGACTTTTATTAAATTTATAGATGCTCATGACTGGTGACACCCCGGTACCGGGTTGTGATGGGTTTGTTTTCCGCAAATTGTATTGTTTACTACTTATTTTGGAATTTATCATGTTTAAGACTTAATACTTATTATTTTAATTGCTTAAAATTGAAATGGGAATGTGTCGGCTGACCTTGTCTTCATGAGAGGCACGACCGGATCCGGGTTTAGGGTCGTGACAGTGACAGTCGTAGATGTGGAATTGCTTGGACAGAAGTTGACAACATCTTTTTTCCATGTCGGCTTCCTTCAGAGGATGATAATGATGTGCCACATTTTCTTTTAGGGGTATTGAACTTGAATGAGAAAAAGATTGATGTGTACAATTCCATATATAGTGTGCCATATGAGGCAGGAATGAATCACATTAAAATGTATGCACATATGATCCTCCACTTGCTAAAGTTCTCACAGTTTGAGAAACATCACAAGTCTTTTGGAAATGCATTCAACAAATTTGATAGTCAGTGGCAAAGATCACCACACTAAACTGGATCATACGTGTTATTATTTGCTATATAATTTATATGTACTTTAGATTTATTATTTAATTGACTCCATATCTTACATTTTTCTTAGGACTGATTGTCGTGCATTCTTAATCAAGTATGTGGAGTTGTTGATGATGGGAAAGGATGTGGAGAATTTCCAACCTGAAGACATAAAAGACTTTAGAAAAGAACTTGCAGCAAATCTTTGGGCACATGGAGAGTGGAAAAGAAATTCTAGTTATGACACACCACCAGAAAATGTTGACGACGACTATGATAGTGAAAATGAAACTTGTTGTCCAAAAGAGCTGTACTTTAGTTGTAAAGAAAGTTAGTTGTGGTTGATTTTTTGTATAAAGTTGCTGTAAAGAATCCAAACGAATTCTCAAATATATTGTAAATTCCTCAAAAGGCACTTTTATTTTGTTTGCATAGCATAATTTTTTGTCACAACTATGCAAAATTACAATTTCAGAAGTAATATGAAGGCATCATGTTATTAATTTCTTTGTTTCTGTCAAGTATTGATTTGTCCATTGAGCTTGTAAGTATTAGTTCAGGACCAAATGTAATTGAACTTCAAATTTAAAGTTCAGGACCAATTGTCTTAACTTTTGAACTTGTAAGTCAAAGTTTATGAGCATGTGTCCTTAACTTTTGAACTTGAAACTGAAACTTCAGGACCAAGTGTCCTTAACTTTTGAACTTGAAACTCAAACTTCAGGACCAAGTGTCATTAACTTTTCAACTTGAAAGTCTAAGTTCAGGACCATGTGTCCTCAACTTTTGAAATTGAATCCTTAACTTTTGAACTTGGAACTCAAACTTCAGGACCAAGTGTCCTTATTTTTTGTATTTGGAATTATAAGTTAAAGACCAAGTGTTCTTAACGTTTCAACTTGTAAGTCAAAGTTAAGGACTTCATGGCCTTAACTTTTGAACATGAAACTCAAAGTTAAGGACTATCTATCTTTAACTTTTGAACTTGTAAGTCAAAGTTAAGGACAAACAGACCTTAACTTTTGAACTTTGAACTCAAAATTAAGGACTGCTTGTCCTTAAGTTTTGAACCTGTAAGTCAAACATAAGGACTGTCTGTCCTTAACTTTTGAACTTTGAACTCAAAAGAAACAAAAAGAACGTAAGTAGAAAGAAATTTTGAAAATTCAGACATCTGCTCAAATAATAATAATAATCTAAATGAATCCAATTTATAGCAAAAACTTAAAAGAGTCGATAAACATAAGTGGATATATCTATTATTCTCTATGCTTTCTTAAAAATGGATGGACTGCCGGAGAATATATACAAGTTGTTCTATTATGGCCAATTCTTCTGTAACGACCACATTTGAATGTTATTTTTGATGACTCGATAGCTGCAATATGCCTTTTCTTCTGCCTTCTACCTGGTGGCACTTTGAAATCTGGAGGTTTAACAATTTGAGACTTAACACTCTCTGGTACAATCCAAGAATCAGTATGTCCTACAGGATGTATTTGTCTTTCATATGTTTTCAGCCAAGATTCCTTTAAGTACTAATGCGAGCAAAAGTTGGACTTCTTGATGTTTCTCTTCTCGATAGCTGCAATTGCATATATACATGGTAATTCATCAAATTGAAACTGAAAACAATCACATGTTCTTTTGTTTAAGTCCACCAAGAAAGTTATTCCTTCTTCTTCAACTCTAGAACGCCATGAATCAACAAGGAAGACCTTTAATGTTGAAAAATTATAAGTTACTATATTATGTTAAATTATATTAAAATAATAACCTAAACATAGAACATAATACTTACATTCCAAGTAAATGCTAAATCTATCTTTTTCTTCAATTCCTCTTCTACCCAACAAGAAACATCATAAAAAGTTCCTTCTGCTTCATTTCTCCTTTAATAAAACCAACGTTGTAGCTTCACTTGAATGAAATCCATCATTCTTAATATAGGCAGCTCCCTTGCTTCTAATAGGACAAAATTCATTGACTCAACTGTGTTTGTTGTGAGCATGTCATATCTTCGTCGTGGACTACAAAAACGTACCCACCTTTCCGGTGGTTCTTCCATCAAATAGTCATAAGTCTTCTTATCTACTTCTATATCTGACATGTAAAGATCAAATTCTTTGCGCCTGTATACTCTTGCAGCAGTTTGAAAAAGTTTTATGACCTCACTTTTCACTTTCCTTCGCTTTAGGTTCTGCTCCAAATGATAGATACAAATCATATGATGGCTTTCAGAATATACCTTTGCGATGGCATATGCAATAGATTGATGCCTTTCTGATAAAAAAAATAAATTCTCACGACTTCCAATTGCATTGCGAAGCTCACTAAAGTACCACTCATAGGAATTGTTATTTTCAGATTCTGCTATTCCAAAGGCTAGTGGGAAAATTTGGTTATTTGCATCTTTTGAAACTGAAATCATTAAAACACCACAAAATTTTGACTTCAAAAAAGTTGCATCAACAGCAATCACTGGTCTACAATGATTTCAACCAGATATTGATGATCCATATGCATAAAACATATAAAGAAACCTAAAAATACAATATAAAACAAGGTTAACAGAAGTTAAGGACATGCAGTCCTTAACTTAGACTAACAAGGTCAAAAGTTAAGGATAGGTAGTCCTGAACTTCTGGTTACAAGGACAAAAGTTAAGAACAAGTAGTCCTGAAGTTAGACTAACAAGGTCAAAATTTAAGAGCAGGCATTCCTTAAATTAGAGTTACAAGTTATAAAGTTAAGGACATGCAGTCCTTAACTTTGAGTTCAAAGTTCAAAAGTTAAGGACATGGAGTCCTTAACTTAGACTAACAAGGTCAAAAGTTAACGTCACCATGTCCTTAATTTTATAACTTGCAATTCTAAGTTAAGGACCAAGTGTCCTTAACTTTTTGACTACACACATGAAAGTTAAGGACAACACTTCCTTAACTTTTTAACTGGTTAAAAACAGCATGTCCTAAAGTTTATAAAACAGACTAATAATTTTTTTTGATTGTTTACCTGTTGTTGTCGTCTATCTTTATGTTAGTATGTGTTCCCGGGTTTTTACTTCTCATCGTATACAAGTATGAAGACAATAATTCATAATTCTCTTCAGGAGTTCCTCTTATTAAAGAGAGAGCACATTGAGTAGCACGCCATCCCTTATGATACCCAATGTCTAGTCCATGCAATTTTTGCATTTCTGCCATGACAAAAGCTGGTGTAACTTCAAACCTTGGGTCTCGAAGATTGTCAATAATGTAACCACTAATCAACTTTGAAGTTGCATGCCTTTGATCAACTTTCATAGTGTTAACAGAGCAGTCATTATTTTTCTCAATCTTTACTATCTTGAACAGTGTTGAATCTTTAATTCTGAAAGAATGCACACACCACCCATACCTATCATCATTGCATTTCAACGAATATCTTGTTGAGCTTGATCTAACAACCTTGAATTCAAAATGTCCTTTAATTGCTATATTCGAAAAATAGTTAATTATACTCTTCTTTTTGTCAAATATTGATCCCACTTTTATTTCATCCAACAAAGCATTTTCTCTTAATATCGTAGTTCAGGATTCTTTTTTTTTTCAAATTTGACCTTCGTCTAGTTAGTTGAGTAGAGGTTTTTCAGCAACTTCTTCGATTACCGGTGCACTCTCTAAGACTTGAATACCCAAAGCTTGTTCGTTGTCAATCTCTATAATGCTTTGTCCTTCTACTTGAATAGAATCAAATGTTTAAAGCACATCTTCAGTTATTGGTTGAGCTTCAACCATATCTATTTCCATTATCTGTTGGCATTTATTTTGATTGTCATGTTGAGTTTCTCTGTTGACATGTTCAAAGGTGCTTGTTGATCCAAAAACTCTTTCCGAAATATCAACAATGAAACGACAGCCTTTGAAGAGTGAATGACTTTTTAGTAACTCTATATATGTTTGAAGATCTAAATCTTTGGATACAAGCATTCCCTTGATTGTTCCAAGGTTGATATCTAACCATATCACTGCTTCAAACTCGTCTCTATCCAATTCAATAACTTCAAAGATCTGTTTAATGAAATCTTCAAACCGAATTGCCTTAGGTACTAAAACAAGTTTTGTTTGATGATCAAGATACTTATAGTATTCACTCCAGCTACCATTAAAAGCAACTATAATGCATATTGTTTCCATCCTGCAAGTCACGAAAATGGGAAACTCAGAACATATTTTAAAGAGCAATCCTTGTATAATTAAAAACATGTACTGTAAGTTCAAGACCAAGTTAAGGGCCAAGTGTCCTTAACTTTTGAATTTGGAATTTAAAGTTAAGGACCGAGTGTCCTTAACTTCAGGACCAAGTGTCCTTAACTTCAGGACCAAGTGTCCTTAACTTCAGGACCAAGTTTCCTTAACTTTTTAACTTGGAACTTAAAGTTCAGGACCAAGTGTCCTTAAGTTATGAACTTGGAACTGTAAGTAAATGACAAAGTGTCCTTAACTTTTGAACTTGGAATTCAAAGTTAAGGACCAAGTATCCTTAACGTTTGAACTTGTAAATAAAAGCTCAAGACCAAGTGTCCTTAACTTTTGAACTTGGAATTCAAAGTTAAGGATCAAGTGTCTTTAACTTTTAAACTTGAAACTTGAAGTTAAGGACTGCATGTCCTTAACTTTTTAACTTGTAACTCTAAGTTAAGGACCAAGTGTCCTTAACTTTTGAACATGTAACTCAAAGTTCAGGACCAAGTGTCCTTAACTTTTCAACTTGAAACTCAAACTTCAGGAACAAGTGTCCTTACTTTTTAACTTGAAACTCAAACTTCAGGACCAAGTGTCCTTAACTTTTTCAAAACAATTTGCAAAACTATGATAATATGTCCTTAATATTCAGAAGAACAACAAAAAAGTTAAGGACATTGTGTCCTTAACTTTTTCAATTCAATTGGCAAAATCAGGACACTATATCCTTAATATTAGTAACAACGGTCATGTTAAGGACACCAAATCCTTAACATTATGTGCTTAATTTTTATAGAATTATCACATGACGTGATGTCCTTAACCTTATCAATCCAGAAATTCAAAAAATAGTCAAATTCCTAGCATCAAATTCATGGTAACGAAATAAAAATCAATAGAAACACACAAAAGCATAACTTACTGTAAATTTATGTCGATTTTTGGAGGAGAAAGTTGAATTCGATAGTTTCAAATCAGAAGAGAAGCTTCTGCAATTCTAGAGTTTGAAATTCGACGATCACAGTCTGCTACTACTGCTGCTAATCGTCTAGTCAGGTAAACGTTAATAAAAGCGTAGGTATAGGTTATAGCAGAAGGGTATTTTCGTCCAGTCAGGTAAAAGTTTATTCAACCAGTGGCTAAAGACTAAAGACATTTAAAACACTGGCTTTAAACTAAGGACATGTGCTCTTAATGGCTATTGTGCATAATCTCCCAAAAAACAAAAAGCCTTAACATTATCGCCCTTCAACCGAACTGACTCAGTCAAATCTTCAACGATCGAGTCAACTTGTTCGCGTCGACTCACAGTGAGTCTCAACTCAGCTCGCTTAAACAAAGCATCCGCTTTCTCCAGCTCTGATTGCGACTTCACGATGAGCGGCGAAAGTGCTCAATCGAATCAAGATCTTACGTCTTAAATCCCTACAAATCGAGAGCTAAAGCCTCGAGTATGTGAGTTGTGGCATTTTTCGGGTCTAAAGTGATAGCTAAGTCAGCTTCGGCTTCAATAGATTTGTCTAATGAAGCGGCGGCGGATCGATCCATCACGAATGATGATTTGGCTTGGGAAAGAAGTTGAGCTCAATATGGTCAATTCACAAGAGGGACACCTATAGCTTTTCGTCAAGCTACTTACGACTTTTTCAAGTCATCACTCATCACATGCTGTGTTACCAGAATGCCAAATAGATGCAACAATGATAACACGTGATGATACAATAGCATACATAAAAGTAACAACAGATACAACTTTATCAATTCATAATAGCTGAACAAGTCAACTACTTATAATAATGCCAAAGCAAAAAATACAAAGAAGCAGGTCTATCTGTTGATTAACAAAACAACAAATCTTTTCAAGAAATGATTCAATTTAAAGAGGTAGGGGTGTAATTAAACCAAAAGCAATAAGATTACGTGATCACAACTTCACAAAGGAATTAACCATTTTTGGCTTAAAAACAATCAGTAATACAAATATACCAATACTGAGACATGTACTACAAAACTAGTGCCAATAAGCGATATCTAAAAATCACATACAAGAAGAAACCTTTTCTTTGTAAGGTGTGTTCATCGACTATAAGCATAGACACAGTTTATTTTTTTGAATAAAAAGGGGCTGCACCTGAGATCATCTTGATCATAAGCTGCCTACGTACCCCCAAAACAAATCCTAAAAGGGGGATCAAGCCCACACGTAGTTCTTTACATATACAGTATTCAATTGTATTGTTTTTTTAACTAAGAAGGGGTTGCACCTGATCATCTTGGTTGCAGGCTACCTATGTGCCCCAAACAAATCCTAAAGGGGGATCAAGCCCACACACTGTTCTTTTACATATACAATAAATGAATTTTCTTTCATGAATCATCTATCTACTGTCAGTAGCTAGCAGCCTTTCATGAATTCCGTTCTCTACTTTCTTCAGATTCAGCAGGTGCATTCTGATCATGCATCAATGCTCTATAACCAAATCGCTAATGTGTGGCTGTGTCTTGAATGATGTTTTTCGATGGGGTCTGCGCAAAAGGGAAATGTAACCACTTTGCTTCTTCCTTGTCTTTGTTGTAGGCTGCACATTGTTGGTTGATTTCATAAAAGAAATATTCAAGAGCATGTCGGCAGTCCAACACGAGCTCGGATTCTTGACCAGACAACTTCTTACAAAATCTTTTGCCTCTGCTGACAGTTTCGCACTCTCAAAACTTAGTTCCTTATACCCGATTCGGTGTAACACATCATCAACCTTTGCATAAGAATTGGATGATTCCATAGGGGTGTCCTAGTGATCAATTCGTAGACAGTGCAGCTAAGAGCCCAGATATCCGCCTCTGGACTGTACTCCCGCTTAAGCACGAATTCAGGTGCCATGTACCTTTTAGTTCCCCTGCGTCCTTGCTTTTGTGTCCAGCTCTAATCCAAAGTCATAACAAGACCGAAATCAGCGATCTTGGAAATCTATGTTGTATCATCATCAGTAGGAGTAACAAGTAGAATGTTGTGAGGCTTTATATCGCAGTGAATGATTCCCACACCATGAATGCAACTAAGCCCTAAAACGATAATTTTGGTGTGTTTTTTAACTTCCACCAGATGCATATTCTAACTATAAGTTGTAGAGGAGAACACCGTCTTCTAGCGTAACTTTAACCGAAAGAGCGAATAACGTGAGAAGAATCTTCGAACAAGCAGAGAAATTCCCTCTCTACTAGATGCGATTCAGAACGGCTGAACATACAAGACTTTACCACAATCAGTGATGGAATTAGACAATGACGAACAGTAGTAGTGAAATTGGTATCATCAGTGGAAGCTAACGAAACAAAGCCAAAGCCTCATTTCCCCAACGTTCTCCCTCTCTTCCACATAACTTCTACTTCTTCTTATCCTTCCGCCATTAGAAATAACTAGGTTACTACTGTATTAGTCAAAATCTGACCTTTGTGGTCGACCCAACCGAACCCCGTCCAAGCGGCAAGATAGTAAAAGATGCCATGATTTGTTCCAAATCACGTACTCACAGTGCTTGTTAAATCGAATAACAATACTTAGGGAACGACAAAAACGGATGTGGTATGAAGGTGCCTTGACCCGAGAACGTTGCAAGGATTCCATAACTATATATAGGGAGGGAACCTTCCTAGAAAGGGGGGCTTTTTCTCTTTCCTCTCCTCTATAATCTTACTAACAAAAGGAAGATAAAACAATCTTCCACTCATTATGTAAAGGGATGATCTCCATCAATCGGTGAAAAATGAAATGAAAAAGATCAACTAGATTGGTCATTTCTATTTTATCTTATACATCATCTCCCGATTTGTCTGTAGATCTGGAATTTACTATATATGACTAAGATTTACCTCTTCATCTTCTTTAATTGATTTAATAAAAAAGATTTCAATATCTTTTAGTCAAACAATTTGGCGCCGTCTGTGGGGATTTCTTAGTAAAATTTCCTAGTCTCTTCCAGATCAAAAATCGTACACATGATCACCCACCAAAAGAGCGGTAAGTAAACCTCACATGCCAACATATATCATGATGCTACATGCAAATGGAAGCTACAACCAGCATCCTCCCCCGCATGTCAGGCAACTTAGGAACTAGCCAAAGGAAGCCCAAAACTGCTCGGGGCCAAGGAACGAAAAAGGAGGGGAAAGAGAGCTGAATACGACTGTTGAATTCAGAAGCCACCGCCCCATCAACCATCGAAACACCAAACAAAACGAGCAACACTATAGTCCCACCCTCATCCACCAACTCCTTGAATCGGGGGAAGGAGAATATCATGTTGGCCCACCTTCTGATGTTCACTCAAACGGGAACGCGAGCGCCGCACGGGCAAGCGAGCAAAGAAACATCTCAACTGAAAAAATGAGAAATTACTACAAAACAACTGAAATATCGTCCACTTGATGACCCAACTCTAAAAAAAACTGGGATTCACCAGAGGATACCCAACTCTCCAAAAAATTGGGAGCAACGACGGGTTAATATTTCAATGAAAGTTTGAAATAATACCCTTAAGCCTAAGGGCCTTCGCCATAAAGAAAAGAGTTCGACCTCGATCGAACCACGACGGGTTAATATAAAGTTCGAAATAACACCCCTAAGGCCAAGGGCCTTCGCCAAAAAGAAAAAAGTTCGACCTCGATCGAATGACAACGGGTAATATTTCGACGAAAGTTCGAAATAACACCCTTAAGGCCAAGGGCCTTCGCCAAAAGGGATGTGTTCGACCTCGATCGAACAACGACGGGTTAATATTTCGATGAAAGTTTGAAATAACACCCTTAAGTCCAAGGGCCTTCGCCAAAAAGAAAAAGTTCGACGTCGATCGAACGACGACAAAAGTTTGAAATAACACCCTTAAGGCCAAGGGCCTTCGCCAAAAAGGAAAGAGTTCGACCTCGATCGAACGATGACGGGTTAATATTTCGACGAAAGTTTGAAATAACACCCTTAAGGCTAAGGGCCTTCGCCAAAAAGAAAAAAATTTGACCTCGATCGTACGACGAAGTGTTAATATATCGACGAAAGTTCGAAATAATACCCTTAAGGCCAAGGGCCTTTGCCAAAAAGGAAAGAGTTCGACCTCGATCGAACAATGACGGGTTAATATTTCGATGAAAGTTCGAAATAACACCCTTAAGGCCAAGGGCCTTCTACCAAAAAGAAGAGTTCGACCTCGATCGAACAACGATGGGTTAATATTTCGACGAAAGTTCGAAATAACACCCTTAAGGCCAAGGGCCTTCGCAAAAAAGAAAAGAGTTAGACCTCGATCAAATGATGACATGTTCATATTTCGATGAAAGTTCAAAATAACACCCTAAAGGCCAAGGGCCTTCGCCAAAAAGAAAAAAGTTCGACCTCGATCGAACGACAACAAGTTAATATTTCGATGAAAGTTCGAAATAACGCCCTTAAGGCCAAAGGACTTCACCAAAAAGAAAAGAGTTCGACCTCGATCGAACGACGACGGATTAATATTTTGATGAAAGTTCGAAATAACACCCTTAAGGGCAAGGGCCTTTGCCAAAAAGAAAAGAGTTCGACCTCGATCGAGCAATGACGGGTTAATATTTTGACGAAAGTTCGAAATAACACCCTAGAGGCCAAAGGCTTTCGCCAAAAAGAAAAAAAGTTCGACCTCGATCGAATGATGACGGGTTAATATTTCGACAAAAGTTTGAAATAATGCCCTTAAGGCAAAGGGCCTTTACCAAAAAGAAAAGAGTTCGACCTCGATCGAATGACGACGGGTTAATATTTCGACGAATGTTCGAAATAACCTTTAAGGCCAAGGGCCTTCGCCAAAAAGGAAAGAGTTCGACCTCGATCGAGCTACGATGAGTTAATATTTCGACGAAAGTTCGAAATAACACCCTTAAAGCCAAAGGCCTTCGCCAAAAAGAAAAAAGTTCGACCTCGATCGAACGACGACAGGTTGATATTTCGATGAAAGTTCAAAATAAGACCCTTAAGGCCAAGGGCCTTCGCCAAAAAAAAAAGAGTTCGACCTCAATCGAACAATGACGAGTTAATATTTCGATGAAAGTTCGAAACATCCTCGGGGCTAAAGGCCATTTTAAATAAAAAAAGGGGTATAATAGAATTGGGACTCACGGCGGGATAATATATCGATATGAACTCGAAAGTAACTTCATTACGACTAAGGTCGCCATTAAAAAATGTTCAATGCCAGCTGAACTGTGATGGGATAGTTCTTTGACATAAGTTTGAAAATATCGCCCCGACAGCTAAAACCGCCATCAAAATCCTAGTCAATCCGTGTGGAACTAAATTCCCTAAGAATCGGGAACTCGCCACACAGAGATCTACTTCTTTGCTCCAGAGTTATAAAAAACAAAACAGGGAAAGAAATACAAGAGGCGTGCAACAATGAAAAATTCCTCTTTATACGAAGCTACTGCGCAAACAGCCGCAGATTACATACGGCTAAACCAATAAAATCCAAGAAAAAGTAATAAATAACCAATTAAAAAAAGGAAATGAACAAAGACATCAATTTTTTCACTCGGCATCATCACCGCCACCCTCTTCACCACCATCTCCAGGAAGTCCTCCTTCATCATCACCACCTTTATCGGCCTTCGGCGTCATAGGGTCATATCCACAGTTAAAACCAGCCTCTCGTGCCTTCGCCCGTGCTCCTTCATATGCAGCCTTGGGAACACTGCTTGCCTCCCACAAACTCTTATATATATCCCATTGGGTTTCAACATAAACCCAAAGCTCGTGCAAACAACGAGGAAAAACAGCAGAGGAAGATTTGACTTGAGCCAACAGTCGCTCCTTTTCGGCCTCAAGAGCAGCGACCCAGTCCCCTAAGATCGACGTCTCCCGGTCGATCTCACTAATACACTCCTCGAGCCTCACTTCCCTTAGCATAGCCGTTGCCCTTTCCGATTCCTGCTCGGATTGGAGGACGTGGACAGTGTTCTCTAGAGCCGCCACCCTCGCCAAAGCCGATGACCAGGCACTCTCGATGTTTTACAACCCAATAACCTTTCTCTCCAACTCGGCCAATTCTCCCATCCACTACGCGACCATCGCCTTGACCCTGATAAGATTCTGATCCATCTCAGATTGCATCGACCTCAGTTTTCCCTGAAGATATTCACATCTGCAACAACCCTATTGACCAACTCAAGCTCTTCGTCCTTTGCACGAAGTTGCTCCTCGAGTACGCTACTTTTGCGAATAGCCTGCATTAACTCCTGATCCCTCTTCTCCAATTCCTCGTCAAGGGATTGATCACCAGGGTTCGCCTTCAGCCGCTTGTGTATCTCACATCACTTATTGCGATAGCGCTGATATTTCTACAGCATCGCCAAGAAAATCTTGGCCCGAGTGTCATCCCTACGATCGCTCTCAATATCCACCATGTACGTATGAAAAACGAAAAGACGGTCTAAGGCCAGATCATCCAAAAAATAAAAGGAACATGAAAGAAAAGTGAAACATACCCTCAAGCCCATAACGACCACTTCATACATCAAATCAATATCAGGAACATTCCAAAGAGCCTCGCTCTCGGCGGCAAAACACAAGAGGTCAAACTATGACACCAGGTCCTTCGTATCTCTAGAAGGTTGATATCCGATAAGATCTCAAGAATATAGGATGTGCCTTCCACATGCACCACCGAACGAGTAAGACCCTCTTCAAACATCTTAACATTATCAGGATCAATATCAGACTCAGATTCGTAGTCAACGACCACGACACCCTTTCCCCTTTTTGCGGCCAAGGAAGAGGCATGGCCAGGCACCAAGGATGAAGGCCTGTCCAAAGCAGTAACAGCGGCCTCAGGAGTCTGACCCCCCGTCACGGTAGATTGCTGATCAATCATAGCGGCAGGGATCTCCGTCGATATGGCAAACACAATGACCGACTCTGTTTCTACAGGTGGAATGGCACCAACTCTCGCCTCAGACCCCGTTAAGGGGAGGTCTTTCTATAGATGTATCACGACCGAAGGAGCCGTTTCAGACTCCACTCGAAGCCTCTTTGATGGCCTCTCCCCTTCTTCAACACGGGAAGATTCCCTAGCTGGGTAGGTGATGGGGGTCAGAATCTCAGTTTGAGGGGTAGCCTCTATGCGCACGGCCACAACCGTAGATTCAACTGAAGCGGCCCTCGATGAAGGTCGGGTAGTAGATCCTAAGGCAGGGCGAGCGGACGATATAGGCTAATAAAAAGCTAGTGGAGGAGCCCTCGCTCTCTGCACTCTCCCTGGCATCAACGAAAATCACATAAGAAACAAAGTAAAAATAGGGGAGGGAGAAGAATAGCAAAAAACAAAGATTATATTACTCACCAGTAAGGGGATTGCTTCCATATTTCTCATAGAAGGACGACCATGTGCGGACCCCCACCGTATGAGGAAGGATGTTGTTTACCCACTCGTGGACACCGTCAATAGATGCAAGGGGTAGTTTCGCAGCTATAAAAATAGAAACAGTTTTTTAGTACTGCCAACAGGAAAGCGGTCGAGCATCATTCTGACCAAGAGTATAGAAACTTACGTGCAAAATTCCATTTCTCAGGGAACCCCGTAGGATTTGCCACAAGGTGATCAGTCTGCACATAGAAGTAATTCTCATAGAAATGATGGTTGGCTCTGTCATCCGTCTTTACCACCAGACTCTTCATCCCTCGTTGGCGCATATGAATCATTGTGCCATGAATGAGTTAAGGAGCAAAAATATAGAGTATGTGCCTTAAAGTGATCTCCCGACCAGCGAACTTGAGCAGCATGAGGATCAATTTATACAGGTACGGCGAAATTTAAGCCGGGCATACCTCGTAAAAGCGGAAAAAATCTACCACCAAAAGGGGGAGATGAGGCGTGTACCCAACAATAAAGGGGTAGGCATAGAATACGCAGTACCCTGGGCTGTCAAAATGGACTATGTCATCCCCCACCGCGGGCAACATTTCGATGTGGCGAGGGATTCCCCACCTAGACTTCAATTTTGCGATCCCCTCCATATTTATAACAGAAAGAGCATGTTCCGGCTCCTCCCGACGGGATTGTGGAAATGATTCCATGGTCTCCCAAGGCAAGGCAAGATCTCAGCCGCAGTCAGAACCCCCTCATCTTCTACCACTTCTACTCCTTCAGTGGCAAGAACATCTCTTTTCGGCGATGGAGTTGTGGCAGGTTGGTCAGCACGAGAAGAATTACCAGCCATCTGTATCAACTTGATAAAACAAAGGAGTGGAAGAAAAAAAGAAGGACGAAAGTTCTTGGCTAATAGGAGAAAATAAAAAATTCAAAGTATCAGGAGAAAAGAAGATTCACAAAGTTCTTTCAAGTAAAGGCAAGGAAGTGTGTCAGTCGAATAGTGCTTTCCTTCTATTTATAAGAGACATAAATTCCCCAAGCGCGAAACCCAAGAGTCACCAATCGAATTTGATGGAGCATGAAATGGTTGAATCCCCGAGAAACGTGTGTCATAATGGCAGCAAGCACGAATGACGTTTCAAGTTAAATGATGTTTCGATTTTGAAAACGGCCGCGATGGTTCAAAGGCATCACAAGAGCGTCGTTTCATTACTTGAATATAAAAATCATACCCAAAGCATAGGTAGTCAGATTTCTCTTAGATGTGTAAATATCATGATTCGTCTGCTAGGCCCGACAAGGGACGGCCCCGGTAAATAGAGGGACTAACTGTATTGGTCAAAATCTGATCATTGTGGTTGACCCAACTAGGACCCCGTCCAAGCGGTAGGATAATAAAAGATGCCATGATTTGTTCCAAACCACGTACTCATAGTGCCCGCTAAATTGAAGAATAATACTTAGAGAATGACGAAAACGAACGTGGTATGAAGGTGCCTTGACCCGAGAACGTAGCAAGGATTGCATAACTATATATAGGGAGGGAACCTTCCTAGAAAGGGGGGCTTTTTCTCTTTCCTCTCCTCGGTAATCTTACTAGCAAAAGGAAGATAAAACAATCTTCCACTCATTATGTAAAGGGATGATCTGCATCAATCGGTGAAAAATGGAATGAAAAAGATCAGCGAGGTTGATCTCTTCTATTTTATCTTATGCATCATCTCCCGACTCGTCTGTAGATCTGGAATTTACTTGTAACACCCCGTAAATTTGAATTAGTTGTGGATGCATTAAATGAGTATTAATATGATGGTTATCAATTGGTTATGATAATAAGTGTACTAGGCATATCATAAGTGATTTAGGGTCCAAGGAAAGACCAAAATCTAAGCCAAGTTGGAAAATTACATGATAGACTAAAATTCTAAATGAGCACGCACAATACTATACTTTACACAATACTATAAAATGAAAGATATTTGAGTCTAGTTTCTAACGCTTCAAACCGTTTGTCATTTGGACACTCCTACCAGAAGTTATGATCAAATTACCAAACGCTGGCAGAATTTTACACTACCGCGTCGCCCATGTGTCGCGCCATGCGGCGTGGCTATGTAGATTAACAGAGCACTACCAAATTTCATTTCTAGGCACATTTTTCATTATCGCGCTGTCCCATGCACCGCAGCTGTGCAAATCTTGTTTTTTGTCCAACCCGACCCTATTTTGATATAAATCCTTCGAGGGTTATTTTCCCCACTTCATTTGGACGAATTTTAGGGTTTTCCTCCAATCTCTCAAGACCTCCAACCCTCCTATCTTCAAGGTAAGCAATCTCCATTATCTTTGTGTGAATTCCATCATTGATACACTAGTATTGATGAAATCTACACATAAAATACTTAGATCTTCAAGGGATTTCTTCAAGAACTCAAAGGAGGGTTTTGCAAGATTTCTTCCAAAAAGGTAATACTACACCCTTAGACTTACATGTATGGATTTATTAAGGGAATATGAGTATGAATAAGTATTGGAACTCTTGGTATTGTGATTGGAAACCATAAGTTCCCAATTTAATTACACAACTATTATAGAGATTGAAAGATGTTTATTTAATGGAACTTTGTTGGTTGGGTGTGGATGGATGGTCATATATGTGATTTGGAAGTTATAAATTGGCTAATAATGATGGTGGGATAAATTGTTGATGAATGGTGGTAGTTAGATGAACTAAGTATATGATGATGAGATGTAGAGATTTATGCCTACAAGGTGTTTGATAATATGCCTAAATGGCTTAAGTTATGGAATTTGTTACTAATATTGGGTTCCATTGAATGTTGCTATTGTAGATTAAAGTTTCTTAGTATTGTGAATCATTGTAGTATCACTAAGGGGAGAAATTGAGGTATGTGAGGCTAACTCTCTATGTTTGGGAACGTTAATGATTCTCCCTACACTACGTTTCTTTTATGATGTTACTAATTGCCTCAAAAATAGAGTTTAGCCTAGTTCCTTGAATAGTTGTAGAACTTCTATTCTCTAGCTTCATAACTCGTTCATGACTTTCATTATGAACGTTGTGAGCTCAGTGCGTATTCAATATAGACTTGGGGTTGATTCCCCCGAGTCTTAGTATAGATTACTCAGTATGCCATAAATAGTTGAAATTTTAGTGTTCATAATAAGTTCAAGAATACATGTCTCAGTCTAGTCCTATTCAGTATTCCAATATTATGTAACTTAGTGTGATCCAGTATTTCAGTATCATATAACTCAGTGTGATTCAGTATTTCACTATCATGTATTGTAGTATGATTCTCAGTTCATGATTTTAAATTCCCGAATGTTGAACACCTATATTTGGGCTTGAGGCCGTAGTTTATGCCTTATGCATGTTTGGGCCTGAGGCCGTAGTTTATGCTTTATGCATGTTTGGGCTTGAGGCCTTAGTTTATGCTTTATGCATTTTTTGGCCTAAGGCCGTAGTTATGTATACGTATACTTGGACCTGAGGCCGTAGCTTGTGCACATATATATTGGGCCCGAGGCCGTAGCTTATTTAGATAAACAGGTTGTTCATCATTCAAAAGAGAGAGTATTCATATCCTTACTTCCTTTGTTCAGTTCAATTATTAATTATCATTTCAATTATTAGTTATCATTTCAGTTACTAGTTATCAGTCATCAGTCATCAGTTATCATTTCAGTTTCAGTTTCAATAGTTATCATTTCAGTTATCAATTATCAATTCTCAGTTATCAGCTCAGTTTCAGTTTCAACATTTATAATTCTTTCTTTCAGTTGCTTTATATACCAATGCAATTAAAATGTATTGACGTCCTTTTTGCCCTGGGCCTGCATTTCACGATGTTGTTAATGATTTACAGGTTGATGATTCAGAGCGCTAGGATTCTCGTACCAGCTATTTGGTGATCCCTAGTTCTTTCGGGGCATTATCATTACTTTACAGTCTTTCAGTGGTTACGGATAGACATCGTTTTTAGTACTTCAATAGAGGCTTTATAGGCTAGACTAACAACCAGACAGAGTCGCAGGCTTTTCATATTAAGCTGTGTTGACCACGAATATGTTTCAAAATTGTATTAGTATTTCCGCACTTTGATTGTTTTATAATTCCGACTTTTAGCATATCAGCATGTGTTAGTTTATCTTCTGCATTTAGTGTGTTATGATATCACTTGTTGATTCAGCCAACCAGTTGGTTCGTGCGGTCACATGTAGTTAGGCACCGAGTGTCGTGTTACGTCCAGGCCCAGGTTCGAGGCGTAACAAAGCTTGGTATCAGAGCACTAGGTTCAAAGGTCCTAGGGAGTCTATGAAGCCGTGTCCAGTGGAGTTTCCTTTATATGTGTGTGTCGGCCACTCATATAAACGGTTAACTACCAAGACATTCAGGGTTGTCTCACTTCTTTCTACTCTAGATCGTGCCATGAAGCTTAGAGCAATAACTAACCTTCTCTTCCTATCGAATTCCAAATGTATTGGATACCAAAGCAACACGCAGGAGAAACCTATGGTTCTAGAGAGGACAATTGCCCATTGGGATATATCTATGGAGTACATGTTGGTAACAAATAAGATTTGAAAGGATGTTGAAAGTGGGATGCAATGGATAGTAGTACAGATTAGAGCATAACCTAATCAGAAAGTACAAAAACAGTTATCATATTTTATGGTTCTCAGTTTATCTATGTTACCAGTTAGCGGCCTTTCAGTTAGCAGGTTTATGGTTATTCAGTATGCCAGTTATTTGTTATTCAGTTACCAAATCTCCAATTTTTAGTGTATCAAAATTTTTGGAGACTTATGAGTATACAGTGATGCATATGGATGCTCAAAGAAAATGTAAGTAACAGTGATTATAGCAAAATCTTTTCATGTTTTATGGAATAAAACCCAAGACTCACCGGATGGTGCATGAAGTGATTTATCGGATGTGTATGGCATTGTATCTGTATGTCAGACCCCATGGTGTAACAGGTTAAGAATTCAACCGCAACGGGCATAGAATTGATCACTATAGTTTTGGACAAGAAAGAGCCTAAGGGAAATATAGCTAAGAATAATATATTTGTATGAAATGAGAACCAAGAGCAGGCGACATTGAATTTTAGGGAATGATTTTAAGTTGTTTAGATTTATTCAAATCAGAACTAGAAAGTACCATGTTAGTGAATTTGTATACGAAGTGGCTATTATTGTGAGATAAAAGATATGACAGTTCCCTTTCACATGATGCGATTATGTGTTTAGGTTGGAGGTTTATAGTCTGAAGCGATTTTGAAGTGTATAGAAAGTTAGGGGTTAGATATCTCAATTTTGTTTAAGATAGATGAAATTTCCCTAAGTGTGATCCATGTACATAGTTCAAAAGAATGATAGTGTATGGCAAAAGAATATGGTCAGATAATGAGGGAAGTTAGGATAAACCTTATGCTTCACTTTAGTTATTCAAAGCAGAGCAAAAAAATATGATGCTAGCAGGTGGTTAGTAAAAGAATAGTAAATAAGTTTTGAGTAAATACAGTAAATTAGCAATTTCAGCAGAGCTAGTAGAGGTAAGATTTGATTCACTTAGCTAGGTTAATAGTGAGTGGATGACAATTTGAAATATCGAACATATGTTAGAACCCAACGAGTTTAAGTTAAACCCGAAGTACTGCGTCAGTAGAAAAAAATCAACTAGCAGTGAGAGAGCAAGCTATAGAAGAATAACCTTTAGGAATTATCGAAATGTGATTTCTCCAAGACTAATAGTGTGAGCGGAGTTAAATTATTAAGATTGTGTATGATAGTTGTGAATACATTAGTTTTCCGTTATGTGAATAATTTAGTTTTTCCTAGCTCAGAAGTAAGTTGGAAGATGAGTTGTCATTGACATAGAGTGCAGAGAATTGCAGAAAATAAGGAAAGTTATTGGGATCCAACAAAAAGAGAAGGATCCACAAGTATAATGTGACAACCCAGCCAGTCGTCTCATGAGTTACCACTCTATTTTCATCATTTGTGCTTTTTTATGCTTTGTTTATCCGTGTTATGTGGTATCGGGTTGATCAGATCGAATCCAGAATGATTTTTGTAAGGTTTGAGACACTTAGTCTCTTTTGAGGAAGCTTAAGTTGGAAAAGTCAACTGAATATTGACTTATGCGTTCAGGGCTCAGATGCGGGTTCTGATGGTTCGGTTAGCTTCGGGAGGTGATTTGGGGAGTGTGATCGGAATGAGTTTCGGAGGTTCGGAGTAGATTTAGGCTTGAATTAGCGAAGTTGATATTTTGGCAATTTTCGGATAGTAGGTGAGATTTTGATATATGGGTTGGAATGGAATTCCGAGAGTCGCAGTAGTACCGTGGTGTCATTTAGGATGTGTTTGCAAAATTTCAGGTCATTCGAAAATGGTTTGGTTGGGTTTTTTATCAAAAGAGGAATTCGGAAGATTCTAGAAAGTTTGGCTTGAAGCCAACGTGTTTTGGTTGATTTGATGTTGTTTGAGGTGTTTTGAATATTGGTACAATTTTGAATAAGGTATTAGGATAAGTTTATGCTTTTGGTTGAGGTCCTGGGGGCCTCGGGGTGATTTTGGATGGTTGACGGGGAGTTTGAAACTTTGTTGCAACTGCTGAATTTGTTGCTTCTGGTATTTCTGCACCTGCAAATAGGGGACCGTAGGTGCGATGCCGCAGGTGCGATAAGGGAGGTCGCAGAAGCAAAAATTCCTGGGAAGGCAGGGACCGCAGATGCAGTTGATGGACCGCACCTACGAAGGCACATGTGCGGAATGTAGATCGTAGGAGCGGTTTTGGCCATTAAGTGAGGAACCGCAGAAGTAGTTAGTTGGCCGCATATTCGGTACCGCATAAGTGGTAATTTTGGCCGCAGATGCGAAATGTATGGGCAGAAAGTATAAATTGTGGCCTTTGCGAATTTTGAGTTATTTCACCATTTTTGACTTCGGTTTTGGAGCTTTTTGGACCATTTGAAAGTGGGATTTCAAGGGAACTTCATTGAGGTATGGAATTTGGACCTAAAACTCGTTTCTATGCTATTATTACACGGATTAGAGCTAGAAATCATGGAAATTAAGGGTGAAAATTGGGGAAACTAGGGCTTGGAAACTTAGACCTTTGGTTGAGGATTTGAAGGACCATTTGAGGTCGAATTTCAGAACCTTTGATATGTATGAACTCGTGGTGAGATAAGGAATCTATTGATGTAAAAATTATCAAATTCCGAGACATGGGCCCGGGGGTTGGGTTTTGGTAATTTCGGGATTTGTGTCGTATTTCAATTATTTTTGCTTGGCCTTCGTTCCCTTAGCATATTTTGACGTCCTCGTTCTGATTTTTGATAGATTCGACATGAGTGAAGGCCGATTCGAGGGGAAAATGCGTCACGAGCTAGAGATTTGATCGGTTTGAAGTGAGTAATAATTGTAAATGATGTTCTAAGGGTATGAAACCCCGGACTTGCACATCGTTGTGCTATATTGAGGTGACGCACACACTTGATGACGAGCGTGGGATCGTGCACTGTTGGGGATTGTGACTTAGTCCATCCCAAGTGACTATTTTACCGCGTATTTGACCGAAATCTATTTGCTATCATCTTGATTTGGACTGAATGTAATATTTGGGCCTTGTGCTAACTATTTGAACGCTTATGGGATTTTTCCTGGTATTTCCTCACTGCTTTGACTTTATACTTGAACTCAGTCATGGTATATTTCACTGCTTTCGTACTCAGCCATGTTTACTCCATTTTTAACACTTAAATGATCTTTTAAATGATAATTGGGCTGAGAATCACTGTTTTGCTATTGCCTGAGTGTCTTGTGAAGATTTTGACTGAGTAAGGCCGAGGGCCTATGTTGTGAGGAAACATTTGATACTGATTATGAGGTCGAGGGCCTGAGACATGTACACCCTGAGGTGGCTTGATTGATATGAGGCTGAGGGCCTAGTGATGATGCCACGAGGTGGCTTGATATTGCGCTTGGGCCCCTCGAGGATGAACGTTGTTTAAGTTGGGGTGGATGTGACAACTCGGCCAGTCGTCTCATGAGTTACCGCTTCATTTTCCCCATTTCCGCTTCTTTATGCTTTGTTTATCCGTGTTATGTGGTATCGGGTTGGTCGGATCGAATCCGAAATGATTTATGTAAGATTTGAGACACTTAGTCTCTTTTAAGGAAGCTTTAGTTGGAAAAGTCAATCGGATGTTGACTTATGTGTTAGAGGGCTCAGATACGGGTTCCGATGTTTGGTTAGCTTCGGGAGGTGATTTGGGACTTAGGAGTGTGATCGGAATGAGCTTCGGAGGTTCGGAATAGATTTAGGCTTGAATTGGCGAAGTTGATATTTTGGTGATTTCCAGTTGGTAGGTGAGATTTTGATATAGAGGACGAATTCCTAGAGTTGCAGTAGTTTCGTGGTGTCATTTGGGATATGTGTGCAAAATTTTAGGTCATTCAGAAGTGGTTTGGTTGGGTTTTTCATCAAAGGCGGAATTCGGAAGATTTTAGAAAGTTTGGCTTGAATCCGACGTGTTTTGGTTGATTTGATGTTGTTTGAGGTGTTTTGAAGATTGATACAAGTTTGAATAAGGTATTAGGATATGTTTATGCTTTTGGTTGAGGTCTCGGGGTGATTTTGGATTGTTGACGGGGAGTTTGAAACTTTGTTGCAGCTGCTGAATTTGCTACTTCTGGTATTTCCGCACCTGCGGATTGGGGACCGCAAGTGCGATGCCGCAGGTGCGATAAGGGAGGTCGCAGAAGCGGAAATGTATAGGAAGGTAGGTACCGCAGATGTGGTAGATAGACCGCACCTGCGAAGGCACAGGTGCGGAATGTTGATCGTAGGAGCGGTTTTGGCCGTTATGTGAGGAACCGTATAAGCGGTTAGTTGGCCGCATATTCGGTACCGCAGAAGCCGTAATTTTGGCCGCAGATGTGAAATTTTTGGGCAGAAAGTATAAATTGTGGCCTTCGCAAATTTTGAGCTATTTCACCATTTTTACTTCGGTTTTGGAGCTTTTTGGACGATTTGAAAGAAGGATTTCAAGGGAACTTCATTGAGGTAAGGAATTTGGATCTAAAACTCATTCATATGCTATTATTACACGGATTAAAGCTAGAAATCATGGAAATAAAGGGTGAAAATTGGAAAACTAGGGCTTGGAAACTTAGACCTTTGATTGAGTATTTGAAGGACCATTTGAGGTCGTATTTCAGAACCTTTAATATGTATGAACTCTTGGGGAGATAAGGAATCTATTGATGTAAAAATTATCGAATTCCGAGACGTGGTCCCGGAGGTCGGGTTTTGGTAATTTTGGGATTTGTGTCGTATTTTGATTATTTTCGCTTAGGCTTCGTTCCCTTAGTATATTTTGACGTCCTCGTTCTGATTTTGGATAGAATCGACGCGAGTGGAGGCCGATTCGAGGGGCAAAGGCATCGCAAGCTAGAGATATGACCGGTTCGAGGTGAGTAATGATTGTAAATGATGTTCTAAGGGTATGAAACCCCGGACTTGCACATCGTTGTGCTATATTGAGGTGACACACACGCTTGACGACGAGCGTGGGATCATGCACTATTGGGGATTGTGACTTAATCCATCCCGAGTGACTATTTTACCACGTATTTGACTGAAATCTATTTGCTATCATCATGATTTGGGCTGAGTGCCATATTTGGGCTGAGTGCCAACGATTTGAACCCTTAGGGGATTTTTGCTGGTATTTCTTCACTACTTTGACTTTATACTTGAACTCAATCATGTTATACTTCACTGTTTTCGTACTCAGCCATGTTTACTCCGTTTTAACACTTAAATGATCTTTTAAATGATAATCGGGCTGAGAATCACTGTTTTACTGTTGCCCGAGTAGCTTGTGAGGATTTTGACTGAGTAAGGTCGAGGACCTATGTTGTGAGGAAACATTTGATACTGATTATGAGGTCTAGGGCCTGAGACATGTACGCCACGACGTGGCTTGATTGATATGGGGCTGAGGGCCTAGTGATGATGCATGAGGTGGCTTGATATTGTGCTTGGGCTGTAAGGGGCCCCTTCAGGAGTCTGTACACCCCCAGCGAGCGCGGGTACCCATTGTGATGTGAGACTGAGCCCGAGGGGCTGGTATAGTTCTATGTGATTGTCCGAGGGGCTGGTATTTTTCTGAGATGTTGCCCGAGAGGCAAATTTGTTGATACTGTGCCCGAGGTGCGAATCTTTATGTGTTTATTTTCATAATTTACTGTCAATTACCTGCTAAATTGTTGAAAAAGGCTTCTCATGAAGTTAAACTGAATTAAAGGATTTTTACCTATCTTTCACTGGTTTTTACTGTTTTTAATGGTTGTACTGCTTCATTATAGCATGTTTTTGTGCCTTACGTGATTTCCTGCTTTGAGTCTTTATTTATATTTATTACTCTGAGTTGGAGTACTCACTTTACTCCCTGCACCCTATGTGCAGATTCAAGCATATCTGGCACCGCTCCCGAGTGTTGATCATTCCGGCTCAGGCGGATCTGAGGAGTCTCTAGGTAGTTGTTGGCGTTCGCAGCCCGGAGCTCTTCCCTATCTTATTCCTTTCTGTTCTTAGTTTCTGCATTAAACTCTGTAGTTATATATATATATATATATATATTTGGAGTATTCCGTTTTGTTAGATGCTCATGACTAGTGACACCCCGGTATCGGTCTGTGTTTGGGTTGTATTCCGCATATTATACTATCATTTGCTTAAACTTTGGTTTATTTATTCATGCTTGACTATTTCTTAAATTCTTAATTGTTAATAATCGGATAATGGGAAGTGTCGACTGGCCTTGTCTTCACGAGAAGCGCCATCATGACCGGGTCCGGGTTTGGGGTCGTGACAAGTTGGTATCAGAGCCTAGGTTACATAGGTCTCACGAGTCATGAGCAAGGTTAGTAGAGTCTCGCGGATCGGTACAGAGACGTCTGTATTTATCCTCGAGGGGCTGTAGAACCTTTAGGAAAAAACTTCATATTCTTGAAATTCTTGTCATGCGAATTTGTAGATACGAGAACTAAACTTCTGTTATTCTATTCTCTCACAGATGGTGAGGACACACGCTACCGATCAGGATGGACGACCACCAGTACCACCAGCCGTGGCCATCAGAGGCCGAGGACGCGGTCGTGGTTGTGGTAGGGCAGAGCAGCTAGGGCATCACCTGCAGATCCACCAGCTGCCCCAGTTCAGGATCAGGTCCCAGTCATGGATGCTCCAGCAGCACTAGCTCAGGCACCAGCTGTGCCCATAGTGATTCTGAGTCTTCAGGAGGCCTTGGCTCAGATCTTATCAATTAGCACTGGCCTAGCTCAGGCGGTTTCAGCCACTACAGTCGCAGCTAATTCTTAGGCCGGGGGAGGCAATCAGACTCCTGTCGCTCATACACTTTAGCAGGTCGTGCAGGGACTTCAGACGCGGGGACATATCCAGCCCAGCCGGTTGCAGCTGCTCAGGACTATGCAGTTCCTGCTATGCCGGAGGATGAGCAGCGTAGGTTGGAGAGGTTTGGTAGACTGCAGCCTCTGACCTTTAGTGGTGTAGATGGCGAGGATGTCTAGGGTTTCTTAGATAAGTGTTAGAGGATGCTTCGTACAACGGGTATTCTGGATACCAACGGGGTCGCTTTCACTACTTATCAGTTTTTGGGAGCTTCCTTCACTTGGTGGGAAGCTTTTGAGAGGCATAGGCCTGTTGGTGCAGCACCCCTTACCTGGCGGTAGTTCTCCGTTCTCTTTCTAGAGAAGTATGTGTCGCAGTCCCAAAGAGAGGAGCTGCATAGGGGGTTTGAGTGGTTGCGTCAAGGAGAGATGACTATGACGCAGTATGAGATGAGGTTCTCCAAGTTAGCTCGTCATGCTATTTGGATGGTTCCGACAGATAGAGAGAGGATTAAGAGGTTTGTTGATGGCCTCACTTATCAGCTTCGTATTCTCATGACCAGGGAGAGGGTGATTGGTGCTACTTTTGAGGAGGTTGTGGATATTGCTCGTGATATTGAGTCTGTTCATCGGTAGGAGCACGAGGAGAGGGAGGCCAAGAGGCCTTGAGGATCTGTTAGTTACAGTGGTACTCCTTCGAAAGGTCAATTTTAGCATGGTAGAGGTCGTCCATTCAGGCATGCTAAGCCAGCTCTCCCAGGTTATCGTGGGGCATCATCGGGTCATGGTTCTCACAGTTCTCATTAGGGCCAGTCATCACTTAGTGCCCTTCCAGCTCAGAGTTCGTCCCGTGCTCCATCAGTTCAGGGCTGTTCTATGCCGAATGCATCTGCTAGTCACTCTAATGCGAGGGGTTCCCTTCAGTCCCCTTCTCCAGCACTTGGGAGTTGTTATGAGTGTCATGAGATGGGTCATATGTGGAGGTAGTTCCATCGTTGTCTTGCAAGTTCCTTTCAGCAGAGGGGTCAGTCATTGACTTCAGCGCCAGTTACTTCACCAC
Source organism: Nicotiana tabacum (assembly GCF_000715075.1). NCBI lineage: Eukaryota > Viridiplantae > Streptophyta > Magnoliopsida > Solanales > Solanaceae > Nicotiana > Nicotiana tabacum. The sequence goes on from NC_134086.1 coordinate 136,768,837, forward strand.
CACCCGCACAGCCGGCTAGGGGTGGAGGTCAGTCAGCTAGCGGTCGCCCTAGAGGGGGAGGTCAATCAGGTGGCGGTTAGGCCCGTTTCTATGCACTTCCTGGAAGATCTGATGTTATTGCTTCAGATGTTGTTATTACAGGTATTGTTTCAATCCGCCATAGAGATGCCTCTGTATTATTTTATCCCAATTCCACCTTTTCTTATGTGTCATCATACTTTGCTCGTTATTTGTGTACGCCCTGTGAGTTTCTTGCTTCACTTGTTCATATATCTACCCTGGTGGGCGATACTGTTGTTGTAGACCATGTGTACCGGTTGTGTGTGGTGACTATTGGGGGTCTGGAGACCTGTGTGGATCTTTTATTATTATGTATGGTGAATTTTGATGTCATTTTGGGCATGGATTGACTATGTCCGTGTCGTGCTATTCTGGACTGTCATGCTAAGACAGTCACATTGGCTATACCAGGTATGCCACAGATCGAGTGGCGAGGTGTGACTGATTATGTTCCCAGTAGAGTGATCTCATTCTTGAAAGACCAGCGTATGGTTGGGAATGGTTGTCTTTCGTGTCTAGCCTTTGTGAGGGATTTCGGTACTGAGACTCCCAGTATTGATTCTGTTTCAGTTGTGAGGGATTTTCCCGATGTGTTTCCTGCAGACCTGTCGGGCATGCCACCGGATAGGGATATTGATTTTGGTATTGACCTGGTGCCGGACACTCAGCCTATTTCTATTCCGCCGTATCATATGGCACCAGCGGAGTTAAAGGAATTAAAGGAGCAACTTTAGGAACTCCTTAATAAAGGGTTCATTCGGCCTAGTGTGTCACCTTGGGGTGCACCAGTTCTATTTGTAAAAAAGAAGGATGGCACTATGAGTATGTGCATTGATTATAGGCAATTGAACAAAGTAACAATTAAGAACAAGTATCCTTTGCCTCGTATTGATGATTTATTCGACCAGCTTCAGGGAGCGAGAGTGTTCTCCAATATTGATCTCCGTTCAGGTTATCACCAGTTGAAGATCGGGGACCTAGATATTCTTAAGACAGCTTTCAAGACTCGATACGGTCATTATGAGTTCTTGGTGATGTCTTTTAGGCTGACCAATGCCCCAACAACGTTCATGCATTTGATGAACAGTGTGTTTCGGCCTTATCTTGACTCGTTTGTCATAGTCGTGATTGTTGATATTCTAGTATATTCGCGTAGTCAGGAGGAGCACGCTGAGTATTTGAGAGTTGTGTTGCAGAGATTGAGAGAGGAGAAACTTTATGCAAAATTATCCAAGTGTGAGTTTTGCCTCAGTTCAGTGGCTTTCTTAGGGCACGTGGTGTCCAGCGAGGGTATTCAGGTTGATCCGAAGAAGATAGAGGCGGTTCAGAGTTGGACCAGACCATCCTCAGCCACAGAGATTCGTAGTTTTCTTGGTTTGGCAGGTTATTATTGCCATTTTGTTCAAGGATTCTCATCTATCTCATCGCCCTTGACCAAGTTAACTCAGAAGGGTGCTTCATTTGTATGGTCGAACGAGTGTGAGAAGATATTTCAGAAGCTTAAGACAGCTTTGACCACAGCTTCAATGTTTGTTTTTCCATCAGCTTTAGGTTCATATACCATGTATTGTAATGCTTCAAGAGTTGGCATTGGTTGTGTATTGATGCAGGGGGGAAGATTTATTGCTTATGTTTCTTGTCAGTTGAAGCCCAATGAGAAGAACTATCACATTCATGATTTGGAGTTGGCTGCCATAGTTCACGTGTTGAAGATTTGGAGGCATTACTTGTATGGCGTATCTTGTGAGGTGTTCATTGATCATCGCAGTCTTCAGCACCTGTTCAAATAGAAAGATCTTAATTTGAGCCAGCGGAGGTGGTTGGAGTTGCTTAAAGATTATGATATCACTATATTGTACCATCCGGGGAAGGCCAATGTGGTAGCCGATGATTTGAGCCGAAAGGCTGTGAGTATAGGGAGTTTGGCATATATTCTAGTTGGGGAGAGACCTCTTGTAGTTGATGTTCATGCCTTGGCAAATCGGTTCGTGAGGTTGGATATTTCATAGCCCAGTAGGGTATTGGCTTGTGTGGTTTCTCGGTCTTCCTTATATGTCTCATCAGAGAGCGCCAGTATGATGATCCACATTTACTTGTCCTTAAGGAAAGAGTTCAGCATGATGATGCCAGATATGTGACCATTGGTGATGATGGGGTGTTGAGGATGTAAGGCCGGATTTGTGTGCCCAATGTGGATGGCTTCGGGAGTTGATTCTGGAGAAGACCCATAGCTCACGGTATTCCATTCATTCGGGTGCTGCAAAGATGTACCAAGATTTGAGGTAGCACTATTGGTGCAGGAGAATAAAGAAAGACACTGTGGGATTTGTAGCTTGGTGTCTCAATTGTCAGCAGGTGAAATATGAGCATTAGAGACCAAGTGGCTTGCTTCAGCAGATGGATATTCCTGAGTGGAAGTGGGAGAGGATCACTATGGACTTTGTTGTTGGACTTCCACAGACTTTGAGAAAGTTCGATGCTTTTTGGGTGATTGCGGATCGACTGACCAAGTCCACGCACTTCATTCCTATGTGTACTACTTATTCTTCAGAGTGGTTGGCAGAGATCTATATTTGGGAGATTGTTCGGTTGCATGGTGTCCCAGTTTACATCATTTCAGATTAGGGCACTCAGTTTACTTCGCAGTTTTGGAGGTCTGTACGGTGAGAGTTGGGTACTCAGGTTGAGTTGAGCATAACTTTTCACCCTCAGACGGACAGACAGTCCGAGCGCACTATTCAGATATTGGAGGACATGTTGTGTGCTTGTGTCATTGATTTTAGAGGGTCATGGGATCAGTTTTTACCACTTGCAGAGTTTGCTTATAACAACAACTACCAGTCGAGTATTCAAATGGCTCCATATGAGGCTTTGTATGGGAGGTGGTATAGATCTCCAGTTGGTTGGTTCGAGCCCGGTGAGGCTAGACTATTGGGGACAGACTTGGTGCATGATGCCTTAGAAAAGGTGAAGGTGATTCAGGAGAGGCTTCGTATAGCGTAGTCAAGGCAAAAAAGCTATGCTGATAAGAAGTTTCGGGATGTGTCATACATGGTTGGCGAGAAGGTTTCACACATGAACGGTGTTATGAAGTTTGGGAAGAAGGGTAAATTGAGTCCTCGGTTCATTGGGCCTTTTGAGGTGCTTCAGAGGATTGGGGAGGTTGCTTATGAGCTTTCTTTGCCACCTAGCTTGTCGAGTATGCATTCGGTATTTCATGATTCTATGCTACGGAAGTATATTGGGGATCCGTCTCATGTATTGGATTTCAGCACGGTTCAGTTAGATGATGATTTGACTTATGATGTGGAGCCAGTAGCTATTTTGGGTCCTTAGGTTCGAAAGTTGAGGTCAAAAGATATAGCTTCAGAGAAAGTGCAGTGAAGAGGTCGGCCCGTGGAGGAAGCTACCTGGGAGACCGAGCGGGAGATGCAGAGCAGATATCCTCACCTGTTTGAGGCTTCAGGTATGTGTCTTGACTGGTTCGAGGACGAACGTTGTTTAAGTTGGGGTGGATGTGACAACCTGGCCAGTCGTCTCATGAGTTACCGCTTCATTTTCCCCATTTCCGCTTCTTTATGCTTTGTTTATCCGTGTTATGTGGTATCGGGTTGGTCGGATCGAATCCGGAATGATTTATGTAAGATTTGAGACACTTAGTCTCTTTTAAGGAAGCTTTAGTTGGAAAAGTCAAGCGGATGTTGACTTATGTGTTAGAAGGCTCAGATACGGGTTCCGATGTTTGGTTAGCTTCAGGAGGTGATTTGGGACTTAGGAGTGTGATCGGAATGAGCTTCGGAGGTTCGGAGTAGATTTAGGCTTGAATTGGCGAAGTTGATATTTTGGTGATTTCCAGTTGGTAGGTGAGATTTTGATATAGAGGACGAATTCCTAGAGTTGCAGTAGTTTCGTGGTGTCATTTGGGATATGTGTGCAAAATTTTAGGTCATTCAGAAGTGGTTTGGTTGGGTTTTTCATCAAAGGTGGAATTCGGAAGATTTTAGAAAGTTTGGCTTGAATCCGACGTGTTTTGGTTGATTTGATGTTGTTTGAGGTGTTTTGAAGATTGATACAAGTTTGAATAAGGTATTAGGATATGTTTATGCTTTTGGTTGAGGTCTCGGGGTGATTTTGGATTGTTGACGGGGAGTTTGAAACTTTGTTGCAGCTGCTGAATTTGCTACTTCTGGTATTTCCGCACCTGCGGATTGGGGACCGCAAGTGCGATGCCGCGGGTGCGATAAGGGAGGTCGCAGAAGCGGAAATGCATGGGAAGGTAGGTACCGCAGATGCGGTAGATGGACCGCACCTGCGAAGGCACAGGTGCGGAATGTTGATCGTAGGAGCGGTTTTGGCCGTTATGTGAGGAACCGTATAAGCGGTTAGTTGGCCGCATATTCGGTACCGCAGAAGCCGTAATTTTGGCCGCAGATGTGAAATTTTTGGGCAGAAAATATAAATTGTGGCCTACGCGAATTTTGAGCTATTTCACCATTTTTACTTCGGTTTTGGAGCTTTTTGGACGATTTGAAAGAAGGATTTCAAGGGAACTTCATTGAGGTAAGGAATTTGGACCTAAAACTCATTCATATGCTATTATTACACGGATTAAAGCTAGAAATCATGGAAATAAAGGGTGAAAATTGGAAAACTAGGGCTTGGAAACTTAGACCTTTGATTGAGTATTTGAAGGACCATTTGAGGTCGTATTTCAGAACCTTTAATATGTATGAACTCTTGGGGAGATAAGGAATCTATTGATGTAAAAATTATCGAATTCCGAGACGTGGTCCCGGAGGTCGGGTTTTGGTAATTTTGGGATTTGTGTCGTATTTTGATTATTTTCGCTTGGGCTTCGTTCCCTTAGTATATTTTGATGTCCTCGTTCTGATTTTGGATAGAATCGACGCGAGTGGAGGCCGATTCGAGGGGAAAAGGCATCGCAAGCTAGAGATATGACCGGTTCGAGGTGAGTAATGATTGTAAATGATGTTCTAAGGGTATGAAACCCCGGACTTGCACATCGTTGTGCTATATTGAGGTGACACACACGCTTGACGACGAGCGTGGGATCGTGCACTATTGGGGATTGTGACTTAATCCATCCCGAGTGACTATTTTACCACGTATTTGACTGAAATCTATTTGCAATCATCATGATTTGGGCTGAGTGCCATATTTGGGCCTTGTGCCAACGATTTGAACCCTTAGGAGATTTTTGCTGGTATTTCTTCACTACTTTGACTTTATACTTGAACTCAATCATGTTATACTTCACTGTTTTCGTACTCAGCCATGTTTACTCCGTTTTAACACTTAAATGATCTTTTAAATGATAATCGGGCTTAGAATCACTATTTTACTGTTGCCCGAGTAGCTTGTGAGGATTTTGACTGATTAAGGTCGAGGACCTATGTTGTGAGGAAACATTTGATACTGATTATGAGGTCTAGGGCCTGAGACATGTATGCCACGACGTGGCTTGATTGATATGAGGCTGAGGGCCTAGTGATGATGCATGAGGTGGCTTGATATTGTGCTTGGGCCGTAAGGGGCCCCTTCAGGAGTCTGTACACCCCCAGCGAGCGCGGGTACCCATTGTGATGTGAGACTGAGCCCGAGGGGCTAGTATAGTTCTATGTGATTGTCCGAGGGGCTGGTATTGTTCTGAGATGTTGCCCGAGAGGCGAATTTGTTGATACTGTGCCCGAGGCGCGAATCTTTATGTGTTTATTTTCATAATTTACTGTCAATTACCTGCTAAATTGTTGAAAAAGGCTTCTCATGAAGTTAAATTAAATTAAAGGATTTTTACCTATCTTTCACTGGTTTTTACTGTTTTTAATGGTTGTACTGCTTCATTATAGCATGTTTTTGTGCCTTACGTGATTTCCTGCTTTGAGTCTTTATTTATGATTATTACTCTGAGTTGGAGTACTCACTTTACTCCCTGCACCCTATGTGCAGATTCAGGCATATCTGGCACCGCTCCCGAGTGTTGATCATTCCGGCTCAGGCGGATCTGAGGAGTCTCTAGGTAGTTGTTGGCGTTCGCAGCCCGGAGCTCTTCCCTATCTTATTCCTTTCTGTTCTTAGTTTCTGTATTAAGCTCTGTAGTTATATATATTTCGAGTATTCCGTTTTGTTAGATGCTCATGATTAGTGACGCCCTGGTATCGGGCTGTGTTTCGGTTGTATTCCACGTATTATACTATCATTTGCTTAAACTTTAGTTTATTTATTCATGTTTAGACTATTTCTTAAATGCTTAATTGTTAATAATCGGATAATGGGAAGTGTCGGTTGGCCTTATCTTCACGAGAGGAGCCATTACGACCGGGTCCGGTTTTGGGGTCGTGACATATAAGATCTTAGGTCTAAGGGTGATGTGAAAATTTTCAGTAAGTCCAGTTAGAGATTTGAAACACGAATAATTGGCGTGGGATATGAAGAAGAAAATCAGTTCAGTAATGAGGGAAAATTATATAATTGCCACAAGGAATATGTCTAGCATGTGTAAGAAATACAAAGTGAGTAGTATGATCACCGAGCTTAGTTATTGATGATAAAGTGATCACAGAAAAGCTATAAAATCATGCCTATTTATGTGTTAAGAGGGTAGTGCCATTGCACGAGACTCTAAAATTTAGAGTACATGTCAAATACTAGTTCATAATAATACTATAAGTGTTTTCAGGAAGTGCTTAAGAAGATAATCATGTGTGGAAAGTATAGCTCATGAAAGAGGTAGATAAGAGGACTATGTTGAAAGAAGTTCACTGCTTAGTCAAGGTAAGAGTTCGACTTTCGGACACCAAAGATAGTGGAGTTGTTGTCTTGAACAGGACCTGTTCCTCCTTAGTAGCCGAAATGTGACGACCCGGTCGGTCATCTTAAGAATTAATGCCCCGATCCCCTATTAACTACTTTCCCCAAGTTTATTTCTGCTATTTCGATTTTCCGAGATGTTCGGTTTTGAGTTTCGGAGAGTTTTGGGACACTTAGTCCCTAAATGAGAGCTTAAGTGTTGGAAAGTTGACTGTAGTCAGAACAGTGTGAAGAAGGCCTCAGAATGGAAATATGATGGTTCTGTTAGCTCCGTTGGGTGATTTCGGGGTTAGAAGCGTGTTCAGATTGTGTTTTGGAAGTCCGTAGCTAATTTAGGCTTGAAACGCCGAAAGTTGAATTTTTGAAGTTTTCGGTTTGATAGTGAGATTTTGATCCGAGGGACAAAATGGAATTCCGATAGTTGCAGTAGTTCCATCATGTCATTTGGGATGTGTGTGCAAAATTTTAGGTCATTCGGAGGTGGTTTGGTTGGGTTATTGATCAAAAGCTTAATTCGGAAAATTTTGGAAAACTTAGGCTTGAATCCGATGTGTTTTGGTTGATTTGATGTTGTTTGAGGTGTTTTGAAGATTGGTACAAGTTTGAATAAGGTTTTAGGATATGTTGATGCCTTTGGTTGAGGTCTCGTGGGTCTCGGGTGTGTTTTGGATGCTCAACAGATCATTTTTAGTTGTTAAAAAGTTGCAGAATTGCAGGTTCAGCTATTGCAGATATTCACTCTTCGCGTTCGCAAGTAGACCCTCGCGTTCGCGAAGAGGCAGTAGAGGTTAGTGAAATTTTAGCCTTCGCGTTCGCGAAGGGCTGGATACTTGTGAACCGCGTTCGCGATTGGGCTTCGCGTTCGCGTAGGAGGAAAATTGGCCCAGTAGAATTTACTCATCGCATTCGCGATTAGAGAAACGCGTTCGCGAAGGCTTGTCTGGGTAAATCATTGCGTTCGAAAGGGCCTTGTCACGTTCGCATAAGAGGACTTTTGGTCAACATCATTTTTGTGCTTCGCAAACGCGAGGCCTTGACCGCGTTCGCGAAGAAGGAATTAAATGCGTGGGCAGAATTTTTAAAAAGTTTATTTCGCGAATTTTAGCCTAGGTTCCTCAATTGTTAGGTGATTTTGAAACTTTTTGAAGAGGGTTGAAGAGGGATTCAAGGGGAATCACTTCGAGGTAATATTTTTGACTTCATAACTCGTTTTTATTTGATTAAGGACCTAATTAGTGGTGAAAATTTTTGGGAAAAATGAGTAATTAGGGTTTGAGTTTAAGAGACCTTTAAATGAGGATTTGAGGTGTCATTTGGACTCTGATTTCAATATTCTTTTTATGTAAAGACTCATGAGAGTACGAGGTTTCTAAAAATGTAAATTTTACTCGATTCCGAGACATGGGCCCGAGGGGCATTTTGGTCATTTTACCTAATTTTGCGTATTAGCTTAGAATTTAATTGTAGAGTCAGTTACTTGAAGTGTTATTTACATTATAAAATTGAATTGAATAGATTTGGGCCATATGGAGTCGAGTACTCGTGGCAATTTTTGAGCCGGTTCGAGGTAAGTGGCTTGTCTAACCTTGTGAAATGTGACGACCCAAAGGGTCATCACCGTAATTCTTCCTTGTTCCGTGCTTCCGAGGCCTTGAAAACTTCGCTTTTAGTTGCCTCGATATTGCGTGCGCAGTCCGGACGCGAAGCCGGAAAGCTTTTATGTTGAAATATGCGAATGTTGCGAGAAATTTGATGAATTTTGATATTTAATACGCATAATATTGACATTGGTCAACATTTTGGGTAAACGGACCCGGACCTATGATTCGACGGTCCCAGAGGGTCCGTAGAAAAATATGGGACTTGGGCGTGTACCCGGACTTAAATTCCGAGGTCCCAAGCCCGAGAAATGAATTTTTGTGTGAAATTGTTTTCTGAAATTAATTAAGGAAAATGAAGAAGAAAATTGATCAGAAAACTGTGGTATCGGGCTCGTATTTTGGTTCCGACGCCCGGTACAAGTCTTAAATATGTTTTAAGCACTATCTGTAAAGTTTGGCTAAAAACGGACGTCATATGACGTGTTTCAGACTTAAAATGGGGAATTTGAGTTTTTATGAAAGTTGAAAGAAAATCATGTGTTTGAGGCTTGATCCTATGTATATGATGTTATTTTGGCGATTTGATCGCACGAGTAAGTCCGTAAGATGTTTTAAGGTTGTGTGCATGTTTGGTTTGGAGCCCCGAGGGCTAGAGTGAGTTTTGAATGGGGCCCGGGAGGTCTTGGACTTAAGAAAATGTAGGTTCAGGTGTTGCAGACACCAGCGCGGCCGCGGTCATTTCCGCGCGGTCCGTGCTGGTGCCGCACGGCTGCGATGCCTTTCTGTGCGGTCCGCGTGGCTGAGTCTGAGGGTAGGGTTCAGGTTAACCAGCGCGGCCGCGCACCAAAACAGTGTGGTCCGCGCTGGAAGGGTTCAGAGAAGCCCCAATTTTTCTCCCACTCGGCGCGGCCGCAACACATTCTTGTGCGGTCCGCGCCATGTCCTCAGAAAGGTATACAAGTCCGGAAAATCTTAGTCATTTTTCACTTTTCAAAAACCCAAAACCTAAGAGGCGATTTTCCAAACAACGTTTCTTCTTCAAAACGATTGGTAAGTGATTTCTAACTCATTTTCTTCATTTCTTAACATCTTTTAACATGATTTCAACGTCAAATCAAAGATTTTCATGGGTGAAATTGGGTGTTTTGGGTAGAACCTAAGTTTTCTACAAATTGAGGAGTTGGACCTCAATTTGGGGTCCGATTTCAAAACAACTCATATATTTGGATTCATGGGGGAATGGGTAACCGGGTTTTGGTCCGAACCTCGAGTTTCGACCACGTGGGTCCGGGGGTATTTTTGACCATTTTGGGAAAAACCTTGTAAAATTTATTTTCATGCAGGGGGAGTGATTTATTTAGTAATTATTGATGTGATTAAGTAACTTATGACTAGATTTGAGCGGATTGGTGGTGGAATCAAGAGGTAAAGCTATACTAGAAGCGTGAGTTGAAGTTTGGAGCATTCGAGGTAAGTGTTTGTTCTAACTTTGGCTTGAGGGAATAGGATTAGGATGATATTTGCTACTTGCTAATGTGGAGTACGGTGTATAGGCATGGTGACGGTTATCTATGCACTGGAGTCTAGCATGACCGTGAGTCTTGATTGCTTTTAATTCGAATAATGTGACACAAGCTCCTTTTTTATTTGATAAGTTTCATATAATGTGAACGGTTGAGGAAGAATGATTTAAAAGGAGAATGTGTTGTGAATACTCCCTTGCCGGGATGTGTAGACTGATATATATATTCTCCCTTGTCGGGATATTTTGGGTTGTTAGCTGTACCCTTGCCGGGTTAAAGGTATTGAGTTGTTATTCTACCCTGAAGGGGTCTACTATATGAAGTCAGATATTACGATCTATATTATGGGATCGTGTGGCACGCCGTCCACTTATATATGATATTATAGGATCGTGTGGCACGCCGTCCACTTATATATGATATTATGGGATCGTGTGGCACGCCGTCCACTTATATATGATATTATGGGATCGTGTGGCACGCTGTCCACTTATATATGATATTATGGGATCGTGTGGCACGCCGTCCACTTATATATGATATTATGGGATCGTGTGGCACGCCGTCCACTTATATATGATATTATGGGATCGTGTGGCACGCCGTCCACTTATATATGATATTATGGGATCGTGTGGCATGCCGTCCACTTATATATGATATTATGGGATCGTGTGGCACGCCGTCCACTTATATATGATATTATGGGATCGTGTGGCACGCCGTCCACTTATATATGATATTATGGGATCGTGTGGCACGCCGTCCACTTATATATGATATTATGGGATCGTGTGGCACGCCGTCCACTTATATATGATATTATATATGACATTATGGGATCGTGTAGCACGCCGTCCACTATATATATATATATCATGGAAACCGGAGTTTCTTCTATTTATTTCCGATATTTCATTTTTATCTGTTACTCCCCGATAGCATGTCCCCTCCCAGTTTTACTTTGTATTATCTTGTTATTGTTTTCTTGCACTTGTTGTATATATATCTGTACATGTTAATTGTGGTAGGTACTGTCTAGCCTCATCACTACTTCGCCGGGGTTAGGCCAGGCACTTACCAGCACATGGGGTCGGTTGTGCTGATGCTACACTCTGTGCATTTTTGTGCACAGATCAGGGAGCAGCTTACGGACCGCAGCAGTAGGACTTCTGGGAGCTATCTTCAGTCCAGGGACTCTCGAGGTAGCCTAGCTGGCATTCGCAGGCCGAAGTCCCTTTCCATGTTTTTTTTGTTTGTTTATCTTGTATCAGACAAACATGATGTATTTTCCCTTCAGACATTGATTGTAGTATTCTGTAGTAGTCCGTGAGCTAGTGACACCAGACTCTGGGTAGCATTTTGGTTCAAACTTCCGCACTTTTGGTTTTCAGTTGCTTTAGATTTAAAGTCTTCCGCTTAGATTTTGTCTCGTTTATTATATTGTTTGAAAGAAAGCAGGAAAGGTGTTTTAAATATTTGGCTTGCCTAGCTCCGATAGTAGGCGTCATCACGACATCCGATGGTGGGAAATCCGGGTCGTGACAAGTTGGCATCAGAGCACTAGGTTACTTAAGTCTCACAACTCACGGACAAGCTCAGTAGAGTCTGAGGTATCGGTATGGAGACGTCTGTATTTATCCCGCAGAGGCTACTAAGTTAGGAAAACTTCACCTTGTTCATTCTTGTCGTGCGATTCTGTTTCTCAAGTATTGATTGTCTTTCCACTCTGTTCTTTCACAGATGGCGAGGACACGTGCTTCCTCTTCTACCGCGCAACAGCCTGAGCCCCTAGCAGCAGCCCCTATAGGGGCAGAGGGCGAGGCCAAGGCCGTGCCCTAGGCCGAGGCCGGGGCAGAGCTCAGCCCCGAGCAGCATTTCTAGCGACGGAGCCTCAAGTCGATTTTGAGGAGAAGGTTCTGGTCCCAGCTGTTCCAGTGGGCCCAACTCAGGTCCCATAGGGTTTCATAGCCACTCCAGTGCTTCAGAACGCTTTGGTCCAACTGGTAGGCTTTGTGGAGGGAATTTCTAGAGCGAGTTTGCTTCCCGTAGCTCTAGCCACATCTCAGGCTGGGGGAGGAGTTCAGACTCCCGATACTCGTACTCCAGAGCTGGTAGCTCCTCAGGCTCAGGTTCCAGCAGTTCAGCCAGCCGTGGCAGTTCAGCCAACTGTGGCAGCCCAGCCAGGTATTGCGGCTCAGTCCAGCGATGATATGGCTATGTCCGCGGATGCTTTGTGGAGGCTTGATCGTTTCACCAAGCTCTTCACAACCACATATAGTGGCAACCCCTCAGAGGATGCTCAGGATTTCATATTCAGCTGTCATGAGGTTCTACGAACTATGGGCATTGTAGAGACCAATGGGGTCGACTTCGCCACTTTTTGCCTGGCAGGATCCGCCAAGACTTCGTGGAGGGATTTCTGTTTAGCCAAGCCAGCAGGGTCGCCATCATTGACCAGGGATCAGTTTTCAGAGTTATTTCTGGGGAAGTTTCTTCCAGTTACTCAGCGAGATGCTCTTCGCAGGCAGTTTGAGCGTCTCCAGCAGGGTCATATGACGGTCACCCAGTATGAGACCCGGTTCATTGATCTTGCTCGTCATGCCATTGTGATACTCCCCACCAATAGAGAGAGGGTGCAGAGGTTTATTGATGGGTTGGCCCAGCCGATCCGTGTTCAGATGGCCATGAGTGCCAGTAGTGAGATTTCATTTCAGGAGGCGGCAGATGGTGCCCGCCGGATAGAGATGGCACTTGCTCAGGGATGTGGTCATGGGTCTAATAAGAGGCCCCGTCATTCTGGTGGATTCAGTGGTACCTCGTCTGGAGGTAGGGATTCTTATGGTAGAGGCCATCCTTCGAGGCCCTTTCAATCAGCTCTCCAGGCTTCTCATGGTACACCAGGTGGTCGTGGTTCTCATCCGCAGTATTCTGACCAGCAGCTCTTCAGTTCACCATCAGCACCTATCAGTGCACCACCACTTCGTTTTTCTCAGCAGCCGAGGGCTTGTTGTACTTGCGGCGATGTGAGTCACATTGCCAGATATTTCCCTCGAGCTTCCAGCAGCTCGTAGCAGCAGGGTTCTCGCCCGATGATCCAGGCACCAGTTGCCCCACCGCCTGCCCAGTCGGCTAGAGGCGGGGGTAGAGGACATAAATGTAGAGGTAGAGGTCTTAGAGGTGGAGCTCAGACCGCTAGAGGTAGGGGTCAGCCAGCAGCAGATCGTCCCAGGGATATGATTCAGGGAGGTGGGTCCCAACCCCGTTGTTATGCCTTGCCAGCCAGGCCAGAGGCTAAGTCATCAGATGTTGTGATTACAGGTACTATTCTGGTCTGTGATAGGGATGCTTCTGTGCTATTTGATCCCAGATCTACGTATTCATATGTGTCATCCTATTTTGCACCCTATTTGGTTATGCCTAGTGACTCGTTGAGTATTCCTGTTTATGTGTCAACACCGGTGGGTGATTCTATTATGGTCGACCAAGTTCATCGTTCTTGTATCGTAGTGTTTGGGGGTCTTGAGACCCGTGTTGATTTGTTGCTTTTGGACATGGTCGACTTCGATGTTATATTGGGGATGGATTGGTTATCCCCGTACCATGCTATCTTGGATTGCCATGCCAAGACCGTAAACTTAGCCTTACCGGATTTACCCCGTTTAGAGTGGAGGGGGACTTCTGGTCATTGTACCCGTAGTGTTATCTCGTATGTGAAAGCTCGGCATATGGTCGAGAAGGGATGTTTGGCCTACTTGGCATATGTTCACGATTCTAGCGCGGAGGCCCCTTCTATTGATTCTGTGCCTGTTGTTCGGGAGTTTCCTGAGGTTTTCCCTTCAGACTTGCCGGGTATGCCGCCCGACAGGGATATCGACTTTTGTATTGATTTGGCCCTGGGCACTCAGCCTATTTCCATTCTGCCATATCGCATGGCCCCGCCAGAGTTGAAAGAGTTGAAAGAGCAGCTTCAGGACTTGCTTGATAAGGGTTTCATTAGACCTAGTGTTTTGCCTTGGGGTGCGCCGGTGTTGTTTGTTAAGAAAAAGGATGGTTCGATGAGAATGTGCATCGATTACCGGCAATTGAACAAGGTTACAATTAAGAATAAATATCCACTGCCGAGGATGGATGATTTATTCGACCAGCTTCAGGGTGCGAGGGTGTTTTCAAAGATAGATTTGAGATCTGGCTACCACCAGCTAAAGATTAGGGCGTCTGATGTCCCTAAGATAGCATTTCTCACTCGGTATGGGCACTATGAGTTTTTGGTCATGTTATTTGGGTTGACCAATGCCCCAACAACATTTATGGAATTGGTGAACCGAGTGTTCAGGCCCTATCTGGATTTGTTTGTGATTGTTTTCATTGACGATATTCTGATATACTCCCGCAGTCAGGAGGAGCATGAGCAACACCTCAGAGTGGTTCTTCAAACCCTGAAGGATAGTCAGTTGTATGCTAAGTTCTCAAAGTGCGAGTTTTGGTTGAGTTCGGTCGCATTCCTGGGTCATGTCGTATCAGCAGCAGGTATTCAGGTAGACCCGAAGAAGATAGAGGCAGTCAAGAACTAGCCTCGACCAGCTTCAGCTATGGAGATTCGGAGTTTCCTAGGGTTAGCAGGTTACTACCGTCGGTTCGTGGAGGGGTTTTCATCCATTGCAGCCCCTATGACCAGATTGACCCAGAAAGGTGCCCAGTTTAGATGGTCGTATGAGTGTGAGGCGAGCTTTCAGAGGCTCAAGGTAGCTCTGACCACGGCACCGGTGTTGGTTTTGCCCACAGGTTTAGGGCCCTATACAGTCTATTGTGATGCATCTCGCATTGGACTGGGTGCAATGTTGATGTAGGATGGCAAGGTCATTGCCTATGCTTCGAGGCAGTTGAAGGTTCATGAGAAGAACTATCCAGTGCATGATTTAGAGTTAGCAGCCATTGTTCACGCATTAAAGATTTGGAGGCACTATCTGTATGGTGTGGCGTGTGAGGTGTTCACAGATCATAAGAGTCTTCAGTATTTGTTCAAGCAAAAGGAGTTGAATCTGAGGCAGAGGAGGTGGTTGGAATTGTTGAAAGATTATGACATCACTATCTTATATCACCCGGGAAAGGCCAATGTGGTGGCCGATGCCTTGAGTAGGAAGTCAGCCAGTATGGGCAGTCTTGCTTATATTCCGGTCGGTGAGAGATCGCTTACTTTGGACGTTCAGGCTTTGGCCAATCAGTTTGTGAGGTTGGACATTTCTGAGCCTAGTCGAGTATTAGCTTGCACGGTCGCTCGTTCTTCGTTATTGGAGCGTATCCGTGATCGGCAATTCTATGATCCCCATTTGTGTGTCTTGAGAGACACGGTGCAGCGTGGAGGTGTCAAGAAAGTAACCTTAGATGATGATGGCTTATTGAGATTGCAGGGGCGAGTTTGTGTGCCCAATGTTGATGGGGTTCGAGAGTCGATCTTAGCGGAGGCCCACAGTTCTCGGTATTCTATTCACCCGGGCGCCGCGAAGATGTATCAGGATTTGAGGCAGCACTATTGGTGGTATAGAATGAAGAAAGATATTGTTGCATATGTGGCTCGTTATTTGAACTGTCGGCAGGTTAAGTACGAACATTAGAGGCCCGGTGGTTTGTTTCAGAGGATTGAGCTTCCCGAGTGGAAGTGGGAGAGGATTACTATGGATTTTGTTACTGGACTTCCGATGACTCGGAAGAAGTTTGATGCGGTTTGGGTTATTGTTGATAGGCTGACCAAGTCGGCGCATTTTGTTCCTGTTGCAGCCACCTATTCGTCTGAAAGGTTAGCCGAGATTTATATCAGGGAGATTGTTCGCCTTCATGGGGTGCCGCTATCTATCATTTCGGATCGGGGTACGCAGTTTACCTCATATTTCTGGAGAGCGGTTCAGCGAGAGTTGGGCACCCAGGTTGAGTTGAGTACAACATTTCATCCCCAGACGGACGGTCAGTCCGAGAGGACTATTCAGATCTTTGAGGACATGCTCCGAGCTGGTGTCATTGATTTTAGAGGCTCGTGGGACCAGTTTTTGCCTTTAGCAGAGTTCGCCTACAACAATAGCTACCAGTCCAACATTCAGATGGCTCTGTATGAGGCTTTGTATGGTAGGCGATGTCGGTCTCCAGTTGGATGGTTTGAGCCGGGAGAGGCTCGATTATTGGGTACGGATCTGGTTCAGGAGGCCTTGGACAAGGTCAGGATTATTCAGGATAGACTTCGTACAGCTCAGTCCAGACAGAAGAGTTATGCAGACCGCAAGGTCAGAGATGTTGCTTTCATGGTTGGTGAGCGGGTATTGCTCCGTGTATCGCCTATGAAGGGCGTGATGAGATTTGGGAAGAAGGGCAAGCTCAGCCCTAGGTTCATCGGTCCATTTGAGATTCTTGATCGTGTGGGAGAGGTGGCTTATAGACTTGCCTTGCCACCTAGCTTGTCAGCTGTGCATCCCGTGTTTCATGTATCTATGCTCCGGAAGTATCGCGGAGATCCATCGCACGTGTTAGATTTCAGCACTGTCCAATTGGACAAAGATCTGTCATACGAAGAGGAGCCGGTGGCTATTCTAGACCGGCAGGTTCGACAGTTGAGGTCGAAGAGTTTTCCTTCGGTGCGTGTTCGATAGAGAGGTCAGCCTCCTGAGGCATCGACCTAGGAGTCCGAGTCCGAAATGCAGGGCCGTTATCCTCATTTATTTCCCGACTCAGGTACTTCATTCTTTTGTCCGTTCGAGGACGAACGGTTGTTTTAGAGGTGGAGAATGTGACGACCCAAAGGGTTATCACCGTAATTCTTCCTTGTTCCGTGCTTCCGAGGCCTTGAAAACCTCACTTTTAGTTGCCTCGATATTGCGTGCGCAGTCCGGGTGCGAAGCCGGAAAGCTTTTATGTTGAAATATGCGAATGTTGCGAGAAATTTGATGAATTTTGATATTTAATACGCATAATATTGACATCGGTCAACATTTTGGGTGAATGCACCCGGACCTGTGATTCGACGGTCCCGGAGGGTCCGTAGAAAAATATGGGACTTGGGTGTGTACCCGAAATTAAATTCCGAGGTCCCAAGCCCGAGAAATGAATTTTTGTGTGAAATTATTTTCTAAAATTAATTAAGGAAAATGAAGAAGAAAATTGATCAGAAAACTGTGGTATCGGGCTTATATTTTGGTTCTGACGCCCGGTACAAGTCTTAAATATGTTTTAAGCACTATCTGTAAAGTTTGGCTAAAAACGGACGTCATATGACGTGTCTCGGACTTAAAATGGGGAAATTAAGTTTTTATGAAAGTTGAAAGAAAATTATGTGTTTGAGGCTTGATCCTATGTATATGATGTTATTTTGGCAATTAGATCGCACGAGTAAGTTCGTAAGATATTTTTAAGGTTGTGTGCATGTTTGGTTTGGAGCCCCGAGGGCTAGGGTGAGTTTTGAATGGGGCCCGGGAGGTCTTGGACTTAAGAAAATGCAGGTTCAGGTGTTGCAGACACCAGCGTGGCCGCGGTCATTTCTGCGCGGTCCGCGCTGGTGCCGCGCAGCTGCGATGCCTTTCTGTGCGGTCCGTGTGGCTGAGTCTGAGGGTAGGGTTCAGGTTAACCAGCGCGGCCGCGCACCAAAACAGTGCGGTCCGCGATGGAAGGGTTCAGAGAAGCCCCAATTTTTCTCCCACTCGGCGCGGCCGCAACACATTCTTGTGCGGTCCGCGCCAGGTCCTCAGAAAGGTATACAAGTCTGGAAAATCTCAGTCATTTTTCACTTTTCAAAAATCCAAAACCTAAGAGGAGATTTTCCAAACAATTTTTCTTCTTCAAAACGATTGGTAAGTGATTTCTAACTCATTTTCTTCATTTCTTAACATCTTTTAACATGATTTCAACGTCAAATCAAAGATTTTCATGGGTGAAATTGGGTGTTTTGGGTAGAATCTAGGTTTTCTACAAATTGAGGAGTTGGACCTCAATTTGGGGTCCGATTTCAAACCAACTCATATATTTGGATTCATGGGGGGAATGGGTAACCGGGTTTTGGTCCAAACCTCGAGTTTCGACCACGTGGGTCCGGGAGTATTTTTGACCATTTTGGGAAAAACCTTGTAAAATTTATTTTCATGCAGGGGGAGTGATTCATTTAGTAATTATTAATGTGATTAAGTAACTTATGACTAGATTTGAGCAGATTGGTGGTAGAATTAAGAGGTAAAGCTATACTAGAAGCGTGAGTTGAATTTGAAGCACTCGAGGTAAATGTTTGTTCTAACTTTGGCTTGAGGTAATAGGATTAGGATGATATTTGCTACTTGCTAATGTGGAGTACGGTGTATAGGCATGGTGACGGTTATCTATGCACCGGAGTCTAGCATGACCGTGAGTCTTGATTGCTTTTAATTCGAATAATGTGACACAAGCTCCTTGTTTATTTGATAAGTTTCATATAATGTGAACGGTTGAGGAAGAATGATTTAAAAGGAGAATGTGTTGTGAATACTCCCTTGCCGGGATGTGTAGACTGATATATATATTCTCCCTTGTCGGGATATTTTGGGCTGTTAGCTGTACCCTTGTCGGGTTAAAGGTATTGAGTTGTTATTCTCCCCTGAAGGGGTCTACTATATGAAGTCAGATATTACGATCTATATTATGGGATCGTGTGGCACGCCGTCCACTTATATATGATATTATGGGATCGTGTGGCACGCCGTCCACTTATATATGATATTATGGGATCGTGTGGCACGCCGTCCACTTATATATGATATTATGGGATCGTGTGGCACGCCGTCCACTTATATATGATATTATGGGATCGTGTGGCACGCCGTCCACTTATATATGATATTATGGGATCGTGTGGCACGCCGTCCACTTATATATGATATTATGGGATCGTGTGGCACGCCGTCCACTTATATATGATATTATGGGATCGTGTGGCACGCCGTCCACTTATATATGATATTATGGGATCGTGTGGCACGCCGTCCACTTATATATGATATTATGTGTATTATCTTGTTATTGTTTTCTTGCACTTGTTGTATATATATTTGTACAGGTTAATTGTGGTAGGTACTATCTAGCCTCGTCACTACTTCGCCGGGGTTAGGCGAGGCACTTACCAGCACATGGGGTCGGTTGTGCTGATGCTACACTCTGTGCATTTTTGGTGCACAGATCAGGGAGCAGCTTATGGACTGTAACAGTAGGACTTCTGGGAGCTATCATCAGTCCAGGGACTCTCGAGGTAGCCTAGCTGGCGTTCGCTGGCCGAAGTCCCTTTCCAAGTTTTTTTTGTTTGTTTATCTTGTATCAGACAAACATGATATATTTTCCCTTCAGACATTGATTGTAGTATTCTGTAGTAGTCCGTGAGCTAGTGACACCAGACTCTGGGTAGCATTTTGGTTCAAACTTCCGCACTTTTGGTTTTCAGTTGCTTTAGATTTAAAGTCTTCCGCTTAGATTTTGTCTCGTTTATTATATTGTTTGAAAGAAAGCAGGAAAGGTGTTTTAAATATTTGGCTTGCCTAGCTCCGATAGTAGGCGCCATCACGACACCCGATGGTGGGAAATCCGGGTCGTGACATGGGGGGGACCCCCTCCCCCTAGGATATGATATATTTGATAATTGAAATGCCTTTTACGTGAGGTGATGAGCACGTACTTGAGCTAATTGTTGAAAAATCCGGTTTTTTCCTTAAGTATTTCAATTGAGTTCTTTTTCCTGTTTTATTCTACCTGTGAATTTAGCCTGTTACTTGTTTAGAAAAGCATGTTTAGTTGACTTAATTTCCTATTTGCTTAAACTTCCTTAATTGCATTACATGAAGCATGTTAGGCTAGAATTAATTGTTTACTTGGTACAAAATTTAGCTTAATTGGGTATTCTTGTGTTCCTGCTGTGTGTTTTTACTTTGGAATTACGGGATGGCATCCCGGAAGATCCCCTGTATGTATTTATGATCTGAACTAAGGTGTGGGATACCAAGAGATCCCTGACACATATATTGAGGATACCAAGAGATCCTCGGGATATCAAGAGATCCCTAACATATATTGAGGATACCAAGAGAACCTTGGGATACCGAGGGATCCCTAGCATATATTGAGGATACCAAGATCCTCGGGATACCAAGGGATACCTAGCATATATTGAGGATACCAAGATATCCTCGGGATACATTGAGGATACCAAGAGATCCCAGTTATCATCCTTGTTATGAGTGGTACTTCCTTGTGGTTTGCCTTCATCTCTGTTTCCGTTATTGTACTCTTATTATCCTGTATAGATTCTTACTGTAGATTCTCAATTGCACTGCTTATCTTATCCTGTCATCTTTATATTTTATTTAACCTCAGTAGGGCCCTGACCTTCCTAGTCACTACCCAACCGAGGTTAGGCTTGGCACTTACTGAGTACCATTGTGGTGTACGTATTCCCCTTCTGCGCATGTTTTTCATGTGCAGATCCAGGTACTGCTACTCAGGCCTATCATACTTGAGGAGACGACTGCTCTAGAGACTTCGAGGTACATCTGCCACGTCCGCAGACCGAGAAGTCCCTTTCTATTCCTGCTTTTAGTATTTTAACCCTTCTGTATTTTTCTGTTCTTATTAGACATTCCGGAGTTAGAGCCATGTAGTGTTTTTTTCTCAGCTTGTGGATCCGTGAGTTTCCGGGTTTTGGGATAGTGTATCATATTTCGAGAAGTTATGTATATATGCCGAGCGGCATTTAAATATTGTTTCCTTCTGTTTTTTCAGCTTTAGATTATTTATTCCGCAAGTTAGTTCATTTTTCGCATTTGTTAGGCTTACCTAGTCGTAAAGACTAAGTACCGTCACGACAGTTCACAGAGGGAGAACTGGAGTCGTGACACGAAGTGAAGGAGAAATGGCTTGAGGATACCTATTTGTTGCAGCTGAAAAAAAGGGATTCACATGCATAAGATGATGGCTTTTGAACAAGGGGGAGATGATGGTACTTTGAGTTACCAAGACAGATTGTATGTTCCAACCATAGATGGACCTAGCGAGGGAGGAAGATGTTAGAAGCCCGAAATTCCAGGTATTCCATCCACCTAGGTTTCCCAAAGTCGTATCATGATCTTAAGGAGATTTATTGGTGGAACGACATGAAAAAGAAGGTTGCAGACTTTGTGGCCAAGTGTCTGAATTTTCAGCAAGTGAAAGTCGAGCAGCAGAAAACTAAGTGTTTATCTCAGAACACACATATCCTTTAGTAGAGATGGTAAATATGGACCTTATAATAGGATTATCTCGATCATTTTGAAAGCATCATTTTTATGGGCGAAGGTATAGATTGCCAATTAGTTGGTTCGAAATTGGCGAAGCAGAGTTGTTGGGACCAGATTTGGTCAATCAGTTTATAGAGAAAATCAAGTTGATTTAAGAGCATTTGAAGACAGCTCAGAGTCGCCAAAAGTCCTATTCGAACATACAACATAGAGACCTAGAGTTTCAAGTTGATGATTGGGTGTTTCTAAATGTTTCGCCTATGAAAGGTGTTATAAGTTTGGGAAGAAAGTAAAGCTCAATCCCAGATACATCGGCCCATATAGGATCCTATGAAGGATTGGGTAAGTATCTTATGAGTTAGAATTTCCACAATAAATCACGGTTGTACACCAGTATTTCATGTATCATGTTAGAACATTCAAGTCAATTCAGTACTCAGATACTCATGTCAATCTAGTACTCAAATATTCATGCCAGCTTAATACTCAGATATTGATGTGAGTTTAGTGATCAGATATTCACGTCAGTTCAGTACTCGATTATTCGTGCCAGTTCAGTATTCATATATCCACGTTAGTTCAGAATTCGTGTATCTATAACAGACAAGTGTTCATGTATATGTATCATGTTATGCATATTATTATTCCCTATGGAGCTAGTGTTATGCTCTGTTAGCTGGTAGGTATTTTGGAGAAATGTCGGAGGTATCTAACCTTCTCATTCAGGCCTTATATTACAATCTCCATGTATTTCAGTATTTAGTCAATTTAGTAGCCATTCAGTCTAGTACCTCATCAGTTCAGTAATCGTGTATTCATTCAGTTTAGTATGCAAGTGATAATGAAAGTTCATGTTCCCACCAGACCCATTTAAGGTCCAGAGTTAGCCGAAGATACAGCCAGGACAATCATTCGAGGACGAATGATCCTAAGGGGGAGATAATGTAACACCCCATAAATTTGAATTAGTTGTGGATGCATTAAATGAGTATTAATATGATGGTTATCAATTGGTTATGATAATAAGTGTACAAGGCATATCATAAGTGATTTGGGGTCCAAGGAAAGACCTAAGTCTAAGCCAAGTTGGAAAATTACATGATAAATTAAAATTCTAAATGAGCAGGCACAAGACTATAATTTGGATGAGCATATCAACATTTACATAAGGTTTTATCTGATTAACAACCTATAAAATGAAAGATCTTCGAGTGTAGTTTCTAACGCTTCAAATGTTCGTCATTTGGACACTCTTACCAGAAGTTATGACCAAATTACCAAACACTGGCAGAATTTTACACTACAGCGCCGCCTCATGCGTCGCACCATGCGGCGTGGCTGTGTAGATTAACAAAACACTGCCAAATTTCGTTTCTAGGCATATTTTTCATTACCGTGCAGCCCCATGCGCCGCAGCTGTGCAAATCTTGTTTTTTTTTTAACCCGGCCCTATTTTGATATAAAACCTTCTAGAGTTATTTTTCCCACTTTATTTGGACGAATTTTAGGGTTTTCCTCCACTCTCTCAAGACCTCCAACCCGTCCCATCTTCAAGGTAAGGAATCTCCATTATCTTGGTATGAATTCCATCATTTATACACTAGTATTAATGAAATCTACATATAAAATACTTAGATCTTCAAGGGATTTCTTCAAGAACTCAAAGGAGGGTTTTGCAAGATTTCTTCCAAAAAGGTAATCCTACACCCTTAGACTTGCATGTATGGATTTATTGAGGGAATATAAGTATGAAAAGTATTGGAACTCTTGGTATGGTGAGTGGAAATCATAAGTTCCCAATTTGATTATACAACTATTATAGAGATTGAAAGATATTTATTTAATGGAACTTTGTTGGTTGGGTGTGGATGGATGGTCATATATGTGTTTTTGGAAGTTATAAATTGGCTAATAATGATGGTGGGATAAATTATTGATGAATGGTGGTAGTTAGATGAACTAATTATATGGTGATGAGATGTAAAGATTTATGCCTACAAGGTGTTTAATAATATGCCTAAATGGCTTAAGTTATAGAATTTGTTACTAATATTGGGTTTCATTGAATGTTGCTATTGTAGATTGAAGGTTCTTAGTATTGTGGATCATTGTAGTATCACTAAGGGGCGAAATTAAGGTATATGAGGCTAACTCTCTATGTTTGGGAACGTTAATGATTCTCCCTACACTACGTTTCTTTTACGACGTTACTAATTGCATAAAAAATAGAGTTTAGCCTAGTTCCTTAAATAATTGTAGAACTTCTATTCTCTAGCTTCATAACTCGTTCATGACTTTCATTCTGAACGTTGTGAGCTCAGTGTGTATTCAATATAGACTTGAGTTTGATGCCCCCGAGTCTTAGTATAGATTAGTCAATATGCCATAAACAGTTGAAATTTCAGTGTTCAAAATCAATTTAAGAATACATGTCTCAGTCTAGTCCTATTTAGTATTCCAGTATTATGTAACTTAGTGTGATCCAGTATTCCAGTATTATATACCTCAGTGTGATTCAGTATTTCACTATCATGTATTGTAGTGTGATTCTCAGTTCCTCATTAAATTCCTGAATATTGAACACCTGTATTTGGGCCTGAGGTCATAGTTTATGCTTTATGCATGTTTGGGCCTGAGGCCGTAGTTTATGTTTTATGCATGTTTGGTCCTGAGGCCTTAGTTTATGCTTTATGCATTTTTGGGCTTGAGGCCATAGTTATGTATACGTATACTTGGGCCAGAAGATATAGCTTGTGCACATATATATTGGGCCCGAGGCCGTATCTTATTCAGATAAACAGGTTGTTCATCATTCAGAAGAGGGAGTATTCGTATCCTTACTTCCTTTGTTCAGTTCAATTATTGATTATCATTTCAGCTATAAGTTATCATTTCATTTACCAGTTATCAGTTCAGTTATCAGTTATCAGTCATCAGTTATCATTTCAGTTTTAGTTTCAATAATTATCATTTCAGTTATCAATTATCAATTATCAATTCTCAGTTATCAGCTTAGTTCCGTTTCAACATTTATAATTCTTTCTTTCAGTTGCTTTACATACTAGTGCAATTCAAATGTACTGACGTCCTTTTTACCTGGGGCCTGCATTTCACGATGCAAGTAATGATTTACAGGTTGTTGATTCAGAGTGCTAGGATTTTCGTACCAGCTATTTGGTGATCCCCAGTTCTTTCAGGGCATTATCATTACTTTACAGTCTTTCAGTGGTTACAGATAGACAGTGTTTTCAGTACTTCAATAGAGGCTTCATAGACTAGAGTAACAGCTAGACAGAGTCGTAGGCTTTTCATATTAAGGTGTGTTGACTACAAATATGTTGCAAAATTGTATTAGTATTTCCACACTTTGATTGTTTTATCATTCAGACTTTCAGTATATCAGCATGTGTTAGTTTATCTTCTGCATTTAGTGTGTTATGATATCACATGTTGATTCAGCCAGCCAGTTGGTTCGCTCGATCATATGTAGACAGGCACCGAGTGTCCTGTTACGTCTAGGCCCAAGCTCGGGGCGTGACATTACTATGTGTAACTAAAATTTACCTCTTCATCTTCTTTAATTGATTTAATCAAAAAGATTTTAATATCTTTTGGTCAAACAACTACGAAGAATGTTATGTGAATATTCTCTGCTTCTCTCGCCTCTGCTACGTAGTGTATTTTTGTACTAGTAAGTATTTTGGTTGCTTAAAAGTTTTGTTTCTTATTTGGCTATTTAGTCTGCGTTTACCCTATTATATTCAGTCTCCTCTCCTATTCCTAAATGGAGTAGTACAAAATTTTAATATGTTACTTCAATTTTATATTATTGTCGCATAAATTATTCTAGAAACTAATAAATTATTTTGAAGATGAAAATCTTGAACAAAGTTTATATAAAAATGAAACTTATCCTCTATTATAACTCGTAAACATTTTTCTTTGTAAAATTGTCCATCTGCATAAATTAATTAAGTTCTCCTCAATTTTACTACCGAATATTGGCCAATAAAAATGAAGAAATTTTATTTTTATATCTAAAATCTCATTAACAGTCCTCTTTATTTTTGCTTGAAAGTTGAAATATACAGAATATTAATGCATAAATCCGTAATAACAACAATTTATTTTAAAGCACAAGTGTGAAGCATAGTTTAGGAGATTTGGCAATTATATCTTAATTTCATTTATTTTAGATATTTCCTTTAAAATAACAATTTTTTAGTAATCTACCAAAACAAAAAACAATTTTGTAGTAATCAATTTCCTATTATCTAATATGCATCTCCAATTCTTCTTGCGTAATCAATTGAAATGTGAATAGGCTTTCTCAATTGAGGTAAACACCAATTATGCACAAGTAGAAATAAAAGCAACCGAGATAATACAAGCATAATACCTTATCTACACTCGTAATTCTATCTCTAAAATTAAATTAGACATGACAAAGGGCAATGTCTTAAACTTGAGAGAGCGGTTTCCAATTGTAGGGCAAATTTCAGCTTTGAAATTAGAATCAAAAGCCCTATAACCATATAGCGACTCTCGCATTGAGAATCCACAAACTATCGAGTCTTTGAATGCAAGTTATACCCGAAATCATTAGATATAAAACACGTCTGTCTGGGCGTCACGTACCACATTGTTAAAAAAAACTGTTACCAAGCACAACGTTCACAACTTCAATTGGATGCAAGCCATCAAAATAGACATGGGCATTCGTCTTTGAACAACCATTTCCTCCCATTTTGCATAAACTTCCAGTTCCACCTTCTTCTATTGATGCAAGTCTGTAGCTTTTAAAGAATAGCTTTTTGCTAGTGATACTCAACTGGTGCTGAGAACGACTCAACTGGTGCTGAGAACGAGTGGAAGATTTTGTGACCATATTAGTTACTCCTATTTTCAATAAATTACTATGTCTAAGTGACTTTCATATTACTTAGGTAAAATTAAATAATTTTTCGTTAAAAAAATATTTTAATTGTTTTTGTCACTAACTTCTTCTTCTCTGTATAATATAAAGGGTCAAATCTATGTCAATCCCATCTCGGTGATTAGTTAAGTGATTCTAATTTGACAAACTAAATTTATAGAAGTTCGGGAGGACTCTTAAAAGAGGTACAAAATGCATATATAATCATCATTCAAATGTATGCAGCTAAACAGAGATGTTTAGATGCAACTCTTATCATTGCATTGTTCTGATGTTGTTATTTATTATTTGTTGATGTAGGACATGTTTACTGCTGGAACTGAAACTTCATCTACAGCTATTATTATTTGGGCAGTGTCAGAACTGATGAAGAACCCAAACGTCATGGCCAAGTAATGTTGTACGGTGGGCCGGGCTGGGATCGGGACCGGACCGGGTCCGCGGTTCTAACGGGCTAAATGGGTCTGGTGGGCCGGTCCTTAGTGGTGCAAAAAGTCTGTGGCGGGCCGGGTATGGTAAAAAAGCCCACGAGCCCGGGACCGCTAAGCCCGGGACCGGCTAGCGGGTCTGGGCCGGTCTTACCGGGCCTAACGGCTACTTTAAAAAAAAAAAAACAACGGTCAAAAATTAAAATTATAGCCGTTGGGCTGCAATTTTGACCGTTTGGAAGTTTAAAAAATAGTCATTTGGCCTTCAAACTTTATTTTAACCCCAAACTTTATATAATTACACTTTTTCCCAATTCTCAACTATAAATACCCCCTCATTCTTTCATTTTTACTCACTAATTCATCAATCTCTCTACTATAATTGCTTGTTTTATTGTTGAAATTTCGTGAAAAATTGTGAAGTTGGTGAATTGAAGTATTCAAGTCTTCAATGATTTTCAATTTTCAAGAAGTTGTTCGGCAATTCGGTAAATGCGTTCCAACTCTTAAGTTTTAATATTATAGTTTTGTTAGTTTTATTTAGTATAATTATAATTAATATGGCATTTTCTTTGAAAAATATTTTTGGTGGTAAGGGTAAAGCTAAAATTGGTGAAAGTAGTGGCCAACCTACTACCCTTCCCCCGGCTCCCCGACCCAGACCTGGTAGACGTCCTGCTGCTCCTATTCTTTTTGATAGTGATAACCCCTGTTTTCAATTTTCTGATAGTCAATTTTGCCATAATGTTGCACCAGGTCAAAATTTAGATGATGAAACTATGAATGCTCTTTATCCTAATGAAACTATCTTTGAAAATGATGAGGAAAATGAGGATGAAGATGAAACCCAACCGGATTTAGATGATATACCTACTAGTCCTGTTAATAACCCAACTGATGTACCGTCCGACCCACCTGTAGAAACCCCTAGTTTTAATAGACAACCTTCTAAACGCCTAGAAACATCATTAGTTTGGAATTTTCTTACTCAAGTAAGAGAACAAAATAAGGCTAAGTGTAAAACATGTGGGAAATGCGCATAAATATACTGGAGACCGTAGTGGCACGGGTAGTTTGACTAGGCACATAAAAATACACCCTAGAGATAAAGCTAGATATTTACAAATGAAAGCGCAGCTAGAGAGAACACATGTAGATTCTGATGTTAACCCTAGTACATGTTCAAATCTAGTTCAACCAGGAATTAACACTGTGACCGGAGGTATTTTATATTACGATCCAAATAGAGATCGTGAAGAATTAACAAAGATGGTTACCGTTATGTGCTTACCCTATTCTTTTCCCTCTAATCCTAATTGGGTGCATTATATTAGAAGAGTTTTTAATCCTACTTATAAAGGTTGACCTCGCGCAACAGTTAAGAGCGATATTTATAAATATAAACATGAATATGAATAGTATTTGCGGTATTTATTTACTCATATAAGTAATCGGATTTCTATTACTACTGATATTGGTAGAAGTGGTAATGATTGTGATTATCTAACTGTTACAAGTCATTGGATAGATGAGGAGTGGACAATACAAAAACGCATTATTGCGTATAGAATAATTAATTCATGTCACACAGGTAAGTTTATAGCTAACACTGTTGCAGATATTTGTAGATATTTTTGCTTTAGAGATAAAATAATGGCAATTTCTATGGATAATGCTTCTAGTAACACTAGTGCTATAGGCATACTTACAACAACACTAAATCCCGCATTTAGGAATATATTCCATGTTAGATGTATTTGTCATATTTATCATTTAATTGTCGGTGATGGTATGCGAATTTTAAATTTAGAAATTAAAAATGTTAGAATGACTCTTAATTGGCTTTTTTATTCAAACCGTAGAAGTAGACTAAGAGAATATTTTAAAAAATGTGATGAATATGGCCTTAGAGAAAGAAAGGTTCCTAAAGCTTGCCCGACTAGATGGAATTATATGTACGAAAGTTTAGTAGTTGCATATGAATATAGAAACCCAATTAATGCAACGTTTAATGCTCGGGTGGGTGGTGAGGATGATGATGAAATGCTTACTACTCAAGATTGGACGAATGTTAAAATTCTTATAGATTTTTTAGAACATTTTCAAATTGCTACAAATGCATTTTCTGGGCAATATTATCCTACTATTTCAAACTGTTTAGTTTATATTGCAGCACTATGTGATTTGTTTGTTGAATTTTCGGAGGGTGGGAAAATTTATCAACTTGCTATAAATGCAATGAAAGAAAAGTTTAAAAAATATTTTTTCCCTATCCCTCCTATTTATGGTGTTGCTGCAATGTTAAATCTTACAATGAAATTAGGAGGTCCTCATTTTTGGTACTCAAATATTTATAAGGCTTTAGATCTTTCAAATGAGGAATTTGCTACACTTGCAGATGCAAAAGTCTCAATTAAAATTAATGCTCAAACAATTTATAATGATTATCAACTTGCCTTAGAGCATGCTAGGTCAAATGTTCCAACCCCTACTTCGTCTAGTTCACAATCGTCTAAAAGAGCTGCGGGCTTAAAAGCACTTAAATCTTGGACGGTAGATTATGGTGTACCTTGTACTTACAATGTAGATTATGGTGTACCTTGTACTTTGGCATATCTTCTTTTAGTTTTTTTTCCCTTTTAATGGTGGTATTAGTACCTTGTTGTGCTCATTCCATTGGGGGGAGGAAGACTAAGAAAGATATACCATTTTTGGTAATAAAAATTATAAGACATGCCCTTGAATATCTTTTTGCAATATTTTTTTGTCTTTAACTTGCAATTATTTATAAGCTATAATATATATACATAACATACAATATATACTACAAGAAAATATATAAGGTAATATATATACATAACATACAATATATACTACAAGAAAATATATATATATATATATATATACATAACATACAATATATACTACAAGAAAATTTATAAGATAATATATATACATAACATACAATATATACTACAAGAAAATATATAAGGTAATATATATACATAACATACAATATATACTACAAGAAAATATATATATATATATATATATATATATATATATATATATATATATATATATATATATATATATATAAGAAATTATATTTGAAAATATATATACATAACATACTATATATAGTATACTATATATACAACAAAACAAGATTTTTCAAAATTCAAAATGAGGGCCCCACCCCCAATGACCACCAACGGCTATATTGCACAAATAGCCATTTTTTTTAATTTACAAAACTAACCTTCTCTAACACTATAAATACCCCCTCCTTCTTCTTCATTTCAATACTCAATACTCATTTCTCAATCTAAATTTCTCTCAATCTCTCAATCTCCAATTTTCAAGACTTCAAGTCTCAATCTTAATTTTCAAGTTACATCATGCCTCGTTCGGAAAGAGTGCGCTTATTTGTTTCGCACTACTATGAAGTGCTTGAAGAAAATGAAGAAGGCCAAATATTAAAATGCAAGAACTGTGGAAAAGTCTTAAATTTTCGTTCAGGGTGTACCACAGGCATTTTAAGGAGGCATATAACGTATTGTGTTGATGCTATTTATCCGCAAATTCATTTTTAAGATATTTCAACAATTTGTGTTATTTTAAAATTATTAGACGTATTTATGCTTCATGTTGTACTTTCTTATTAATTTATTATGCATGGCAATTTAGTTTTACTATTGTTTTGTTATTTTACTTTTTCGTCAAGCACTTTAATAATTAGATTTCTACATATATATTATTTATATAGACATGATATGGTTTACAAGAAATTGCCTTAAACAAAAAAATAAATAAAAAAAAGCCCGGAAATAAAAAAGCCCGTTAGGCCCACTAAGCCCACGAGCCTGACCCGTTTAGCCCAGGACCATATGGGCTTAGGCCCGTCACGGGCTGGTTCCATCCGTTGAGCCCACGAAGCCCGGGACCGTGAGGCCCGGGACTGCCAGAGCCCAGGCCCGCTAAGCCCAGGCCCGTTAAGCCCGGCCCGTTAAGCCCATTTAGACCCAAGCCCGGACCAGAATACAACATTATGGCCAAGGCACAAAGTGAAGTGTGACAAGCCTTCAAAGGGAAATCGAGTTTTGATGAAGAAAATCTTGATAATTTGCCTACCTAATGTTAGTGGTTAAAGAAACATTAAGGCTACATGCTCCAAGTATAGTGCATAGGGAATGTAGGGAACAAACATGTATTGATGGATATACAATACCTTCTAAGGCCACAGTACTAGTTAATACATGGGCAATTGGAAGGGATCCAGAAGTTTGGCATGACCCTGAGAGTTTTATACCAGAGAGATTTGAGAATTCTTCTATTGACTATATAGGAAATCACTTTGAGTTTATTCCATCTGGTTCGGGAAAAAGAATTTGTCCAGGAATGCATTTTTTTTGGTAACTAACTTATTTTTATTAATCACCAAAGAAATATTTACATTCCCACAGCTTAGCTCACACGGCTAGCTATCTCATTAGGCGACTACAGGATACTAAACAGTCATTTCCGACTAAGTTCCAAAATCTACCTATTGAAGAAATTCCAGAACAACAAAAAAAAAACCTATTCAAACTGAAGACTATGTAGATAGGCTTTGGCTCCAGGAGGTATACACACATTACATATGTAAGCAACCTCCTTCGCAATAATTTGCCATTGTCTGCTTCTTTTTTCAAAAACTCTGAGGTTCCTTTCAATCCAAATCTAGTACAAAGCTTCTGCAAATACCATTTTGAACACTTGTGCCTGCTGAGATTTACCTTTACAACAGGTGATGATCCACTGGTTATGTTGCTGCCAATCTATGATTCTAGGACATTGAAGTTGCATCCATTGAAGTAGTTTGGTCCAGTAGTGTATTCACACTTCCAAAATAAGTGTTCTCTATTTTCCTCCTGCCTTTGGCATACACATTGCGTATCCACATTAAGCCCCCATTTACACAACCTATCAGAGGTTAATAGCTTTCCATGCATCATGAGCCACATTGAGAATTTAGCTTTTGGTTGCACAACATTGTTAAACACTAAGCTTTTCCACTCCACTCGACTGTAATCACCAAGCAGAGTCAAGTATATTTGCTTGATTAAGCTTTTCTTGAGTGATTGCGTATATTGTTGATTCTCTAGAACTGTATTGGCCTCAAATACTTTCCTGACCATCCAACAAGCTTGTTGTGGTATTGTCCAATTGGTGAAGTTATGCCCCTTAATATAGTAGGTGTGAATCCATCGAATCCACAATTTGTCCTGCTTATGCGCTAGATCCCAACAAGTTTTGACTATTGCTGCACGATTCCAAATCCTTAGGTTGGTGATGTTGAGTCCCCTCCAGCCCTGGGCAAACACATTATATCCCAAGCAACCAAGTTTTTTTTTTGTGTGTGATTACATTGCCACCTGACCAGATATAAGATCTGCATATTCTTTCAATCAATTTCACCACCTTAGTAGGAATCACAAATAGTTGAGCCCAGAAAGCCTGAATTTCAAACAAAACACTCTACAGTAACGGTACCCTCCCTGCAGAGGACAATGTCTTTGCAGTCCAAGAAGTGATCCTTGCAATCATCCTGGAGAGGTTGCCACTGTAGTATACTGAGTTTCTTTGTGATAGCGGAACTCCAAGGTACTTGAAGGGTAATTCTCCAGCTGTGAATCCTAATTGCTGCAGTATCTGCTTCTTATGCTCTGTAGGAACTCTACCAAAGTAGACTTCACTTTTGTTCAAGTTTGCTTGCAGCCCAGATGCCTGTGAGAATTCCAGAAAAGCAGTTTGGTTTAGCTAATTTTAGATATCCTTTGGCTCGGCTTCTCTACCACTTTAACTGGGAGCTTCCATATGGAACTAGTTCGAAAGATTTGGACATGAGTGAGAAACCTGGAATGAGTGCAGCGAAAGCTAGAGATCTGTATTTAATTGCCAAAAACGATGAATGTTTAGATGTCGTGCTTTAGTTTGGTGCTTAATTGCCCTGGAAATGAGCAAAGAATAAGCTCCACAACTGGTTTTACATTTTTGGTTCAAAAGGTCAGATCAAAGAATCTGTTCTGCCATTTGTGTAATATGTAATTATATGACCACATTTTTGTTTCTCTTTTCTCTATGTAATTGTTTTTGAGCCACATTGATATCCCAGATTTAGTTCAAACGATCAAATCAATTCCCTTATCGATAAATATAGATTCTAAAACTGATTAATGATTTAACATGTAACTTTCTATCAGATCTCATTCATTTGGTTCCCATCATGAAATTATCAGTAATACATTTTTAACATGACCACATTCATATCATTCTAGTTGTATGTATTCTATGAAAGTATTTTATCTTTTTATGTCTTAGCAGATGTCTTGCCTTGTTCTATTTCATTATACATGTCTAATTCCACATTCATCCAAAGAAACAGACTAGATATGGTTAGAAACACTAAGGCAAGAACAAGTTTAATATCTCAAGACTTTACTTGATGAGGAATTATATCTAACCAAGCCAAATAAAGGTGAAAACTTTTGCTTGACGATCCATGACCAAATTGCTATTAACCATGCGGTTTAGATGTAGTATTATATTTTATTCTTTATGAAACAATTGTTTATTTAATTTATTTAATTCAATAAAATACTATTTTAAATAGATTATTTATTACATGTGTGTCCTTTTAATTATGTAGTAGACAATTTAGTGTATGGAGTCTTAGCTCATGTGCAGAAGATTAATTTGTTGGTTCTCATAATTAATAAACTATATTCACCATCAAAGATATCGTTGGACAAAATATCTTGATGATTGTAGCACAAGATTATAGTATAATTTGTCTTGATTATGAGAATAGTTTTACTCCAACTTCTTGTGCTAGTATACTCAGTGTATATTGAACGAATCAAGTAGAGAAAAGATGTTTATTGTACTGAATATATAAAATATTTTCTCTAATTCATTAAATGAGCTTATACTCCTAATCTTGATATAATTATTATGATCAATGTAATTTGTTTATTATTTTGATTTATCAAAAGGTACGACTCTATTTAGAGTTAGTGTATGCATAATAGATTGGACAATAACGAATAACATTTGTGAATAATAATTAGTTGATAGAATCCATGACTCGGTTTTGAGTTTGATGATACCCTTTTATGTAAGCTTATAAGTTTTCATGTGAAAACCTGGCCGATGAATTTTGTATCCGTCACATGAAATGTTTTAAGCGGAATTGTAAAGGATTTAATTAGTTGATTAAATTAAATTTTCAGTGATTTAATTTAATTAACTGGTATTTGAGATCTTAACACGGGGAGTTAAAATAAGTGTTATTGGATTTTCGAAATTCATATTGAGGAGTTCAATTACAGTTTTTTAGTGGAATAAATTGCAATTAATTATAGTAAGAATTAATTCATGCTAATTTTGAATTAGTACTATAATTTGTAGCCTCGTATTATTTTTGTGGTCCCTAGCTCCCTGCTATACTTAGTAAAAACTTGGACAAGACTTGGGTAAAAAATAATTTGGGAGAAAAGTCATCTAATAGAGTTGGAGTAGGATTCTACTTGTAGAAGAATAATCCTACACGTTTTTGGAGGAGGATTTTCGGCCAAAATAACTCTATTAAAGTAAGACTAATTTCACCCAATAACTCATCTTTTTAGAGTTGTATTGTTCTTGCCCACTCAAAAGCAAAATCGTCCAAGGTTTTACTAGGCAAATAGCAGAAGACTTCAACCCTGAATTCTTGCTGTTTGGAAGATTTGTGCAACTATTTCAAGAGGTTAGTGCTTCTAATCTTGTTATTATTGCATTGTCTAGTTTACATGTATTTGATGCCTGAATTGTATGCTTGCTTTCACTGCGCATGTTCTGTCATGGGCGGCTTTCCAGCCATGCCCCATGACCCCTTGGGCGCGCCCCGTGGCGTCCTAGCAAGCCTTCCAATGCCTAGCGCCACGGATGGCCCCGCCAAGGGTGTGCCTCTGTCGCCCCTGTGACTTTTGCTATAAGTGACAAGCACGCATGTGCCTCTGTCGCCCCACCGATATCCCTCGCCAGCGCCCAACCGCAGGCAGATGCCAACAGCACTGCGCGCGCAGACAACGCCGCGTGCGCAGACCCTGATGCCAAAGACTATGCTGCCGACAACGGACCTGTTTTCTGCCTTATAGCAAACTAAGTCTTTTTCATTGTAAATATAGAGTAGTTTTATTTTATGTATTTCCATTATGTTTCTCTAGCTTAATCAAGTCTAGTGTTGTATCTTTGGACTATTTTTTTTAAGCATTATTAGGGTGGATCAAGCAATCAAACTTTCTAGCAAGCAAACAATTCTCTGTACTGGTGTCTCTCCCCCTCGACACTGCGTTGCCTTCCTGTAATAGCTTTCATTAATGCAATCAAGCTTTCTTTCATTCTCAATTCTCATTCCTGTTCTCTCAATTTCTCTTGACATTTGTTTTCCCGTACGTCACTGACAATCTAGTCTAGCGTACGGAGGGGACCTCAGTTGGCGGACAACAACTGCACTGACATCAGTTGCTTAGCCTTACGTCGCCCTTCCAAGGAATCTCAGGAAGGCGCCGCATAATAGTTGGTATCAGAGCCTAGGCTCAACATCGGACGAGGGAACGCATTGCCATTACCACCATTTCTGACCATGGTGAATCATGGGGACCGCATTGTGGCCCTTGAACAGACGGTTGATGGATTACTGCCCATCATGAATACGGTGCCTGAACTAAGAACCAGCCTAGGGCAAAGGTTGGATGACCTGGATCGCAGGGTGCTCCAGGCCGAAGTTGACATAGAAAACATCAGTCGTGACTCCGAGGGAGATCGGCAAATGGCAGCCACAGAGGCAGCCGAAATTTTTGGCAAATTCGAGGGACTCCAACAGGAGTGTGCCGAGGATTTAGCTTACAGGGAACAAGAGGCAGACAGGGTGACTGCCATGCAACAAACTATTGACGACTTGACAGACAAGCTCAATGTTGTCAATTCTGCTTTACAGGGCCTGCTGCGAGGCGGTGGAAACCAGATCGGGGGCGCTGCAAACCCCACTTCCGCGACACAAAACTAAAAATTCCTGAGCCAAAGCCATACAGTGGAGCTAGGAATGCCAAGGAAGTGGAGAACTTCATCTTTGATGTCGAACAATATTTCGATGCTGTTGGGGGCCTAGAAGAAGCTAAGAAGGTAGCAACTGCTGCTATGTATCTTCAGGGTGATGCTAAACTCTGGTGGCGGGTAAAATACGAAGCCATCAAGGCCGGTGAAGATGCTCTCGAAACATGGGCAGAACTGAAGGCAGCCATCCGCCTACAGTTCTTCCCCGAAAATGTTGAATACAATTCAAGGAGAAAGCTACGGGAGCTCCGCCAGACCATATCCGTGCAGGACTACGTGCGGGAATTCTCCGTGCTCATGCTAAGCATACGCTACATGGGGGACAAAGACAAGCTCTTCACTTTCCTAGAAGGGCTGAAACCTTATGCCCGTATGGAGCTACAAAGACAACGGGTAGATACCCTGCCCAAGGCGATCCAAGCAGCTGAATGCCTTGGGGACTATCAAATGGAAGCTCGGAAGGATAGGCCTCAACCGCCTGCCCGATCGGGATTCAAAAGGGGCCAGTCTAGCAATGGTGGCCCTAGCAGAAGTGGGGGAGATCGGAGCTCAACCAAACCTAAGGCTCCTTCCACAGGCAGCAACAGTGTTGCGTCTAACAATAATGATAGGGAGAGGAAGCCTCCTTCAGGATGCCGTCATTGCGGCGGACCACATTGGAACAATGAGTGCCCACATGCACAGATGAATGCCCATCAGACTTTTGATGATGGGACGGATGACGATTCAGACGATGCGGATCAGACTGAACCAGTAGGTGCCTTCAATGCAATTGTTGGCTCCATTTCTGAGGCATTAGCAGAGACTAGTGCTGGTATCCGTAAGAAGAAGGACCCATGTCCAGTCACCAAGAAAGGGAAAAAGAAGGCGGATGATGAGACTCCTCTTAAGCACGAGAGGACCTTAATGTTCGTTGAGATGAAGGTGAATGGCAAGCCCATTCGGGTCATGGTAGACACGGGTGCTACCCACAACTACTTAGCCTCGACTCAGGTGGAGCGCCTTGGTCTAGTTGTAGGGAAAGGTAGAGGCCGTGTCAAGGCTATCAACTCACCTCCCCAGCCAGTGGGTGGAATAGCCAAAGAAGTACCGGTGAAGCTTGGCCCTTACGAAGGAAAATTCAACCTGCGCGTGGTGATCATAGATGACTTCGAGTTGACAGTTGGATTGGAATTCCTGAGGCAAACCAATACCATGCCTGTACCGTGTGCTGACATGTTACTAATGATGGGAGCAAACGGGACCAAGCCCTGCATTATCCCGTGCATGCCCATGAATATGGCCGTTGAAAACATCTCGGCCTTGCAGTTGAAGAAGGGGGTCAAAAGAAATGAACCCACGTTCCTGGCAACCCTCTGCATCGAAGATGTAGAACGCTCCTCGGGTCCCATTCCTGAACCCGTAAAGGAGCTACTACTAGAGTTTGAAGATGTCATGCCACAAGACATGCCAAAACGACTACCGCCTAGGCGCACTGTGGATCGTGAAATTGAGTTGGTGCCGGGCGCGAAGCCACCTGCCCGGGCGCCTTACAGAATGTCACAACCCGAACTCACCGAGCTTCGGAGACAATTGACGGAAATGCTAGACACAGGGATTATCGTGCCCTCCAAATCCCCATACGGGTCCCCTGTGCTATTCCAAAAGAAACATGATGGTAGTCTACGACTCTGTGTGGACTATCGGGCTCTAAACAAAATTACTGTGAAGAACAAGTACCCTATTCCGCTAATGGCAGACTTGTTCGATAGACTGGGTGGTGCGACGGTGTTCACCAAAATAGACCTAAAGACAGGTTATTGGCAAGTTCGGATTGCTGAGGGTAATGAGCACAAGACGACCTGTGTGACAAGATATGGGTCGTACGATTTCCTGGTTATGCCATTCGGCTTGACTAACGCCCCAGCTACATTTTGCACTTTGATGAACCAAGTCTTCCGAGAGTACATTGATGAATTCGTGGTGGTCTACTTGGATGACATTGTGGTATATAGCCAAACATTGGAGGAACACCTGATGCACTTGCGGAAGGTCCTAGCTCGATTGCGGGAGCATGAACTATATGCGAAGCTATCTAAGTGCTCCTTTGCTCAAAAGCAAATTGACTTCCTCGGACATGTCATCAAGGAAGGGCGGATCAAGATGGACCAACAGAAGATTCAGGCAATCACAGATTGGCCGCCGCCTAAGGATATCCACGCCTTGAGGGCATTCCTTGGTCTATGCAATTTCTATCGGCGATTCGTGAAAGACTACTCCCTCATTGCAGTACCATTGACAGAACTCCTCAAGAAGGTCACGCCTTGGGAATGGGGACCCAAGCGAGCGGAGGCCTTCAACGCATTGAAAGCGGCTATGTCTAGTAGCCCCGTCTTGGCCCTTCCTGATCTGGCCAAGCCATTCGAAGTACAAACAGATGCATCTGACTATGCCCTCGGTGGAGTCCTGCTACAAGAAGGGCATCCTGTAGCGTACGAGAGCCGGAAGCTAAAAGATGCAGAGCGGTGCTATGCCGCCCATGAGAAAGAATTATTGGCTGTCGTCCACTGCTTGCGCCTCTGGAGGCACTATCAAATGGGAACCCTATTCGTGGTCAAGACAGAAAACACAACTGTTAGCCATTTCATGACCCAGCCGAAGTTGAATGGTCGACAGGCCAGGTGGCAGGAACTCCTAGCTGAATTCCACTTCAACCTGAAGTACCGAAGTGGGAAGACCAATCAAGTTGTTGATGCGCTCAGTCGGAGAGCTGATCTAGCATCGGTGTTCTTACTCGCCACCCTAAGGGGGAGCGAAGTAGCCACCTCCATCAAGGACCAGATACAAGATTTACTCATCAAAGACCCTGCTGCACAGTATTTGGTTGATTTGGTAGGACAGGGCAAGACTCGCCATGTTCTACATGGAAGATGGTTTTCTGAAAGTGAAAGGGAACCGACTTTATGTTCCTAAAGGAGGAGATCTATGAAGGACTCTTCTGGCGGAATGTCATGATACTCTATGGGCCGGCCATCCCGGTGAAGAACGTACCATGGTGTTACTTCGCCGTGCATATTATTGGCCTCAAATAGCCGATGATGTTGCTCAGTATGTGAAGACTTGTCTAGTATGCCAGAAGGACAAGTCAGACCGCTTAACACAGGCGGGACTCTTGGAACCACTAGCTGTCCCAAAGAGACCTTGGGAAAGTGTTTCCCTGGATTTCATCACCGGATTGCCCAAGGTCGGAGATCTAACAACTATCTTGGTTGTGGTAGATCGGTTTTCCAAATATGCTACCTTTATTACTGCCCCGCAATATATATCAGCAAAAGATACAGCTCGACTCTTCTTCTCTCATGTCGTCAAATATTGGGGCCTACCCAAAGGCATTGTTAGTGATCGTGACTCACGCTTCACTAGCAACTTTTGGACCCAACTCTTTAAGTGCCTTGGGTCGAAGCTGAGTCACAACTCAAGTTTTCATCCGCAATCTGATGGCCAGACGGAGTGGTTCAATGGTATGTTGGAGGAATATCTCCGTCATTTTGTAACCGGATCGCAGAAGAATTGGGTGAAGCTTTTGGATGCTGCTCAACTGTGTTTCAATTCACAAAAGAGCTCTAGTACAAACATAAGTGCTTTTGAAATTGTTACCGGACAGCAACCGCTACTCCCACACACAATCAATGCACCAAATATGTCTAAATCTCCTCGAGCTGCTAGCTTCTCTAAAGAGTGGAAGCAAAATTTGGAGATAGTGCGGAGCTATCTTGTCAAGGCTCAAAAGCGGATGAAGAGGCATGCTGATCAGAATCGTCGCTTGTTGAATACCAAGTAGGAGACAAAGTGATGGTCAAAATTCCAAAGCGTTACTTATTTGCGGGGGTCCATGACCCTCGCTTATTGCAAAAATACATTGGACCCTTGTCCATTAAAAGGCGTATTGGGAAAGTTGCATACCGGGTGGATACCCCAGCTTGGTGGAAAATTCATCATGTCTTCCATGTCAGCCTCCTGAAACCTTTTCGGGAAGATACGGAGGATCCTTCAAGGAGCCAGCTCACAATACCCAGTATTCGAGGGCCCAATTCAACCGGGAAAAGGCGTGTTGAAGCTATCCTTGATGATAGAGTGATTCATGCCTCAAGGAAAGATCACCAAGAGTTCTTGGTGAAATGGCAGGGCTGTGATGCAGAGGAGAACACTTGGGAGAGGGGAACAAACCTCAAAGCCTACAAGAGCCTAATTGAAGATTATCTTGCAAGTAAGGCGCCGAGGACGTCGCCAACTCAGGTGGGGGAGAATGTCATGGGCGGCTTTCCAGCCGTGCCCCATGACCCCTTGGGCGCGCCCTGTGGCGTCCTTGCAAGCCTTCCAATGCCTAGCGCCACGGATGACCCCGTGGTCTTGGCCGCGCCAAGTGACAAATGCGCATGTGCTTCTGTCGCCCCACCGATATCCCTCGCCAGTGCCCAACCGCAGGCAGATGCCAACAACGCCGTGCGCGCAGACCCTGATGCCAAAGACTATGATGCCGACAACGGACCTGTTTTCTGCCTTATAGCAAACTAAGTCTTTTTCATTGTAAATATAGAGTAGTTTTATTTCATGTACTTCCATTATGTTTCTCTAGCTTAATCAAGTCTAGTCTTGTAGCTTTGGATTATTTTTTTAAGCATTATTAGGGGGATCAAGCAATCAAACTTTCTAGCAAGCAAACAATTCTCTGTACTGGTGTCTCTCCCCCTCGACACCGCGTTGCCTTTCTGTAATAGCTTTCATTAATGCAATCAAGCTTTCTTTCATTCTCAATTCTCATTCTTGTTCTCTCAATTGCTCTTGACATTGGTTTTCCCGTACGGCACTGACAATCTAGTCTAGCGTACGGAGGGGACCTCAGTTGGCGGACAACAACTACACTGACATCAGTTGCTTAGCCTTACGTCGCCCTTCCAAGGAATCTCAGGAAGGCGCCGCGTAACAGTTCTAATGCTTGCTTCCGCTGCGCATGTTCTAACACAAATTAGCCTAGTCCATTCAAGAATGTTAAATTGATACTTCCATCAAAATGGTACAGCTAAAACTTCTTTCCATGTATGTTGGCTGTAAATTTACCAAAACCCAGAATTACCAGATTGATCCGACTTTCTGCATTAAATTCTTCAAGCTCCAAATTGGGGCATCAGACAAAACATTTAGGAAAATGGTTACCGTAAAATGGTTTTTGGAGGATAAAACAGAACATTTAGGAAACAAGTTGGAATTGTTATTTATCAAGGAATCTGACCCGCTACTTTTCTGAAAGTCTCCATATCATTTTCTTTGTAGATGGAATTGTCAATTTTGAATAACTAATGTTTCCATCACCATAGCGATCTAGTCTTTTGGAATTCTATTAAACACATTACACACTAAGAAACTTGTGTGATGAATTAGCAACATATAAAATTCCAGAGCTCACTCACGTAGTTAAAATTGTGTGCCATTTTAACACAATTTAAATCCTCTAATTTCATCTGTTTAGGAAAAAAGACAAAAAAAATGAAAAAAGGAGTTAGCAGATCAAGGCATAAGCAGCAATATGCTATTCTACAAGACATTATGCTATTCAAAACAGAAGATTCTCTATTGTACATTCTTTAGAGGACATTTAATTTACAGTTAATTTACTTTGATAGCAGTAATAAAGGCCAGAGTTACAGTGTGATCGAGGCACTGTTTCTTCCAACTATTTGTTGAAGAATCTCCTTGCGTTCATTATTTTCTAGAATATTTCCGGAAGTTTGTTCTTAAACTTAGTACTATTATTTTTCTAATTCTATGGTTTCCCCTGATATTTTCAGATTCCTCTTTATCACAAAAGATGAAACTATTAAGAAGCCGGTTGTTTCTAAATTGGTTGACAAATGACCGGGCGCTAACATGGAAACTAGAAGTGAAGCAGATAAGTCATATTAATGAAACCAAAGATTTCTGAAACCTAGCAGATCAACCATACTAACAAACTCAACTGCTGAGTAGCATTTATGAATCTTTAACAGAGCTTGCAGTTTGAAAATCGACTAGCACTTAACATTAGTGAATGAAACAGAATCGAACTCTGCCAGTTTTACTAAGGTATGTATTACAAACTGATGTCACTCATCAATCACCAAAAAAAAAAAGCTTACAACAAGTCGCCTTTCTTTGTAAGGAGCATTGATCAACTATGACCATATATAAAACTTTATTTTATTCAACCAAAAAGGGCTGCACCTGAGATCATCTTCATCACAGGCTGCCTACGCACCCCCAACAAATTCTAAAGAGGGATCAAGCCCACACGTAGTTCTTTTACATACACAGTATTCAATTGTATTGTTTTTGATCTAACAAGGGGCTGCATCTGATCATCTTGGTTGCAGGCTGCCTACGTACCCCTAACAAATCCTAAAGAGGGATCAAGCTCACACGTAGTTCTTTTACATACATTACAAATCAATTATCAATCTGAGTATCTACTTTCAGTATCACCAGCAGCCTTCACTAACTTCTTCAGATTCTCTTCTCTGATTATTGCATCAATGTCCTATGATCAGATCACGGTTATGTGGTTGTATCTTGAATGCTATCTTCTGCTGCGGTCTGCGTAAAATGATCTTTAGCTTCTTAGCTGTCTTTGTTGCTGGATGGACATTGTCTTCTACTTTGGATGAATTCAGGAACGGGTGGTTCAATAGCATGTCGGCTATACAGCGTGAACTGGGATTCTTGAATGCTATCTTCTGTTGCGGTCTGTGTAAAATGATCTTTAGCTTCTTAGCTGTCTTTGTTGCAGGCTAGACATTATTGTCTGCTACTTTGGATGAATTCAGGAACGGATGGTTCAACAGCATCTCCGCTGTCCAACGTGAACTGGGATTCTTGACCAGACACCTCTTCAAAAAATCTTGTGCTTCGTTCGACAACTTTGCATTCTGAAACATTGGTTCCTCAAACCCGATTCTGTATAAAACATTCGAATCTTGACTATCTTCATCTGATTCCCACAGCGGTGTCCCCGTCATCAACTCGTAGACAGTGCAACCAAGAGCCCATATATCAACTTCTGGTCCGTACTTTTCGTCAACCACGGATTCTGGTGCCATATACCTTTCAGTTCCTCTCAGTCCCTGCTTTCCTGTTCTGCTCTGTTCCAAAGTCATAGAGAGCCCGAAATCTGTGATCTTGGCTGTTTCATCAGAGCCCGCAAGAAGAATGTTATCGGGCTTGATGTCGCAATGAATAACTCCTCTGCTATG
This sequence comes from Nicotiana tabacum, assembly GCF_000715075.1. Classification (NCBI taxonomy): domain Eukaryota; kingdom Viridiplantae; phylum Streptophyta; class Magnoliopsida; order Solanales; family Solanaceae; genus Nicotiana; species Nicotiana tabacum. The sequence goes on from NC_134086.1 coordinate 136,811,880, forward strand.
TATGTGAACGAGCCCTAAAACAACATTCCTCGTGTGTTTTCTAACTTCAAACTCTGACAGTCCTTTCCTGAGTTGTAGTTGTGAAGACGACCGGCTAAGCTTCCTCCGGAGGCATATTCGAGAAGTAAGTTGTAAACGGCGACGCCATCTTGTAGTTCAATATTAGGTCTGAAACAGTGAATTACGTAAGGCGAGTCTGCAAACATGGTGAGGAATGCCTCTTCTTCTTGCAACGATTGAGAGCGATGGGGTAAGCAAGATTTTATGGCGATGAGAGGTGGAAGACGCTCTAACGTGGGAGGTTGATTATCGGAAGTCGAAGCTAAAGAAACAACTCCAAATCCACCTTCACCCAATGTTCTCACACTCTTCCACAAGAGTGAAGCCATTTCTGAAAGTAATTTGTGAAATATCACGATTTAATTCGTGAACGTCTGCTGCTGCTGCTTCGTACTCTTATATTGTAAGGTGAAGTTGTCCCAATCCTTTATTAAGTAGGATTCTACTTTTGTTTCCTATTTTTACTTTCCATGTTTCTGTTACGGCCCTATTCTTTTTCTCAAATCCACGTATTTAAATTCCACTCCTCTCCGGCAACAATTCTTTTTTTTTAGCACTACTAACTCTATTTTTATAAAATTCCATAACCGTCCTTTTGATTTTTAATATAAACGTATATACCACTTTCAAGGAAATTCTTGCAGTGAAGAATGGAATCAAGAAATTCAACTTTTTCTTGATACATACAGAATTTCTGATAGAAATGGATATGAAGGCCTTCCCAAAGATGCTCCACATAAATGCAAAAATTATTCTCAATCTTCAGCTTCTCAGATGGGCACAATGGTTCTCTCCATACAAATTTCAAGTCAAGCACCTGAAAGGAAAGGATAATATTCTCGTAGATTTTCTGTCTCGACCGGAAGAATTCTCAAAGAGATTTTCCCCCGCAAAAATGAAGTCAAAACAGAAGCTAATCAGCCACATCTTCATGTTTTCAAATGTACCATGAACAAGTTCATTGAAACCAACAGATCATCCACCGGAGTTGTGCAACCTCATGGATCCCTTTGATCCATCAATTTTAATGGAAAGAAGAACTTATTATGAGCTCCAAGTTTTCCGACAACATGGAGGATCCATCCTTAAGCCTTATGGGGTCAATCCAGAATATCCGTTCTGCCATATATTCATAGCTAAAGCTAAGGATTTTCCACAAGAACTATTATAGTTTTTCTGGTACTTATGCCATCAGTATTATATTTTCATGGAATTCAAATGCAACGCCTTCAAAGTTTTTGATAACATTGCACCAGCTCTAAAAGTATTTTTGCTATGGTTCAAACATAAAAGATATTGGATAAAATGTTTCAACGATTCTTACACAACAAAGGTATTCATGTTCCATAGGCCAATGAAGATTATTAATGGAAAAGTCCAGGTGAAGCAGAGGCATCATTCTGGTGGAAATTTTCCGTGTCCATTTTATCAATGGAGGAAGAATATAGCGAGGCACAAAGAATCCTTTTCCAGCAAAATAGGTGCATCCCGAGAGAGATATGGCCAAAAGATTGGGCAAGCTGGAATTATACCAACACTCATCCTCACTGGGAAAGAGACCGGGAAGCAGCAAAAGAGTATCAAACCCCATACGAAGTCATCCGAGAAAGGATCACTCACAATATTTCCAGATTAAAGTTGCGGATTACATCTCTCAGTCCAAAGGAGAAAGAACACAGCGGAGAAGGACCGTCAAGTTCCAGGCATTACTACACAAGATCTTTGAAAAATGCCTAGAAGACAACCCTAGAATCAATGAAGGATAATTATCTAAATCCCTACTAATCCCACCCTAATCCAACATTACCCACCAAAAAACCCTCAAAAATCATCTACCCATGCCATGACAAATTTTCACATCTTTCCATACTATCCGGGCACCACTTCCACTTGTTTTCACATGCTTCCACATGCTTCGTCACATGCAACACCCTACTTTCACATGTAGTCACATGCTCCCTCATACTTTCACATGCTACACCATGTATATTTCACCCCTTTCACATGTTTTCAGGAGCTTTTTAGTTATTTTGCCTTAAGTCTTTCACATGCCAAGAAGGACCCACATGTAGATAAGTTTGTCATGTAAGATAGGTTTATTTATTATGTAAGTTTGTCTTGTAATAACCTCCTAGTCCTATATAAAGGAGGCCTTGTAGTAGTTGGAAGATCATCTTCTAACATTTGTAAATCTTTTGTGATATATTACATATGAGTGCTTTCTAAATTTTCCTCTTGTTCTTTCTTTCGAATGGATGGAAAGGCCGGTCCATGTATGAAAATAGAGTAAGTATACTCTTTGAAAGTTAGCTTATTGTAGTATGAAAGTTTTCTGAGTTATAAACAACTAACGTTGGTTATAGTACAAAAGTTTTCTGAGTTGTGTAGCTTGGAAAACCATCCCTTATGGGTTGTAGAAGCCAGCCCCTTTGTAGGAAAACTTTTGCGACTATAAAAAAATTAATTGTTTGTGTAGCTTGGCAAGCCGTCCCTTATGGGTTGTTGAAGTCAGCCCCTTTGTAGAGAAACTTTCGTATCTAAAATTTAGTTTGCTTTCTTGGAGTATCTTGCTCTGTTCCTTATACTGCGGTATCAGAGCCCATCCTTTCGAAGGGAGGAACAGGTTACTAAATGTGTCTGAGTTATTTCCATCATCATCTTCCTTTGAAAAAATGAATATTTCACCTGCTCTATATAAAACCGTATCCAAAAAATATGATTACCTCTATGAAGTAGATATCCTGCCCGACAAAAAGTATCCTCCACTGAACTACCCCTCATAAACCCCTACACAGCTTTTTCCAAAAATTCATTTGCACCCTGGACCCAAATTCGTTCTTTAGTTCAACACAGACCAAAAGGAGTCAAAGAATATGTTGTTGCCTCAAAACTTGACCAGCATCCTATTCTTGCCACTCGAGAGGAGCAATTTATCACTCTTCAAATCCTGGATGATTTTCCCAGACAATGGTAAGATCATGGTTTTACCCATATCCATTTTGGTGCTATCTGAATCGCTTAAACATATCACGGAAGAAAAGGTCAACCTGTTGTAGCTCACATTTCTCTTCTAGATACAAGATACTTGGAGTACCAATATGCAAATTTGGGTACTGCAGAAGTTACACTGTATGCCGAGACTGTCTTCATAACTATCTTTCCAAATTTCAACATGTCCCTTTATGATCCATACTTAACCGAAGCTCTAAAAATCCAAGTCCAAATCCAAGGAGCCCTTCAAGCCAAAGATTCTATCCAAGCCATTCTTATTCACCAAATGGCGTGGCGAGTCCAAAATCACGCTATGGATCTTTGCCTTCCCAGAGGAGAAAATGTTTTACTCTTAAATATTGATGCTACCAAAGTAAACACCATGTGCACCCAAATACCCAGACAAATTTCCAGAGATGAACTTGTAAAAATTCTTCCTGAATCCTGGATCACAAATTATGAAAATTTAAGAAATGACAAAACCATTTGCATAAGCTTGACCATTCCCATCTCAAAAAGCCCAATAAAATCATCTTCTCTTGCCAAATGATTCAACCCAAAGATACAATAGATATATACCCTAAACATGATGGAGAGTTCTTTTGGAATATACAAAGAATCATGGAAGAACATGACTGGCGTCAAAATTTTGACAAAGAAGGAAAAAGGCTTGGTGGTTCAAATGTCCCTTTACGGGACACTGCCCTTGGGGTCTTAATTGCGACTGCCAAAACTGTTTGGAAGATCCAATTGGAGAATATAATGAACACCACCAGTGTCATTGGGAAAGGTTCGGCCTCAACAAAACCAAACAAAAATCCAAGAATAAGGGGAAAATCACTGAAAATCAATTTCGAGCCAAATATGCAAATAAAGATCCTTCAATTGGCTCATTAAACCGTCCATGTAAATATGAATTTCTTGTCAGTTACAAACCCCAGGAATGGCCAAAATTACCAGAAAAATTCACTCCAAGCTGGGAGGATAGTGAAACCACACCCAAACCCAAATCACCATCAGCTCATACGCCAGAATCCAAAAAGCCACTTGAACCTGAAACTTCACTAACTCAAAAACCCACAAATCCCACACAACCACAGATATTCATGCTAAGTCCTTCAAACTCCAGTCATACCCAAGATTTTCCTTCACTTCAACCTTTTGAAAAAGAGGGTATAAGCCATGCTCCAAAAATTCCCAAGAAAAACATAGTGAGAAAAATCCCCAACAAGTGAAATCGAAGCAACAATGAACTAGCAATCAGAAAACTCCATCTGCCAAAATAAGGTGTTGAGAAACATTGGCAACACCATAAAGAATGTGAACCATACACAAAACAAAATGATGAGCAAAGTGGAAACAATTGAGAAAAAGATGGAACAGACATCGTCTCACCATGTCGGACTAATCAAGGCCTTGGAACTAAGATTGGAAAATTTACAATATGAGATTTGTCCACCAGGAACTTCACTTTTCCAATTCTTCCAACAACAACAAAAGGAGACGATTTCCATTAGAGAACAAATTCAACTTTTGAGAAATGACCACTTTGAGACACAAAAGGGGCCAGTTTTCCCCTCAAAACCGACCTTCTTCCCGATGTCTCGACAAGAATATTCCCTACGTAAATTAGACTACACCTTTTCTACTTTTCCGTCTACCTCACAAAATCCAATCTCTTTCACCCAACCCTTAAAAGAAGAACATGATTTTGATATCGCAAAAATGATTTGAGAAAGGAAAGATGCCCTTGCAGCACAGAAACAAACCAAGAAAAGGCGTGACCAAGGAGAAAGTTCAAAAGGATCAAACCTCGAAAATTTGATGATTTTTTACCAGAAGGCTCCAGACCTCTATATCTCCCAGCCAAGATGCATATAAGAAGAAGATACTCCATGGTCGAAATCTCTAAATTCATCAGATGATGAAACAATGGAAGATAGCTCTCAATCAAGCAATGAATCCACAACAAACTCTTCTGAAAACGACAATCCCCCAATATTTGTAAACCAGCCAAGAGACCCAGAAGTATCTGAAGTAGATGAGGAACAAGAAGGCATGACATATGAGCCAATACCAGAAAGAAGATATGAGCCCATGGCGTGGTTTCCACACTTTCACCTTAGATGACGTCAAGGTTTCAAGATGGACTCAAAGGATCCAAGACTTCAATACTTAGATGGTGACCAAAAATTTGGTGGAACGAGAAAAGTATATCATCCTGTCAGAACTCACTTCATGGTTCTCAGGAGTCCTCAGAGATTGGTAGAACTCACTTGGAATTCAAGACAAAAATACTTTTCTTACTTCCCAAGATTTTGCCTTCAACATCAGGATCCTACATAAAGTTTTCTGTGGAGATACTGGCCAAATACAGGAGAAAATATGAAGACAACTCTTCCAGATGAAGTGTGTGTCATTCGACAGAAATGACATTGACAAGCATTTTAAAAAAATGGCGAATATATACTTTGAAATCGGCGGAGACATCAATCTGAAGCAAGCCTTTGTCTCTTCCCTTCCAAAGCTGTTGGCAAGCCGAACCATGACCATCATTGAAGAAACGTTTCAGTCCATAACAATCCAATAAATTGGTTACATCAGGCAAGCTATTTTCGTCGCATTGGATGACATTTGTACAAAGCGCTCAGCCCTAAAGCAAATTATTCAGCATAATCTATGCTTGACAAAGCATGCTACAAATCTGATCTAATCACTGGATCAGGATGTTCCTACCACATATCTAGGCGACAGAGAGAATTCAAGAGGTTCAGATGGCCAAGAATTCCAGATGGAAAATCAAGGTCCAAGAGACGCACAAAATATTTCAGACACAGAAGGCCATGAAATTTTCACAAGAAGAACATATGCTTTATTTGCCATAAGATTGGACATTTCGCAAAAAACTATCCCCAATCAAGAAGATCTGTCAAACTCCTTGAAGATATTGAAGATTACACTGGCATACATCTTGGAAAAGAGGAGGACCTTTAATCCATATTCTCTGTGGATGATGAACCTAATGAAGAAACTTTATTCTCTCTTGATGTCTATGAAGATCAAGGCAATGATCACTACTAAATTTCAGAACCAGTTATCGAAGCCCAAGAAGAGATTAATGCTTTTGTAGTTGTTCCTTAAGTAGAGCTCAAGGTCTATACATCCAAATGGGATAAACCAACTCGAGTTATTGCTTTCATCGACACCGGAATTGATTCCTCACTCATAAATCCTGTGGTTCTCTCTGAAGATCAATGGGTGCCACACTTTAAGGATTTTAATACTGCATCAAATGGAATCCTGACTAGCACCGTCATCACAAACATCCGGTCACGATTGAGTTCTTTCCAGGATTGAAGTACATAACCAAGCTGATAGGGTCTGATGTACCAGGAAAAGATCTTATTGTTGGATTCGACATTTATAGACAACTTAGAGATCAACTCCAGATCAAGGCTAATGGGATAGTTTTTAAAAACCAGTTCAAACCTTATTATGAGATTCCAAGGCTATTCCAAATCACCAATGACGAACAAATCAAAGAAATTGAGCAAAATCTCATTGAATATTCATGTGCTGAATCAGACAAGGATTTCATGAAGAAAGGGAAAAGCCCATTATGGAAAAACAAAGAGTTTTTTATCAAGCTCCCTTTCAAGAAAAATGAAAACATCAATCCAACAAATGCCAGTCATTCAGGTATGAATCTAGATCATCTTCATCTTGCAAAGAAAATATGCGAAGAACTTTTGGAATTTGATCTAATAGAGCCGTCAGATTCACAATGGGCATGCGAAGCATTTTATGTCAACAAAAGAGCTGACCAGACAAGAGGAAAACTCAAGTTAGTTATTAACTACCAACCCCTTAACCATTTCCTCCAAGATGATAAATTCCCCTTCCCAAATAAACTCACTCTTTTCTCCCACTTAGCCAAGTCCAAATATTTTTCAAAGTTTGATCTAAAATCTAGATTTTGGCAATTGTGAATACACCCTGAAGAAAGACCTAAAATGGGATTTTGCATCCCCGATCATCACTTCCAATGGAAAGTCATCCCTTCAGATTAAAAATTGCACCCTCTTTATTTCAAAAGGCCATGATAAAAATCTTCCAGCCCATCCTCCATACCTCCTTAGTTTACATTGGTGACATCTTGTTATTTAGTGATACATTGGAAGAACATGTCAACTTACTTCGTCAATTTAATGCATTGGTAACACAGTACGGGATCATGCTTTCTACAAAAAGATGGTTCTTGCAAAAGGAGATCGATTTTCTCGGAATGCATTTTGTCAAAGGTGAATACAGTCCAGGACCACATATATGTCATGAATTACTCAAATTTCCGGACACCAACCTCACAACAAAGAAGATCCAACAGTTCTTGGGTGTAATAAATTATGTAAGAGATTTCATCACAAATATCTCTACATACATTTCACCGCTTAGAGAAATGCTCAAGAAAAATACTCCATCATGGGGAGAAAAACAGGATGAAGCAGTCAGAAAAATGAACGAGATATCTAAAAATGTCAAGTCCCCCTACATCTCTTCAGATGGAAAGAAGATACTGCAAACTGATACCAGCAATGAATATTGGAGTGCTGTTCTATTTGAAGAAAATGATGGTCAGAGGAAAATATGTGGATACGCCAGTGAAAAGTTTAGAGATGCCGAGCAGCATTATCACTCCACTTTCCAGGAAACTTGCAGTAAAGTATGGAATCAAGAAATTCAACTTTTTCTTGATACATACAGAATTTCTAATTGAAATGGATATGAAGGTCTTCCCAAAGATGATCCAGATAAATGCTAAAATTATTCTCAATCCTCAGTTTCTCAGATGGGCATAATGGTTCTCTCCATACAAATTTCAAGTCAAGCACCTGAAAGGAAAGGATAATATTCTCGCAGATTTTCTGTCTCGACCGGAAGAATTATCAAAGAGATTTTTTCCCGCAAAAATAACGTCAAAACAGAAGCTAATCAGCCATATCTTCATGTTTTCAAATGTACTAGGAACAAGTTCATTGAAACTGACAGATAATCCACCACAGTTGTTCAACCTCATGGATCCCTTTGATCCATCAATTTTAATGGAAAGAAGAACTTATTATGAGCTCCAAGTTTTCGACAACATGGAGGATCCATCCTTAAGCCTTATGGGGTCAATCCAGAATATTAGTTCTGCCATATATTCATAGCTCAAGCCAAGGATTTTCCACAAGAACTATTATAGTTTTTCTGGTACCTATGCCATCAGTATTATATTTTTATGGAATTCAAATGCAACGTCTTCAAGAATTTTTATAACATTGCACCAGCTCTTAAAGTATTTTTACTATGGTTCAAACCTAAAAGATATTGGATAAAATGTTTCAACGATTCCTACACAGTAAAGGTATTCATGTTCCATAGGCCAATGAAGATTATTAATAGAAAAGTCCAGGCGCAAGTAGAGGCATCATTCTGGTGGAAATTTTCCGTGTCCATTTTATCAATGGAGGAAGAATATAGTGAGGCACAAAGAATCCTTTTCCAGCAAAATAGGTGCATCTCGAGAGAGATATGGCCAAAAGATTGGGCAAGCTGGAATTATACCAACACTCATCTTCACTGGGAAAGAGTCTGGGAAGCAGCAAAAGAGTATCAAACCCCATACGAAGTCATCCGAGAAAAGATCACTCACAACATTTCCAGATTAAAATTTGTCTTGTAATAACCTCCTAGTCCTATATAAAGGAGGCGTTGTAGTAGTTGGAAGATCATCTTGTAACTTTTGTAAATCTTTTGTGATATATTACATATGAGTGCTTTCTAAATTTCCCTCTTGTTCTTTCTTTCGAATGGATGGAAAGGCCGGTCCATGTATGAAAATAGAGTAAGAATACTCTTTGAAAGCTAGCTTATTGTAGTACGAAATTATTCCAAGTTATAAATACAGGGACCAACCTTTCCATCCATTCGAAAGAAAGAACAAGAGGGAAATTTAGAAAGCACTCATATGTAATATTCATAAAATATTTACAAAGGTTACAAGATGATATTCCAACTACTACAAGGCCTCCTTTATATAGGACTAGGAGGTTACTACAAGACAAACTTACATAATAAAATAAACTTATCTTACATGGAAAACTTATCTACATGTGGGTCCTTCTTGGCATGTGAAAGGGGTGAAATATACATGGTGTAGCATGTGAAAGTATGAGGGAGCATGTGACTACATATGAAAGTAGGGTGTTGCATGTGACGAAGCATGTGGAAGCATGTGAAAACAAGTGAAAGTGGGGCCCAGATAGTATGGAAAGATGTAAAAATTTGTCTTGGCATGGGTAGATGATTTTTGAGGGTTTTTTTGGTGGGTAATATAGGATTAAGGTGGGATTAGTAGGGATTTAGATAATTATCCTTCATTGATTCTAGGGTTGTCGTCTAGGCATCTTTTCAAAGACCTTGTGTAGTAATGTCTGGAACTTGACGGTCCTTCTCCGCTGTGTTTTTTCTCCTTTGGATTGAGAGATGTAATCCGAAACTTTAATCTGGAAATATTGTGAGTGATCCTTTCTCGGATGACTTCGTATGGGGTTTGATACTCTTTTGCTGCTTCCCGGTCTCTTTCCCAGTGAGGATGAATGTTGGTATAATTCCAGCATGCCCAATCTTTTTGTCATATCTCTCTCGGGATGCACCTATTTTGCTTGAAAAGGATTCTTTGTGCCTCGCTATATTCTTCCTCCATTGATAAAATGGACACGGGAAATTTCCACCAGAATGATGCCTCTGCTTCACCTGGACTTTTTCATTAATAATCTTCATTGGCCTATGGAACATGAATACCTTTGTTGTGTAGGAATCGTTGAAACATTTTATCCAATATCTTCTAGGTTTGAACCATAGCAAAAATACTTTACGAGCTGGTGCAATGTTATCAAAATCCTTGAAGACGTTGCATTTGAATTCCATGAAAATATAATACTGATGGCATAGGTACCAGAAAAACCATAATAGTTCTTGTGGAAAATCCTTGGTTTGAGCTATGAATATATGGTACAATGGATATTCTGGATTGACCCCATAAGGCTTAAGGATGGATCCTCCATGTTGTCAGAAAAACCTGGAGCTCATAATAAGTTCTTCTTTCAATTAAAATTGATGGAAAGGGATCCATGAGGTTGAACAACTCCGGTGGATGATCTGTGGGTTTCAATGAACTTGTTCCTGGTACATTTGAAAACATGAAGATGTGGTTGATTAGCTTCTGTTTTGACTTCATTTTTGCGGGGGAAAATCTCTTTGAGAATTCTTCCAGTCGAGACATAAAATCTGCGAGAATATTATCCTTTCCTTTCAGGTGCTTGACTTGAAATTTGTATGGAGAGAACCATTGTGCACATATGAGAAGCTGAGGATTGAGAATAATTTTTGCATTTATCTGGATCATCTTTGGGAATGTCTTCATATCCATTTCTATTAGAAATTCTGTATGTATCAAGAAAAAGTTGAATTTCTTCATTCCATTCTTTACTGCAAGAATTTCCTTGAAAGTGGAGTGATAATGCTACTCGACATATTTGAACCTTCCACTGCTGTATCCACATATTTTCCTCTGGACATCTTTTTCTTCAAATAGAACTGCACTCCAATATTCATTAAGGGCATCAGTTTACAGTATCATCTTTCCATCTGAAGGGATGTAGAGGGACTTGACATTTTTATATATCTCCTTTATTTTTCTGACTGCTTCATCCTGTTTTTCTCCCCATGATGGAGCATTTTTCTTGAGCATTTCTATGAGCGGTTAAATTTATGTAGAGATATTTGGTAAGAAATCTCTTACATAATTTATTACACCCAAGAACTATTAGATCTTCTTTGTTGTGAGGTTGGTGTCCAGAAATTTGAGTAATTCCTGACATATATGTGGTTTGGATTGTATTTACCTTGGACAAAATACATTCCGAGAAAATAGATCTCCTTTTGAGCAAGAACCATCTTTTTTGCAAAAAGCATGATCCCGTACTGTGTTACCAATGCCTCAAATTGACGAAACAAGTTGACATGTTCTTCCAATGTATCACTAAATTACAGGATGTCATCAATTTAAACTAAGGACGTATGAAGGATGGGTTGGAAGATTTTTATCATGGCCTTTTGAAATAAAGAGGGTGCAGTTTTTAATTCGAAGGGCATGACTTTCCATTGGAAGTGATGATCAGGGATGCAAAATCCCGTTTTGGGTCTTTCTTCAGGGTGGATTACCAATTGCCAAAATCCTAATTTTAGATCAAACTTGGAAAATATTTGGCCTTGGCTAAGTGGGAGAAAAGAGTGAGTTTATTTGGGATGGGGAATATATCATCTTGGAGGAAGTGGTTAAGGGGTTGGTAGTTAATAACTAACCTGAGTTTTCCTCTTGTCTGGTCAGCTCTTTTGTTGACATAAAATACTTCGCATGCCCATTGTGAATCCGACGGCTCTATTAGATCTAATTCCAAAAGTTCTTTGCATTCTTTCTTTGCAAGCTGAAGATGATCTGGATTCATGCCTGAATGACTGAATTTTGTTGGATTGATGTTTTCATTTTTCTTGAAAGGGAGCTTGATAAAAACTCTTTGTTTTTCCATAATGGGTTTTTCCCTTTCTTCATGAAATCCTTGTGGGATTTAGCACATGAATATGTTCAATGACATTTTGCTCAATTTCTTTGATTTGTTCGTCATTGGTGATTTGGAATAGCCTTGGAATCTCATAATAAGGTTTGAACTGCTTTTTAAACTATCCCGTTAGCCTTGATCTGGAGTTGATCTCTAAGTTGTCTGTAAATGTCGAATCCAACAATATGATCTTTTCCTTGTACATAAGACCCTATCATCTTGGTTCTGTATTTCAATCCTGGAAAGAACTCAAATGTGACCAGATGCTTTGTGATGACGGTGGTAGTCAGGATTCCATTTGATACAGTGTTAAAATCCTTAAAGTGCGGCACCCATTGATCTTTAGGGAGAACAAAAAGATTTATGAGTGAGGAAGAAGCTCTGGTGTCGATGAAAGCAATAACTCGAGTTGGTTTATACCATTTGGATGAATAGACCTTGAGCTCTACTTGAGGAACGACTACGAGAGCGTTGATCTCTTCTCGGGCTTCGATTACTGGTTCTGAAATTTGGTAGTGATCATTTCCTTGATCTTCATAGACATCAAGAGATAATAAAGTTTCTTCATTAGGTTTATCATCCACAGAGAATATGGATTCAAGGTCCTCCTCTTTTCCAAGATGTATGCTAGTGTAATCTTCGATCTCTTCAAGGAGTTTGACAGATCTTCTTGATTGGGGACAATTTTTTGCGAAATGTCCAATATTATGGCAAATAAAGCATCTGTTCTTCTTGTGAAAATTTCCTGGCCTTCTACGTCTGAAATATTTTGTGCGTCTCTTGGACCTTGATTTTCCATCTGGGATTCTTGGCCATCTGAACCTCCTGAATTCTTTCCGTCGCCTAGATGTATGGCAGGAACATCCTGATCCGGTGATTAGATCAGATTTGCAGCATGCTTTCTCAAGCGCTGGATTGTGCTGGATAATTTGCTTTAGGGCTGAGCGCTTTGTACAAATGTCATCCAATGCGACGAAAATAGCTTGCCTGATGTAACCAATTTGTGGGATTGTTATGGACTGAAACTTTTCTTCAATGATGGCCATGGTTCGTCTTGCCAACAACTTTGGAAGGGAAGAGACAAAGGCTTGCTTCAGATTGATGTCTCCGTCGATTTCAAAGTATATCTTCACCATTTTTTGAAAATGTATGACAATGTCATTTCTGTCGAATGATACACACTTCATCTCGAAGAGTTGTCTTCGCATTTTCTCATGTCTTTGGCCAGTATCTCCGCAGAAAATTTCTTGTAGGATCCTGATGTTGAAGGCAAAATCTTGGAAAGTAGGAAAAATATTTTTGTCTTGAATTCCAAGTGAGTTCCACCAATCTCTGAAGATTCCTGAGAACCGTCAAGTGAGTTCTGACAGGATGATATACTTTTCTCCTTCCACCAAATTTTTGCTCACCATCCAACTATAGAAGTCTTGGATCCTTTGAGGCCATCTTGAAACCTTGACGTCATCTAAGGTGAAAGTGTGGAAACCAGTTACAACTGGTTTTGACGCCATGGACTCATATCTTTTTTCTGGGATTGGCTCATTTGCCATGCCTTCTTGTTCCTCATCTACTTCAGATACTTCTGGGTCTCTTGGATGGTTTACAAATATTGGGGGATTGTCATCTTCGGAAGAGTTTTTTGTGGATTCATTGCTTGATTGAGAGCTATCTTCCATTGTTTCATCATTTGATGAATTTAGAGATTCCGACCATGGAGTATCTTCTTTTGATATGTATCTTGGCTGGGAGGCATAGAGGTATGGAGCCTTCTGGTCAGAAATCATCAGATTTTCGGGGTTTGATTCTTTTGAACTTTCTCCTTGGTCTCGCCTTTTCTTGGTTTGTTTCTGTGCTGCAAGGGCATCTTTCCTTTCCAAACCATTTTTGCGATATCAAAATCATGTTCTTTTTTTAAGGGTTGGGTGAAAGAGATTGGTTTTTGTGAGGTAGATGGAAAAGTAGAAAAGGTGTAGTCTAATTTAGGTGGGGAATATGCTTGTGGAGACATAGTGAAGAAGGCAGGTTTTGAGGGGAAAATGTCACGCCCCGAACCTGGGCCTGGACGTAACACGACATTCGGTGCCTGACTACATGCGACCGAGTGAACCAACTGGCTGGATGAATCAACATGTGATATCATAACATACTGAATGTGGAATATAAACTAATACATGCTGATATACTGAAAGTCTGGATGACATAAATCAAAGTGCGGAAATACTAATACAATTCTGAAACATATTTGCAGCCAACATGACTTAACATGAAAAGTCTGAGACTTTGTCTAACTGTTACTCTAGTCTATGAAGCCTCTAATGAAGTACTAAAAACACTGACTGTCTGAAAATACCGATGACTGTAAGGTAATGATAATGCCCCGGAAGAATTGGGGATCACCAAGTAGCTGGTACGAGAAACCTACCGCTCTGAATCATCAACCTGTAAATCATTACCTGCATCGTGAGATGCAGGCCCCGGGAAAAAGGAACGTCAGTACATTTGAATTGCACTGGTATGTAAAGCAACTTAAAGAAATAATTATAAATGCTAAAACTGAAACTAAGCTGATAACTGAGAATTTATAACTGATAACTGAAATGATTACAATTGACACTCAAACTGAAATGGTAACCGATATCTGATAACTGATAAGTGAACTGATAACTTGTAATTGAACTGATAACTGATAACTAAACTGATAACTGGTAATTGATAACTGAAGGGTAACTAATAATTGAACTGAAAGGAAGTAAGGATATGAATACTCCATTTTCTGAATGATGAACAACCTGTTTATCTGAATATTAAACTGCGACCTCAAGCCCTATATATATATATATATGTGTGTGTGTGTGTGTGTGTGTGTGTGTGTGTGCACAAACTGCGGCCTCGGGCCCAAGTATATGTAAACATAACTACGGCCTTAGGCCCAAAGATGCATAAAACATAAACTTCGGCCTCAGGCCCAAAGATGCATAAAGCATTAACTGCGGCCCCAGGCCCAAATATAGGTGTTCGACATTCAAGGATTTAAAATTAGGAATTGAGAATCATACTACAATACATAATAGTGAAATACTGAATCACTCTGAGTTACATGATACTGGAATACTGGATCACACTGAGTTAGCTAATACTGGAATACTGAATCATACTGAGTTACATAATACCGGATTACTGAATAGGACTTGAATGAGACATGTATTCTTGAACTGATATGCTGAGTAAGCTATACTGAGACTTAGGGACATCAAACCCAAGTCTATATTGAATACGAACTAAGCTCACTACTTTCAGAATGAAAGTCATGAACGAGTTATGAAGCTAGAGAATAGAAGCTCAACAACTAATCAAGGAACTAGGTTTAACTATATTTTTGAGGTAATCGATACATCGTAAAAGAAACGTAGTGTAGGGAGAATCATTAACATTCCCAAACATAGAGAGTTAGCCTCACATACCTTAACTTTCTGCTCTTGAGCGTAATATAACATTCGCCAACCCCTTTCAACTTCAATCTATATCATTACAAGTCAAAGGGATTCCATATTAGCAATAATACTCATGTTTTGGTCACTTAGGCATTTTCTCAAACACTTGGTGACATAAAGCTTCATAGTCCTTATTAATGGTGTTTTTACACTCAATAACCCATTCTCTTGCTCCCAAATAAATTCTAAAGTCTCAAATGGTTATAATCAACATTATTCTTTATCACCCATAAGGTAAACAACACCCTTAACCAATAATCAACAACCCAAACCTATAACCATTCATGTTTTTCTATCAAACCCATCAACTCATATCTTATGAACTAGAGTCTATAACCATTAATTCAATGATAGAATCAATTAGAGGGTGAAGATATTATCTTTTTGACGTTCAATCTTCTTGAATTCGAATTCTAGGGTTTTTTCTCTCAACAATGATGCCCCAATCGAATATCTAATGATATGAAGAGTTCACCCATGTTAATAAGATGTTGGGAAATCAAAATTATCTTAGAATCACCATTAGAACTTACCTTGGGTGGTGGAGGGACCCTTAAGGAGTTAGGTTTTTGAGAGCTTTCCTTTCTAGGGCAAGTTTTTATGTTTTAGGGCTGTGGGGGACAAAATAGGGCTAAAAATGACTTCCCAAGTCATCCACCGCGACTCAGTTGGTACGACCGCGGTAAATCACTGGGACACTGCCTCACCACCGCGGTCGCAGTAAAACACGGCAGGATCGTGGTGGTTACACACCATTCTGTAAAACGGGTATAACCTTTTGCACAAAGCTTTGTTTAGGCTTCACAATATATCGTTGGAAAGATATTTCAAAGGCCTACAACTTTTATTCTTTGAGTTTTCCCAAATTCCTTTCAAATTTCACTAAAACCTGCTGTAACACGGACCTTCTACAAACTTACTTGATTTTGTCAAATCTTATGCACCTCACTTTCCATCTTGATTTTGAAACAACTATTTTCAGCCATAATCATCCCGATGGGACTTCACATGTCAAAAATATAACCTTACTATTCCTTTAACTCATTCATACCTAAGCCGAATATACGGGGTGTTACATTATCTCCCCCTTGGGATCATTCGTCCTCGAATGATTGTCTTGACTGTAACTTCTGCTAACTCCGGACCTTAAACGAGTCTGGTGCAAACATGAACTTTCATAAACATTTGTATACTAAACTGAATGAATACATGACTACTGAACTTTTGAGATAGTGAACTGAATGACCACCATATTGACTGAATATTGGTTTGCCATGGATACGTAAATACTGAACTAACATGGATATATTAATATTAAACTGGCACGAATATTCGAGTATAGAACTAACATCAATATCAGAGTACTAAGCTAGCATGAATGTCTAAGTATTGGACTAACATGAGTAGCTAGGTATTGAGCTGACATCAGTATCTGAGTACTGAACTAACATGAGTATCTTAGTACTGAACTAACATGAGTGTCTGAGTACTGAACTGACATGAGTATCTAAGTACTAAACTGTCATGAGTATTTGAGTGCTGGAAACTTGAATGTTATAACATGACACATGAAATACTGGTTGTACTACCGTTAACTCTAGTGGTAACTCCAACTCATAAGCTAATTGACCGATCCTTCACAAGATTCTATATGGCCCAACATAGCAGGGACTATGCTTCCCCTTCTTTTCAAATCTCATAGCGCCTTTCACAGACAAAACTTTCAGAAACAACCAATCATCAACTTGAAACTCTAGGTCTCTATGCCGCACATTCGAATAGGACTTTTGGCGGCCTGAGCCGTCTTCAAATGCTCTTGAATCAACTTAACTTTCTCTATAGTCTGATAGACCAAATTTGGTCCCATCAACTCCCTTTCAGCAACTTTGGACCAACCAATTGGTGATCTACACCTTCAGTCATAAAAATCATGCTTTCAAAATGAGCAAGATAATCCTATTATAAGGCCCATATTTACCATCTCCATTCAAAATATGTGTATTATGTGATAAAACAATGGGCTTTCTGTTGCTCGACTTTCACTTACTGATAATTTGGATACTTTTCTATAAAGTCTACAATGTTCTTTTTCATGTCGTTTCACCAATAAATCTCCTTAAGACCATGATACATATTTGTGGTACCTGAGTAAATAGAATACCTAAAATTCTGGGCTTCTAGCATGATCTTCCCTCTTTAAGTCCATCTATGTCTAGAACACACAATTTGTCGTGGTACCTCAAAGCACTATCATCTCCCCTTATTCTAAAGCTATCATTTTATGCCTGTGAATCCCTTCTTTCAGCTATAACAAGTAGGGATCATCAACTATTTCTTCTTCACTTCACCTACTAAGGGGGATAAGTTCTGTTCTAGACAACAACTCCGTCATCTTCGGAATCCGAAGTCGAACTCCTATCTAAGATGGTGAACTTCTTTCACCAGAGTTCTCTTATATACCTCAATCATGAGTTATACTTCCCACACTTGATTATCTTCTTAAGCACTTCCTGAAAACACTTATAGAATTAGTGTTAGCTAAGTCTATACTCCGAAAATTAGAGTCTTGTGCAATGGCACTACCCTCGTGGTACATAACTGGCATGTTTTTATTGTTTTCTGTGATCACTTTATCATCAATAACTAAGCTCGATGATCATTCTACTCACTTTGTGTTTCTTATACATGCTAGGCATATTCCTTGTGGTAATTATACAATTTTCCCTCAATACTGAATTGATTTTTTTTTTCATATCCCATGCTAACTATTCGAGTTTCAAATCTCCATCTGGACTTACTGATGGTTTTCACATCACCCTTTAGACCAAAGGTCTTATACTTGTGGATCCGTTTCCTTTTTGTTGGGATCCAAATAACTTTCTTCATTTTCTGCAATTCTTTGCACTCTACGTCATGACGACTCATCTTTCAACTTACTTTTGAGAACTTTTTCTTACTAGGAAAAACGAAATTATTCACTTAACGGAAAGTTAATGTATTCACAACTATCATATACAATCTTAATGATTTAACTCTACTCACACTGTCAATCCTGGAGAAACCATATTACGAAAATTCCTAAAGGCTATTCTTCTATAGTTTTCTCTCACACTGCCTAGCTGATTTTTTTCCCACTGCCACTGTACTTCGAGTTTAACTTAAACTCTTTGGGTTCTAACACATGCATTCGGTATTTCAAACTGCCATCCACTCACTAGAGATAACCTGGCTAAGTGAATCAAATTGTACCTCTAGTAGCTCTGCTGAAATTGCTAATTTGTTGTATCTACTCAACACTAACTTAATATCCTTTTTCTAACAACCTGCTAGTGTCATATTTTCTTCTCCTGCTTTGAATAACTAAAATGAAACATAAGGTTACTCCTAAATTCCCACATCATCTGACCATATTCTTTTGTCGTGCACTATCATTCTTTTTGAACTATGTACATGGATCACACCTAGGGGAATTTCATTTGTCTTAAATAAATTAGAATATCTAACTCCAAACTTTCTATACACTTCAAAATCATATCAGATTATAAACATTCGGGGTAAACACTTAGTCATATAACTTATGGGGAATTATCATATCCTTTATCTCATAATAATAGCTACTTCTTATAGCAATTCACTAACATGGTACTTTCTAATTCGGATTTGAATAAATCTAAACAACTTAAAATCGTTCCCTGAAATTCACTATTGGCTGCTCTTAGTTCTCATTGCATGCATCATATCATCTAGTCATTTGCATGAGTTGTACGAAATCACATCTTTGGTAATAACAAACATTTCTGACTCCTAGGTATTTTACCCTTAGGCTCTTTTCTCTCCAAAACTATAGTGACCAATGTTAGGGTCTGCCATCTGAACTATCATCATCCAACTTATGGCTCCATTTCCAATAATTAAAAGAAATTTCTCTCTGAGGTAAAACACATACGATTACCATAGACAAACTTATTCTTCAGAGTATACCATCATATAATAAATCACTTACTGCACCATCCAGTGAGTCTTGGTCTTAATCCCTAAAACATGCAGAGATTTTGCTATAATCACTGTTACTTACATTTTCTTTGAGCATCCATATGCATCAAAGTATACTCACAAGTCTCCAAAAATTTGGATACACTGAAAATTGGAGATATAGTAACTGAATAACAAACAACTGGTATACTGAATAACCATAAACCTGCTAACTGAAAGACTGTATAACTGGTAACTAAGTTAAACTGATAACCATAAAACATACTGACTACTTTTGTATTTTTTGATAAGGTTATGCTCCAATCTGTACTACTATCCATTGCATCCCACTTTTAAAATCCTCTAAAGTCTCATATTTACCAACATGTATTCCATGATTATACCCCAATGGGTAATTATCCTCTCTAGGACCTTACGTTTCTTATGCGCGTCGCTTGGGAATCCAATACATTTGGAATTCGATAGGAAGAGAAGGTTACCTTTTGCTATAAGCTTTATGGCATGATCTAGAGTAGAAAGAAGTGAGACAATCCTCGATGTCATGGTAGTGGACCATTTATATGAGTGGCCGACACACACATATAAAGAAAACTCCACTGGGCACGGCTTCATTGACTCCCTAGGACACTTGAACCTAGTGCTCTGATACCAAGATTTGTCATGCCCCAAACCTGGGCCTGGACGTAACACGACACTTAGTGCCTGACTACATGTTGTCACACCTCCTTTTTCCGTACCCGAGAGGGTACAAGGGAGTTTTTTCCAATTAAAGGACAATCGAAACGGGATTGGTTTGTTTATTTCAGAGTCGCCACTTGGGAGTTTTAGGGTGTCCCAAGTCACCAATTTTAATCCCGAATCGAGGAAAAGAATGACTCCATATTACAGTCTGCGTACCAGAAATCCGGATAAGGAATTCTGTTAACCCGGGAGAAGGTGTTAGGCATTCCCGAATTCCGTGGTTCTAGCACGGTCGCTCAATTGTTATATTTGGCTTGATTATCTGATTTTATACAAATATGAACTTATGTGCAAATTTTAACTTTTTACCGCTTTCATAATTGTTATTATTATTTTCTACAAGTAATTGCAACGTTGTGAAAATATATCCCGAACCGCGTTACAATCAATGTACCCGTGGTCGTCGACACATTTTGACTCTATTGAGATTTGGATTTGGGTCACATCAATGTGCACCCGTGTTTAAGAAGGTTAAATTATTAAAGGTGCGCCTAAAGCAACTAGCGTATTGTTATTTTGGGAAGGCCGTAAAATTTGCTAAACGGCCTGTTCCGAATTCTAAGTATTTTAATATATACATTTAAAGGGCCCCGCAGCTTGTGCATTTTTGTTTGTCGAGGCTCGTCTCATTTTTATTTAAAAGGATAAACCTACAGTGACTATATTTTCCTATTAAGTTCGTCTCTAAAATAAAAGAAAATCTCTTAATTAATTACATGCTAAAAACGTAACTTATTAATTATTAGTTTATGGCTAATGCGAATGGAAAATTGCGACCGAGTTTGTACAAAGAAAAACTGCTTTCATTCTATATTCTATTATTCAATAATACTAAAACGTGAGATTGACACACCATAATATCAAAACAGATTAACTATTCTTTGATTAATTTAAACTAACATTATTAGATGAAGAAGTTATACATATGTGACATCGTTACTAATTTAATCAATCAACTACATTTTTATACAAAGAAAAGAAAATTATATTCAACCACAAATCTAACTAGGAGGAATTCAACAGGAACAAAGCCTGATTAATATTTCATTTTTGCTTCAAGCCGAGATTGTACAAATGTGTACCTGGAAATAGCAGTACAAGAACAAAAGAAGGAGAAGTCAGCAGCAGTAATAACACAGTAACAGCAGATTCAGCAACACCGCAAACCAGTACAGTAGGAATAGCAGAAAACTCAGGAGACTATAAACGACTCCAAGTATAGAGAAGAAGTAAAAGGCAGGAAGGTTCTGACTATTTCAGATCTTAAGCGAGGCAATGAAGTAGTAACTATTCTTTTTCAACTTCAAAAATCTCCAAAATGAATTCTGCCCCTGTATATTCAGTGTATCCAGAATGTAGGGCAGATGAACCCAAAATATCCTATTCGAGGGCGGATGAACCCAAAATATCCTATTCGAGGGCGGATGAACCCAAAAGATCCTATTCGAGGGCGGATGAACCCAAAAGATCCTATTCGAGGGCGGATGAACCCAAAATATCCTATTCGAGGGCGGATGAACCCAGAATATCCTATTCGAGGGCGGATGAACCCAGAATATCCTATTCGAGGGCGGATGAACCCAGAATATCCTATTCGAGGGCGGATGAACCCAGAATATCCTATTCGAGGGCGGATGAACCCAGAATATCCTATTCGAGGGCGGATGAACCCAGAATATCCTATTCGAGGGCGGATGAACCCAGAATATCCTATTCGAGGGCGGATGAACCCAGAATATCCTATTCGAGGGCGGATGAACCCAGAATATCCTATTCGAGGGCGGATGAACCCAGAATATCCTATTCGAGGGCGGATGAACCCAGAATATCCTATTCGAGGGCGGATGAACCCAGAATATCCTATTCGAGGGCGGATGAACCCAGAATATCCTATTCGAGGGCGGATGAACCCAGAATATCCTATTCGAGGGCGGATGAACCCAGAATATCCTATTCGAGGGCGGATGAACCCAGAATATCCTATTCGAGGGCGGATGAACCCATCTTCAAAAACTTGGAATTGTCTTACCTCCGACTGTCTTTCTTAGAATCGTGTTGTCTTGCTATCTCTTAAAACTTGAATTGATTTCCTCGTTCTTTCGAGAAAATTTTCGACAAATGGCAGAAAATTTTCTGTCCCAGTGTTGGTGGTTTCCTTGTGGCATGTTTTTTCGCCATTAACAAGATTTCCTTTTCCTGCTTCAAATCAAAGAAAATTTGTTAGTTTTAACACATGGTGAGTGGTCGTGCCACTCTTGCTGGGGATGGTTTTTCCCTTTCCCTCTTCCCCGCTCTGTGCTTCATTACGCTATCAAAACTTGCTGGGGATGAATTTTCCTTTTCTTCCTTCCCCACTCTGTGTTTGCGACCAACTTCTTTTCACTTTATCGCCTTATCTTTGGCCTATTGTATTCGCCTTTTGCTTTGCATCATTTTGGCAACTGGTAGTAAACTCTAAAAATCCTTTTCAAAAACAAACTGTTGGGGAGGTAAAATCTTTAAACCAAGAAATGAAAAAGTGAAGAATTTCAAAAATAGAAAAAGAAGAAGTCTTTCTGAACAAAATGTTGGGGAAAAGGAAAGAAAAGAACTTATCTGAATGATATAACTGATCCCAACGATCATGTCACGCATTCCGGATTAATCAACCCAGTCTATTTGTATCAATCAACCCTTCGGGCGGCCTCATGTTGCTGGGGATAAACAGGCACTCAACTTTTTGCCAAATGTGGATCCTTCCCGCCAATCTTGTCTTATCGCCTCATAGTGCCCTTCGAGGGGTTTTCACTAATAAGACTCTCTCATTTCTCTCAACTCCCGCCGCCTTATGGTGCCTGTGAAGGTTTTCACCGATAAGACTCTCTCATTTTATTTTATTTTTCAGCTGGGGATTGGAGTGCTGCCGATATGACTCTCTTTTTGGGGGATTCTTTCGGCTATCAATTCATTTCCAGCTTATGATCTTCTTTTTTGCTGGGGATCAGAGTGTTATTCCCGACTTCCATTTGCATTGACTTAACACTTCTCAGTTACTGATCGGGAGGTCTTTTTTGGACATCAATAGGGGTTTTTGTGTATGGCTGAAAGGAGAAAGGGTATCCAAAGTTCAAAAATAATTTTTAGGGGTAAGATAGTACAACTCTTGGAATCAAACTTTCTTGCCAAAATTACAAGCGCCAACTTTTGCCCCAGTTTTTCTTGCTTGGAGATTTTTATTTTGTCACACTATGTTATCTTATGCACACTATGACCGAGCCGTGAGGCGCCTACGTATCCTCTTCGAGGAATCAGGTCAAACATAGTTCCCAATTCCTTTGTTTTTTTTTGTGACTTTTCTTTTGTTCTTATTATCATTACTTTTTTTTTCATTTTCATTACTGATTCCAAAAGAGGGGTATGAAAGAATAAATAAGGCTCAAAAGGGGAAGCAAAGGTTAAAGTGTTTGGATAGAAGAAAGAATTGCCTCCGTCATTTCATTCTCTGATAAATGCTAAATACAAACAAACAACAATTACAATCATACATAATATCTCTTAACTGCGTCAGAATTGATAGCCATGTCGACGTATTTCCCTTAGATATTTGTTGATCACAAAGCGTCATTGGGCTTGCTCTGTTTAGATTGCAATAATCAACACACACCCGGATTTTCCATCTCCTTTTTTTTTTACACTGGCACCACATTAGCCAACCAATCAGGATATCGAGCGACCCGAATAACCTTAGCGTTCAGCTGTTTGGTTACTTCTTCCTTAATCTTCACACTTACGTCGGTTTTGGACTTCCTCAATTTTGCTTGACGGGGTGAAATGCTGGGTCAGTGGGCAATTTTTGAACCACTAAATTGGTGCTTCAACCCGGCATGTCGTCGTATGACCATGCAAAATGTTTTGAATTCAGTAAGTGCTTTGATTAGTTCTTCCCTGATGTTTGGTTCCATATGGACGCTTATCTTAGCTTCCCTGATGTCATCCGCATCCCTTAGATTGACAGCTTCCGTGTCAGTTGGGCTCTTTTTTCAAATTGGCTCAACTCTCTGTTAATTTCTTCGAAGGCTTCATCCTTATCGTATTCCGACTTATCATCACAATTTTGTACTATAAGTTCGAAATCAAATTGATTTTTTAGACTAGGTTGAAGATCCGTCGTGCATGCCATGTCATTAGAACCAGTATAAAGAGAACTGTTCAGAAGAGAAAAATAAGAAGAAAAATTAAAACAAAATAAGGAATGAGAAAAAAAACTTTCACTTTATTAAAATACGGGATAGCAAGGTTTCACACTTTGGCGAGCACAAGAAAAATCTGGATTACAACCCTGGAATAATCCAGACAACAAAAAAGAAAATCAGAGCCCACTACCAAGACTCCCTTCGTATAGGAAGAGGAGTAGTCGTTCAATTGTTGATTTTTGCTTTCAACCCCACAAACTGCACATCTGCCTCGTTGGACCCTTTTCCAACACCATAACTGGCTTGTCATCCACCTTTTCCAACTATACCACCGCTTTTCCACTGGTTAACATTTCTTTTGAACCGACACGGATCATCATCACTGTTTGTGAGGGTTTCTTTAGCTCCCCTCCTTCGTGCACTAGCTCAATCATGTGGGTTTCAAGGTGTGCCGGCAACGGGTTCTGATTGATGTTGGGCGCCTCTGGTGTCTGAACCTCAATCTTGTTGGTGTCAATAAGATTTTGTACTGCATGTTTCAACTTCCAACACTTCTCGGTATCATGTCCGGGAGCCCCCGAACAATACTCACAGTTTACCGAGTGGTCCATATTTTTGGGAAGGGGATTTGGCAATCTGGGCTCAACAGGACTCAACAAGCCTAACTGCCTTAATTTGTGGAACATGGCAGTATAGGTTTCTCCCAACTCAGTGAATGTTCTTTGTATTCTTTCATTTCTGAAAGCCTGATTTCCCCGAAAACCTGCCCCTTGAGGGTTCCTATAAGCTCTTCGCGGTGGATAGGTGTTTTGCGATGGTGTATGTGTGTTATGGGGAGCCGGTGCGCGCCATTGCGGGCGAACCGAAGGCTGAGTGTATGTTTGGGCTTGGTGCACAGAGAAGTGTGGTTCTTGAGGTGGATAGTAGTATTGTGGTGGGCTGTATATGTAGTTTGGCCTGTGGGGTCTGGGTTGGTTGTAGTATGGTTTACCAGACCTGGACCAACTGCTTGCCTCAATCGTGGCAATTTCTTCTTTCTTCTTTCTTCCCAGCGCACCTCCCGTGCCGCTCTGAATAGCCTGGGTTTTTGCCTTGAGTGCTAAGTAATTCAAGATTTTGTCAGACCTCAGACCCTCCTCTATCATGACCCCTATCTTTACTACTTCATTGAAGGATTTCCCAACCGTCGTCACCAAGTGACCAAAGTAAGTTGGATCCAGTGTCTGCAAGAAGTAGTCCACCATTTCTCTCTCTCTCATGGGAGGATCAACTCTGGCTACTTGCTCTCTTCAGCGGAACCCGAACTAGTGAAAACTTTCCCCGGGCTTCTTCCCGGTCCTCAACAATGTGAGACGGTCAGGGACTATCTCGAGATTGTATTGGAAATGACCTGCAAAAGCCTGCGCCAGATCATCCCAAGTGTACCATCTGCTGGAATCCTGCCTGGTATACCATTCGAGTGCCGATCCGCTCAGACTTTGGCCAAAATAGGCTATCAGCAGTTCATCTTTACCGTCTGCCCCTCTCATTTTGCTATAGAAACCCCGCAAGTGTGCCATGGGGTCACCGTGCCCTTCATATAAATCAAACTTAGGCATCTTGAACCCAGCCAGGAGTTGGACGTCCGGGAAAAGGGCATAGGTCTTTGTAGGCCACACTGACCTGGTTGCCCAATTCGTGCAGGTTCCTGAAGGACTGCTCCAGGCTTTTGAACTTCCTCAATACCTCCTCTTGTTCTGGGACTTTAACCGGCTTTTCAATCTCTGTCGGTACCTCCAAGTGTGGATTGTAGGCATGTGGTTCGGGGGCATGGAATGTGGGCTCAGGGGGATAGTATTGCGTATCGTGAGCCTGAAACAATGGCTCGTTGGAGGATCTTTGCAACGTGGCTGGCGGAGGTGCCCCGACGACGGGGACGATTGGCGGAGGAGGGTTTTGTTTGGGTGGTGGAGCTTGGGGATTATAGGAAGTATCCCTTTGGTAGTATTGGGCAACGGGGAAGCTCGTTGAAGGGCCGGGTAAAGGGTATTTCGGTGTGTGTCCCGGTGGGGAAGTAGGAGTGACGAGTGGTTCGGGCCCCTTTTGCGCCTTAGCCATGGCTAGCTGCATTTCATGCATTTCCAATCTCATTTTTTCTATATTGGCCATCGCCTCCTTCAGCATCTGATGTGCCGCCCCTTCCGACTCAACACTATTTTCTGAGCCAGTCATGCTTTCTAGTATAATCCCTTTTGGTCTTGTTTGATAATGGTATGGTGCCAGTACGCTTTAACAACTAACTGTTTGGATTTGGACAAACAACAAACTTGTTAGCGTTAAAGTTTTAACAGATATTGCAATTGCATGTTGGGGAACGCAATTTTCTTAGGCAGTTAACCATTTCTAACATGTTTTTTTTTCTACCGCGTGCATCCTCCCGCGTGAAACCCTTCATTCCACCCTTTTTTATTTATTCTTTGTGCCTTTTTTATTTATTCACTTTCTTTTTCTTTTTTTCTTTTTTTTTGTTGTGGTCGAATCTTATGGAGATTGCCTACGTATCATGCCCCCGCATGAATCAGACCTTGCGTAGTTCGGACCAATAATAGATAAACAATAATGAACATTTTTTTTTCAATTTTCATATTAAAACAAACTGAGTTTCAAAGGTTTGAAGATGACCTACAAACTCGAAAATCAAACAACCCACATATTCTAATCAAAAGATTTACAAACTCAAAAACAAACGGCCAGCTTCCTTTCCCCGTTTGTCAAATGCAACCAAACGGCTATTTTTGCAAATGTTGCCCCTTCCAAATCTCACATGAATTTTGAGGCTGGGGAGGATTATTTTGACACTTTACAAACTTGTCCATTCTTTTACGAAAATAACCTTTCGACAACTGAAAGATACTCTAAGGCTATTTCGGCGAGAACGGTTTAAGACGCGGCCGGAGCTGGCTCGGTTTATTATGACAAAATTCAAACGGTATTCACCTGACCGCTGACTCTTTGTTTTTTTTTTCTTTTCAAAATTATGAAAAAAACTGGTGTTGCAAACACGGCCCTTCAGCGCCTCGGGGACGAAGATTTCTAAGGCTGTGTGGGTCCACTAGACAAAAAATCCTAAACATGACCCAAAAGGTGGCTGTTTATGCAAAGTCAGCCTTTCGGCGTCCCTTTAGGGAACATTCGGCTATTTATGACAAAACAACTTCACCTGACTTATTTATGACTCTTTTTATCTATTTTCAAATTAGAAAACTCAATATTGCAAGCACGGCCTTTCAACGTCTCGGGGACGAAGATTTTTAAGGCTGAGTGGGTCAACTGGATCAAAATCCTAAAATGACCCAAAGGTGGTTGTTTATGCAAAGTCAGCCTTCCGGCGTCCCTTTCGGGAACATTCGGCTATTTATGACAAAACAACATCACCTGACTTATTCATGACTCTTTTTATCGTTTTCAAATTAGCAAACTCAATATTGCAAACACGGCCTTTCAACATCTCGGGGACGAAGATTTTTAAGGCTGAGTGGGTCAACTGGATCAAAATCCTAAAATGACCCAAAGGTGGCTGTTTATGCAAAGTCAGCCTTCCGGCGTCCCTTTCGGGAACATTCGGCTATTTATGACAAAACAACATCACCTGACTTCTTTATGACATATTATTTTTATTATTATTTATTTATTTTTGGTTATTTTAGCAAAAATGGGGGTTGGACCCGATGAGGGTTGCCTACATATCTCACATCCGGTGAGAATCAAACCCGCGTAGTTCGGGCCTCGTGAATAAGTAAATGAACTAATTTTTTTTTATTGGAACTGTGAAAGAACTGCTCAAAGGAAGTATATATATATTTTTTGATTGATTTCTTTTTGAAAGAAAAACTTGTAAAAATTCCTTTTCTTTTGATTTGAACTTTGAGAATTTCAAAAGTAAAAGGAAGTTTTTTTTTTCGAATTTCCATTTGTTTTTTTTTATTCTAAAGAAAAAAAATATTTTTGGAATTTTACTTTTGATAAAAGAAATGCTTCTAAAAAATATTTTTTGAATTTTGAATTTTCTTTTCAATTTTGAAAGAAGAATCAAAATATTTTCGGATTTTTTTTTCTTAAAAGAAAACATTTTTATTATTTTTGTTTTATCAACAATGGAAAATAAAGATATTTATATTATTTTTTGCAAGACATATCTTTTTGGAATTTTATTTTGAATTTTCTTGGCAAGACAAATACTCTTTGCAACAAACAAAGATATATATATCTTTTGGAAATAAAAAAAACTTTTCGGATTTATATATATATATATATATATATATATATATATATATATATATATATATATATATATTTGTGACAAATAATGAAAGATTTTTTTTATTTTTTGCATTTTCATAAGCAAATAAATAATAAAAAAAACCATTTCAAAAATAAGACTCTTTTTTATTTTCATTTTCATGGCAAGACAAACTATATATTTTTTCTATTTTTTATTTTTGAAAAACAAAAACAGAACAACGACTTTTTTTTTCTTTTCTTAGCTTTTAATAAAACAAACTAATAAGACATTTTTTTTCATTTTCTTAAAATTTCGGCAGAGTTTTGACAGTATTTGGGCATTTGTTTTCTTTTCAAAAATAAACAATCAATTCCCTAACCGCTATTTCGTTTTTTTTTCAATTTCAAAATATTATTCCTGATATTCACAAGTCAGTCAGCACACAAGTCCGAATCAAATAAATGCGCAAGTAGTAGCAAGTAAGATGCATCAGGATGGTCATTTTCATTTTTGGTACACCTGTCCTAGACAGACCCAACCCCTGTGTTGGGCCTCCAAAGTCAAATGCACGTGATACAAACAAACGTTCCTACTAGGGATCCGGCATGTGGCTTTGTTATACTAGGTTTAGAACCTGGGTGTTTGTTCTAGACCTGGCTTACCCGAGTGGACAGCTCGAGCCGAGGAGGAGGCGGCAGTCCGGGAATACAGAAGCTTCACCGGCTTTGCGACTTATCCAAACCTCGTTCTAAATTGGGACTTGACACTATACAGAAAAGAAGTCGTACGAAGTACACCCTTCTTCATGATTCAGAAGACTCAGAGAGAAGATGGGTTTCGGCACAATTTATATACAGTTCACATAATATCAAAGCGGTAAAAGCATCATTTAGCACATTAGGCTCAAACACATGTAAAAATCAGATAAAGCCAAATATAACAATTTATCTAAGCTCGAATTTCTAACCCTGAACCAGTGGTTCTGGGTGTTTGTCCCCAGCAGAGTCGCCAGAGCTGTCACACCTCCTTTTTCCGTACCCGAGAGGGTACAAGGGAGTTTTTTCCAATTAAAGGACAATCGAAACGGGATTGGTTTGTTTATTTCAGAGTCGCCACTTGGGAGTTTTAGGGTGTCCCAAGTCACCAATTTTAATCCCGAATCGAGGAAAAGAATGACTCCATATTACAGTCTGCGTACCAGAAATCCGGATAAGGAATTCTGTTAACCCGGGAGAAGGTGTTAGGCATTCCCGAATTCCGTGGTTCTAGCACGGTCGCTCAATTGTTATATTTGGCTTGATTATCTGATTTTATACAAATATGAACTTATGTGCAAATTTTAACTTTTTACCGCTTTCATAATTGTTATTATTATTTTCTACAAGTAATTGCAACGTTGTGAAAATATATCCCGAACCGCGTTACAATCAATGTACCCGTGGTCGTCGACACATTTTGACTCTATTGAGATTTGGATTTGGGTCACATCAATGTGCACCCGTGTTTAAGAAGGTTAAATTATTAAAGGTACGCCTAAAGCAACTAGCGTATTGTTAATTTGGGAAGGCCGTAAAATTCGCTAAACGGTCTGTCCCGAATTCTAAGTATTTTAATATATACATTTAGAGGGCCCCGCAGCTTGTGCATTTTTGTTTGTCGAGGCTCGTCTCATTTTTATTTAAAAGGATAAACCTACAGTGACTATATTTTCCTATTAAGTTCGTCTCTAAAATAAAAGAAAATCTCTTAATTAATTACATGCTAAAAACGTAACTTATTAATTATTAGTTTACGGCTAATGCGAATGGAAAATTGCGACCGAGTTTGTACAAAGAAAAACTGCTTTCATTCTATATTCTATTACTCAATAATACTAAAACGTGAGATTGACACACCATAATATCAAAATATATTAACTATTCTTTGATTAATTTAAACTAACATTATTAGATGAAGAAGTTATACATATGTGAGATCGTTACTAATTTAATCAATCAACTACATTTTTATACAAAGAAAAGAAAATTATATTCAACCACAAATCTAAACAGGAGGAATTCAACAGGAACAAAGCCTGATTAATATTTCATTTTTGCTTCAAGCCGCGATTGTACAAATGTGTACCTGGAAACAACAGTACAAGAACAAAAGAAGGAGAAGTCAGCAGCAGTAATAACACAGCAACAGCAGATTCAGCAACACCGCAAACCAGTACAGTAGGAATAGCAGAAAACCTAGGAGACTATAAACGACTCCAAGTATAGAGAAGAAGTAAAAGGCAGGAAGGTTCTGACTATTTCAGATCTTAAGCGAGGCAATGAAGCAGTAACTATTCTTTTTCAACTTTAAAACTCTCCAAAATGAATTCTGCCCCTGTATATTCAGTGTATCCAGAATGTATATCGGGTGTATACTTCTCACTCCGTCCGCCCTCGAATAGGATATTTTGGGTTCATCCGCCCTCGAATAGGATATTTTGGGTTCATCCGCCCTCGAATAGGATATTTTGGGTTCATCCGCCCTCGAATAGGATATTTTGGGTTCATCCGCCCTCGAATAGGATATTTTGGATTCATCCGCCCTCGAATAGGATATTTTGGGTTCATCCGCCCTCGAATAGGATATTTTGGGTTCATCCGCCCTCGAATAGGATATTTTGGGTTCATCCGCCCTCGAATAGGATATTTTGGGTTCATCCGCCCTCGAATAGGATATTTTGGGTTCATCCGCCATCGAATAGGATATTTTGGGTTCATCCGCCCTCGAATAGGATATTTTGGGTTCATCCGCCCTCGAATAGGATATTTTGGATTCATCCGCCCTCGAATAGGATATTTTGGGTTCATCCGCCCTCGAATAGGATATTTTGGGTTCATCCGCCCTCGAATAGGATATTTTGGGTTCATCCGCCCTCGAATAGGATATTTTGGGTTCATCCGCCCTCGAATAGGATATTTTGGGTTCATCCGCCCTCGAATAGGATTTTATTTTCTAATTGTTGTTGAAGCCAGGCGCCCACCTGTATAACGAGAGGAATACTTTTTGTCTGTCCATTTCATATTTTATGCGCCCACCTGTATAACAAGGGAATACATTCCACGCCTTTACCAATAGGAGACGCATTTCCTCCTAAGTTCATTTTACCCATAGGAGATGCATTTCCTCCTAAGTTTACTTTTACCCATAGGAGACGCATTTCCTCCTAAGTTTAGTTTTACCCATAGGAGATGCATTTCCTCCTAAGTTTAGTTTTACCCATAGGAGACACATTTCCTCCTAAAGTTTAGTTTTACCCACAGGAGATGCATTTCCTCCTAAAGTTTATTTTATCCATAGGAGAGATATTTCCTCATAAGTTTAGTTTTACCCATAGGAGAGACATTTCCTCCTAAGTTAGTACTGAAGTTGGGAGCCCGCCCATATAACAGAGGCATACATTTCTGTCCTTTCATTCTGTTCTAGGTCGTCCACCAGTAAAATGCAGGAATACTTTCTATTCTAGGTCGCCCACCAGTAAAATGCAGGAATACATTCTGTTCTAGGTCGCCCAGCAGTAAAATGCGGGAATACATTCATGTTCTAGGTCGCCCACCAGTATAATGCGGGAATACATTCAGTATTTTTCATTACAAGCATTGAAGTTGGGAGCCCGCCCATATAATAGAGGCATACATTTCAAGATCAAGTCAGAAAATAATAAAATAGAGGGTTACAACAAGAATCCCCAGCAGGAAACAATAAAAATCCCCAGCACCGGGAAACAGAAGGTTGCAACAAGATGTCCCAGCACAAATTCAGGCGCATGAGTCAAAAGGAAGAAAGGACGCGTCTTGAAAGAAGCAGCTGGTGAACATTAAATCATGCCCAGCATAACAAGTCTGATGAAGAAAGCGTACCCACCAGAGGAACCGCCGAAAAGCTTGATGAAGAAAGCCATGTCCCCAGCGGACCGAGCAAAATGATGAAAACTGGTATTCAGAAAAGCAAAGGGCCAGTATCATTCCAAAATTCAAGGAAGAAAAGCACCGAAGGAAACACAAGCCGACAAGAAAGCAAGGCAACAAGAATAAATTTTAGCCTAGCCTAGCTTTTTGTTTTCTTTTAAGCACGGTGTAACAAGGAGATCGGTAAGCAGTGATAACAGCATGCAACAGCAGTAACATCGCAGTCCCACGGTAGTCCCAGCTACCAAAAACTTCCCGAACTACATTGACCTGATTCCTGTTTAGCCCAGGATATGTAGGAAACCTTTGAAGCAAAGGTTCGGTCAAATCTTTTTCAAAAAAAAAAATGCTTCACACGGAGTACTCAGATGGGCAAAAATCGCTCGCTTTATCTTTGCACGAAAACCCTTCGTGTCTCCGGGCAAAGAGGGGCAGCTGTAAGCACGTGATTTTTGCCCTATATGAGAATTACTCCCAAAAAATTCAAAAATAAAATAATTTTTCTTGGTGTGCAATTTTTGTGATATTTTGTGATATTTTGTGTAACTATTTGTATGTTTGTCTATGCATGTTTATTTGATTAATAAAAAATACAAAATATGTCGCATTTTTGCATGTAGGATTTAATTCTACAATTGTTAGTAATTAAATTTGTTTACAAAAATTAAAACTTACAAAAATAGGCATCTTTTGCATTTTTAGCATTTAATGTCCAAATGAATAATTTTATGCTTAATTATTACTTAATTGTGCGTTAATTGTTATTGGAAGTTAATTTGCGCTTTTATAACTTAATTTAGTTCTTAATAATAATTTAAGTACTTTTATAATTTAGTTTTAGAAAAATAAAAGAAGAAAAGAGAACAAAAATACAAAGAAAAATCGGATTGGGACACTTCTTCAATTTCAAACCACAGGCCCAAATAATTGCCCAACTTTCCTCATGACCCGGTCCACTTCAAACCGGGTCGACCCGGTCCGCTCCATTAACCCAATACCCCTTCTTCATTTTTGTCCAACACAAAACAAAACCAAAAAAATAAAAAATAAAAGGTGAATTATCACTATTAATAGTTTTATTTTTTGTTTTTTATATATATAAAAAATCCGAAAATATTTTATTTATTTTATTTTTATTTTTATTTTTATTTTTATTTTTATTTTTTAAAAAAAATATATATAATAATTTCGGGAATAATTTAAAAAAAATAAGAAAAAGGGAAGTATTGAATAAAAAAATATAAAAGTAAAAATAGGTGAAATTCTCTTCTTTTTTTTAAAAAAAAAGTAAAAGAATGTAGAAAATTTAAAAAAAAAAATAAAAAAGTTTTGTGGAAATGTTTAAAAAAATTTAAAAGTAAAAGAAGGTTGGAATTAAAAAATAAATATAAAGGTATCTGAAAATTTAAAAAATTTAAAGTAATTGAAAGTAGCATTTTGAAAAGAAAAAGAAAAGATAGTGGTTTGTTTTTTAAAGAAAAGTTAAATAAAGTGAGATTCTCTTTTAAAAAAATAAAAAGTGGGATTTTAAATAAGATAAAGTAATTAAAGTTGGAATTTTAAAAATAAAAGTAAATAAAGGTGAGATTTCTTTTTCTAAAAAAATAAAAGCAATTTGTAAGTGAGATTTCTTTTAATTAAAAAAATAATAAAATAATAAAAAACAAATCTGAAAATTTCGAAAATTTCGCTATAAATAGAAGAGAAAATTTAGGAATAAGGGGTGGGAAAAAAAGAGGAAAAACTAGATATAGAGAAGAAAAAAGGAGGTGGCGGAATGAGAAGTATACACCCGATATACATTCTGGATACACTGAATATACAGGGGCAGAATTCATTTTGGAGAGTTTTGAAGTTGAAAAAGAATAGTTACTGCTTCATTGCCTCGCTTAAGATCTGAAATAGTCAGAACCTTCCTGCCTTTTACTTCTTCTCTATACTTGGAGTCGTTTATAGTCTCCTGGGCAAACCAGTACAGTAGGAATAGCAGAAAACCCAGGAGACTATAAACGACTCCAAGTATAGAGAAGAAGTAAAAGGCAGGAAGGTTCTGACTATTTCAGATCTTAAGCGAGGCAATGAAGCAGTAACTATTCTTTTTCAACTTCAAAACTCTCCAAAATGAATTCTGCCCCTGTATATTCAGTGTATCCAGAATGTATATCGGGTGTATACTTCTCACTCCGCCCCCTCTTTTTTCTTCTCTCTATCTAGTTTTTCCTCTTTATTTCCCACCCTTCTTCCTAAATTTTCTCTTCTATTTATAGAAAAAATTTCGAAATTTTCAGATTTGTTTTTTATTATCTTATTATTTTTTTAATTAAAAGAAATCCCACTTACAAATTGCTTTTATTTTTTTAGAAAAAGAAATCTCACCTTTATTTACTTTTATTTTTAAAATTCCAACTTTAATTACTCCTTTTTATTTTTTTAAAAGAGAATCTCACTTTATTTAACTTTTCTTTAAAAAACAAACCACTATCTTTTCTTTTTCTTTTCAAAATGCTACTTTCAATTACTTTAAATTTTTTAAATTTTCAGATACCTTTATATTTATTTTTTAATTCCAACCTTCTTTTACTTTTACAATTTTTAAAAATTTCCACAAAACTTTTTATTTTTTTTAAAAAATTTCTACATTCTTTTACTTTTTTTTTAAAAAAAAGAGAATTTCACCTATTTTTACTTTTATATTTTTTTTATTTAATACTTCCCTTTTTATTATTTTTTTTAAATCATTCCCGAAATTATTATATATCTTTTTTAAAAAAATAAAAATAAAAATAAAAATAAAATATTTTCGGATTTTTTATATATAAAAAAAAACAAAAAATAAAACTATTAATAGTGATAATTCACCTTTTATTTTTTATTTTTTTGGTTTTGTTTTGTGTTGGACAAAAATGAAGAAGGGGTGTTGGGTTAATGGAGCGGACCGGGTCGACCCGGTTTGAAGTGGACCGGGTCATGGGGAAAGTTGGGCAATTATTTGGGCCTGTGGTTTGAAATTGAAGAAGTGGCGCAATCCGATTTTTCTTTGTATTTTTGTTCTCTTTTCTTCTTTTATTTTTCTAAAACTAAATTATAAAAGTACTTAAATTATTATTAAGAACTAAATTAAGTTATAAAAGCGCAATTAACTTCCAATAACAATTAACGCACAATTAAGTAATAATTAAGCATAAAATTGTTCATTTGGACATTAAATGCTAAAAATGCAAAAGATGCCTATTTTTGTAAGTTTTAGTTTTTGTAAACAAATTTAATTACTAACAATTGTAGAATTAAATCCTACATGCAAAAATGCGACATATTTTGTATTTTTTATTAATCAAATAAACATGCATAGACAAACATACAAATAGTTACACAAAATATCACAAAATATCACAAAAATTGCACACCAAGAAAAATTATTTTATTTTTGAATTTTTTGGGAGTAATTCTCATATAGGGCAAAAATCACGTGCTTACACATGTGACTGAGCGAACCAACTGGCTGGATGAATAAACATGTGATATCATAACATACTGAATGCGGAAGATAAACTAATACATGCTGATATACTGAAAGTCTGGATGACATAAATCAAAGTGCGAAAATACTAATAAATCTGAAGTATATTTGTAGCCAACATTTCTTAACATGAAAAGCATGTGACTCTGTCTTACTGTTACTCTAGTCTATGAAGCCTCTAATGAAGTACTGAAAAAATTGACTGTTTGAAAATACTAAAGACTGTAAGGTAATGATAATGCCCCAAAAATATTGGGGATCACCAAATAGCTGGTACGAGAATCCTAGCGCTCTGAATCATCAACCTGTAAATCATTACCTGCATCGTGAGATGCAGGCTCCGGGCAAAAGGGACGTCAGTACATTTGAATTGCACTGGTATGTAAAGTAACTGAAAGAAAGAATTATAAATACTGAAACTGAAACTAAGCTGATAATTGAGAATTTATAATTGATAACTGAAATGATAACTATTCAAACTGAAACTGAAATGATAACTGATAACTAGTAATTGAACTGATAACTGATAACTAAACTGGTAACTGATAATTGAATGGTAACTAATAATTGAACTGAAAGGAAGTAAGGATATGAACAACCTGTTTATCTGAATATTAAACTGCTACGTATACATAACTGCGACCTCAAGTCCAAAGATGCATAAAGCATAAACTGCGGCCTCAGGCCCAACGATGCATAAAGCATTAACTGTGGCCTCAGGCCCAACGATGCATAAAGCATTAACTGCGGCCTCAGGCCCAAAGATGCATAAAACATTAACTGCGGCCTCAGGCCCAAATACAGGTGTTCGACATTCAGGGATTTAAAATTAGGAATTGAGAATCATACTACAATACATAATAGTGAAATACTGAATCATGTTGAGTTACATAATACTGGAATACTGGATCACACTGAGTTACATAATACTGGAATACTGAATCATACTGAGTTACATAATACTGGAATACTAAATAGGACTAGAATGAGACATGTATTCTTGAACTGATTATGAACACTGAAACTTCAACTGTTTATGATATACTGAGTAAGCTATACTGAGACTTAGGGACATCAAACTCAAGTCTATATTGAAGACGAACTGAGCTCACAACGTTTAGAATGAAAGTCATGAACGAGTTATGAAGCTAGAGAATAGAAGCTCAACAACTAATCAAGGAACTAGGTTTAACTATATTTCTGAGGCAATCGATATGTCGTAAAAGAAACGTAGTGTAGGGAGAATCATTAACATTCCCAAATATAGAGAGTTAGCCTCACATACCTTAACTTCCTACTCTTGAGCATAATACAACATTCGCCAACCCCTTTCAACTTCAATCTATATCAATACAAGTCAAAGGGATTCCATATTAGCAATAATACTCATGTTTTGGTCACTTAGGCATTTTCTCAAACACTTGGTGGGATTAAGCTTCATTGTCCTTATTAATGGTGTTTCTACATCTAATAACACACTCTCTTGCTCCTAAATAAATTCTTAAGTCTCAAATGGTTATAATCAATATTATTCTTTATCACCCATAAGGTAAACAACACCCTTAACCAATAATCAACAATCAATAACCCAAACCTACAGTCATTCATGCTTTCCTATCAAACCCATCAACTCATATCTCATGAACTAGAGTCTATAACCATTAATTCAATGATAGAATCAATTAGAGGGTGAAGATATTACCTTTTTGACGTTCAATCTTCTTGAATTCGAATTCTAGGGTTTCTTCTCTCAACAATGATGCCCCAATCGAATATCTAATGATATGGAGGGTTCACCCATGTTAATAAGATGTTGGGAAATCAAAATTAACTTATAATCACCATTAGAACTTACCTTGGGTGGTGGAGGGACCCTTAAGGAGTTAGGTTTTTGAGAGCTTTCCTTTCTATGGTAAGTTATTATGTTTTGAGGTTGTGGGGGACGAAATAGGGCTAAAAAAATGACTTCCTAAGTCGTCCACCGCATACCAATTGGCGCGACCGCGGTAAATTGCTAGGACACTACCTCACCACCGCGGTCGCGGTAAAACGCGGCAGGATCGCGGTGGTTATACACCATTCTGTAAAATGGGCATAACCTTTTGCACAGAGCTCTGTTTGGGCTCTACAATATATCGTTGGAAAGCTATTTCAAATGATTACAAATTTCATTCTTTGATTTTTCTCAAATTACTTATAAATTGTCACTGGAACCTGCTGTAACATGGACCTTCTGCAAACTTAGTCGATTTTGTCAAATCTTATGCACCTCACTTTCTATCTTGAATTTGAAACAACTATTTTCACCCATAATCATCCCGATGGGACTTCACATGTTAAAAATATAACCTTACTACTCATTTAACTCATTCATACCTAAGTCGAATGTACGGGGTGTTACAGAAAACCGGGGCCTTTTGTGTCTCAAAGTGGTCATTTCTCAAAAGGTTAATTTGTTCTCTGATGGAAATCGTCTCCTTTTGCTTTTGTTGGAAGAATTGGAAAAGTGAAGTTCTTGGTGGAAAAATCTCATATTGTAAATTTGTCAATCTTAGTTCCAAGGCTTTGATTAGTTCGGCATGGTGAGACGATATATGTTCCATCTTTTTCTCAATTGTTTCCACTTTGCTCATCATTTTGTTTTGTGTATGGGTCACATTCTTTATGGTGTTGCCAATGTTGCTCAACACCTTGTTTTGGGAGGTGGAGTTTTCTGATTGCCAGTTCATTGTTGCTTTGATGTCACTTATTGGGGGTTTTTCTCCAGTAGGTAGCATTATGTTTTTCTTGGGAATTTTTGGAGCATGGCTTATACCCTCTTTTTCAAAAGGTTGAAGTAAAGGAAAATCTTGGGTATGAATGGAGCTTGGAGGACTTAGCATAAATATCTGTGGTTGTGTGGGATTTGTGGGTTTTTGAGTTGGTGAAGTTTCAGGTTCAGGTGGCTTTTTGGATTCTGGTGTATGAGCTGATAGTGATTTGGGTTTGGGTGTGGTTTCACTATCCTTCCAGCTTGGAGTGAATTTTTCTAGTAATTTTGTCCATTCCTGGAGTTTGTAACTGACAAGAAATTCATATTTACCTGGACAACTTAATGAGCCAATTGAAGGATCTTTATTTGCATATTTCGCTCGAAATTGATTTTCAGTGGTTTTCCCCTTTTTCTTGGATTTATGTTTGGTTTTGTTGAGGCTGAACCTTTCCCAATGATGCTGGTGGTGTTCATCATATTCTCCAATTGGATCTTCCAAACAGTCTTGGAAGTCTCAATCAAGATCCCAAGGGCAGTGTCCCGTAAAGGGACATTTGAACCACCAAGCCCTTTTTCCTTCTTTGTCAAAATTTTGACATCAGTCATGTTCTTTCATGATGCTTTGTATATTCCAAAAGAACTCTCCATCAGGTTCAGGGTATGTATCCGTTGTATCTTTGGATTGAATCATTTGGCAAGAGAAGATGGTTTTATTGGGTTTTTTGAGATGGGAATGG
Organism: Nicotiana tabacum; assembly: GCF_000715075.1. Taxonomy (NCBI): domain Eukaryota; kingdom Viridiplantae; phylum Streptophyta; class Magnoliopsida; order Solanales; family Solanaceae; genus Nicotiana; species Nicotiana tabacum. The sequence goes on from NC_134086.1 coordinate 136,851,199, forward strand.
TCAAAGCTTGTGCAAACGGTTTTGTCATTTCTTTTGGTAAAAGTTCATTCACCAGATTGCAGAGATTCCTCCGACTCTCTTAACTTTTCATAATTTGTGATCCAGGAATCAGGAAGAATTTTTAGAAGTTCATCTCTGGAAATTTGTCTGGGTATTTGGGTGCACATGGTGTTTCCTTTGGTAGCATCAATATTTAAGAGTAAAGCATTTTCTCCTCCGGGAAGGCAAAGATCCATAGCGTGATTTTGGTCTTGCCACGCTATTTGGTGATGAAGAGTGGCTTGGATAGAATCTTTGTCTTGAGGGGCTCCTTGGATTTGGACTTGGATTTTTAGAGCTTCGGTTAAGTATGGATCATAAAGGGACATATTGAAATTTGGAAAAATAGTTATGAAGACAGTCCCGGCATTCAGTGTAACTTCTATAGTACCCAGATTTGCATGTTGGTACTCCAAGTATCTTGTATCTAAAAGAGAAAGGCGAGCTACAATAGGTTGACCTTTTCTTCTGTGATATGTTAAAGCGATTCGGATAGCACCAAAATGGATATGGGTAAAACCATGATCTCTCCATTATATGGGAAAATCATCTGGGATTTGAAAAGTGAAAAATTGCTCCTCTCAAGTGGAAAGAATAGGATGTTGGTCAAGTTTTGAGGCAGCAAAATATTCTTTGACTCTTTTTGGTCCGTGTTGGACTAAGGAACAAATTTGGGTCCAGGGTGAAAATGATTTTTTGGCGAAAGCTGAGTAGGGTTTATAAGGGGTAGTTCAGGGGAGGATACTTTTTGTTCATCAGGTAGGATATCTACTTCATAGAGGTAATCATATTTTTTGGACAAGGTTTTATATAGAGTAGGGGACATATTCATTTTTTCAAGGGAAGAGGATGATGGAAATGACTCAGACATATTTAGTAAATTGTTCCTCCCTCCGAAAGGATGGGCTGGCTCTGAAGCAAGCCTTTGTCTCTTCCCTTCCAAAGTTGTTGGCAAGCCGAACCATGACCATTATTTTCTCCTCCAGGAAGGTGGACTCGCCACACCATTTGGTGATGAAGAGTGGCTTGGATAGAATCTTTGGCTTGAGGGGCTCCTTGGATTTGGACTTGGATTTTTAGAGCTTCGGTTAAGTATGGATCATAAAGGGACATGTTGAAATTTGGAAAGATAGTTATGAAGACAGTCCCGACATTCAGTGTAACTATTACAGCACCCAGATTTGCATGTTGGTACTCCAAGTATCTTGTATCTAGAAGAGAAAGGCGAGCTACAATAGGTTGACCTTTTCTTCCGTGATAGGTTAAAGCGATTCGGATAACACCAAAATGGATATGGGTAAAATCATGATCTCTCCATTATATTGAAAAATCATCTGGGATTTGAAGAGTGAAAAATTGCTCATCTCGAGTGGCAAGAATAGGATACTGGTCAAGTTTTGAGACAACAACATATTCTTTGATTCCTTTTGGTCTGTGTTGGACTAAGGAACAAATTTGGGTCCAGGGTGCAAATAATTTTTTGGCGAAAGCTGAGTAGGGGTTTATGAGGGGTAGTTTAGTAGAGGATACTTTTTGTTCATCGGGCAGGATATCTACTTCATAGAGGTAAACATATTTTTAGGACAAGGTTTTATATAGAGTAGGGGACATATTCATTTTTGCAAGGGAAAAGGATGATGGAAATGACTCAAACATATTTAGTAAATTGTTCCTCCATCCGAAAGGATAGGCAGGCTCTGATACCACAGTATAAGGAACAAAGCAAGAGACTCCAAGAAAGCAAACTAAATCATAGATACGAAAGTTTCCCTACAAAGGGGCTGGCTTCAACAACCCATAAGGGATGACTTGTCAATCTACACAAACAGTTAATTTGCTTATAGTCGCAAAAGTTTTCATACAAAGTGGCTAGCTTCAACAACCCATAAGGGATGGTTTACCAAGCTACACAACTTAGAAAACTTTTGTACTATAACCAATGTTAGCTGTTTATAACTCAGAAAACTTTCGTACTACAATAAGCTAACTTTCAAAGAGTATTCTTACTCTATTTACATACATGGACTAGCCTTTCCATCCATTCGAAAGAAAGAACAAGAGGAAAATTTAAAAAGCACTCATATGTAATATATTACAAAGGTTACAAGATGATCTTCCAACTACTACAAGGCCTCCTTTATATAGGACTAGAAGGTTATTACAAGACAAACTTACATAATAAAATAAACCTATCTTACATGGCAAACTTATCTACATGTGGGTCCTGTCACACCTCTTTTTTACCGCCCCCGAAAGGGAGTTAGAGAGTTTTTTCCAATTTAAGTGACAATCAAAACGGGATTATTTATTTAAAAATCGGAGTCGCCACTTGAGATAATTATGGTGTCCCAAGTCACCGGTTTAAAATCCCGAATCGAGGAAATTGACTCTTATTTATGGTCGGCGAGCACAGAAATCCGGGTAAGAAATTCTATTAAC